>NC_143395.1:182453329-182758686 GCF_052110815.1 Crocodylus siamensis
TGTACATGTGTATGAATCAAGAGGTACAAAAAATCTGTTCTGCAATATTTGACTGCAAAAATCTGCTCTGTGGTAAATGAAGAGAATAATAATACTGAAACCGAAGGTACACACCTGCCTTTTTTTCAGGTAGCGTAATCCTGCCTTCAGCTACAGAATCAACAAGATCCTGAAACTCAGCAGGAACTTCAGCTTGCTTCCAGCGCTCATTATCTAGTAGCAGACTATTTATATACATAAAAAGGAGGTTAAAAGGAAAAAGTAAAATGAAAGTTGTTGCCTCAAAGCTTTTCTTGCTTGTACTACAACAGAATCAAAACTGATGTAGTTAAAAGGGATTCAAAGTAATAAAAGATTCAATGGTCCAACATTTTATCATTAATCCTTACTTACAAGGGTGCATAAGTAATTTTGAACAGTAAATTAAATCTACCTGGCAAATACCCATACATTAGCTTGGAAAACTGTAGACCAAATAAATTAAACATACATCACAAAAGAAACTGGCATGTACTACATACTATGTGGACATTGCTGCTTGAATACTCTGTGAAAACAGTGACATTTAAGGACCTTTTTAATGTATAATAGAAAAGGGGGTTGATGCACATTAGAGTGAAAGCTTTTCTATGCATCCATATCAGAGAAAATTTAACACACATGCAACACCAAAGAAATCATGAAAAAATGGAGCAGGAAGGGGAACAGCATGAGCTCAAAGCCCACTATACCTCCAAAGATAAAAGTAAGTGCAATCTCTTTCACCAAATGCAAATTGGGTGTAGCCCTCAGTCTGATAAGCAAGAGAGTAGCAGGCTGTTATCTGGGGAGGGGCACAGGACAGGACTGACAAATGCAGACTGAGCTCTTTCCTATGCCTCTCCACACAAGCAGAGAGGACTGCCTTTTATTGTTGCATTAAACCACCTTCAGAGACTGGTAACAATTGGAAGAAGCTGTCCTGGGCATAAGTACAAAGTAAGCCTTCCCAGGAGAAGGAGGATGTTTCAGGTCTCATTCCTAGTGTTACCAGACCCTGGCTATACATGGACCTTGTGAGCCCAAGTTGTTACAAGAGGGAGCAGGCTGTCTTCAATTCTTTTTGCAGCTAATGACAATCTTTCTTTAGACAGTTAGGGCAGTCCAGCTGAATATGATTCAAATTGCAAGAACAACAAATATAGCTAATATACAGGGAATGAAGCAGCCTGAAACATGTTACAATAGACAGTTTCACTTATAAATTTGGTTACGATGTTCCAGGAACAAGCCCCTTTCATCAGACATGGAGAGTGCTATCCAGGGATACCTGAGCTTTGTTTTTCTCTCCTCGTGGAATCTATTCACAAATCTATTAGCTTGACTCTGAAGTGCTCCACGCAATGACATGCTTTTTCGGCCACAGATTTGTTCGGTATCTAAGATAAATCCTTCCATTAGTCGAGAAAGGGCAACAAATTCATTAGAATTCAGCTTCTCCAGGAAGCCATCCTAAATGCAAAGAAAACAACCATAAGGACAAAAATACCAGGAAGGCACAGGGTATAGACACACATAGCCCACAAATGGATTTAAATACAGTTTGAACTTAAAGCAGACAAATGAACAAGTGGCCTGGAATAGTTAAAAAGTGTACCTGCAAAATCAAGTTCACTGTGAACTGGGTCAATATTACCTGTAGACACCAAGTGTTCTGTGATGCATGGTTTGGTCAGTCCTTCAGGCACCCCACGCTATGCTTCTCTCTCTCTTCCAATCCCCTGCTGTACCAGGCTGCCTTCATAAATGGCCAGAACTCTGCAGCCCCCTTTTTTTGCCTGTTGTTGTCCATGAACTCCCTTGCACTGGTTGTTCAATAAAAGCTATCTAATATCCAGTTGTGTTCTCACTCCCTACTCAACCACAGTTCCTCATCATGTCCCCACAGCCCCTGGGAACCTCAAAACACAGGTATTTTGCACTTAGCCTCTCCAAGGTTACTGAACTTTACTGAACCTGTATTTAGGAGAAAAAGCAAAGCAGAAAAGTGAAAACACCTCTAGCCACAGGTCACTCACCCCCTGGGAGCCCTCCTAAGCACCCCCACTCAAACTTATCCACTGTAAGGCATGCAGGGCTGGGTGATCGCCCCTACTCCCAGTGTCTAAAAGATGACCACTCCACCTGGAACGTTAAGGCCCTCTATGTGCAGACACCTCTGCCTTACAATAATTATGAACTAGTTCTCAATGAGTGACATCTGGGAATGATTTGATTGTTACACGTGTCCATACCCACAAACTTAAAAGGAAGACTTGCCAGTTTGTCTGAGTGCCAGGCCTTACCTAGAGACTGACAGGACAGGAAGCCAGCTCCTAATAATGATCTGAAGTGAACCAAAAGTAACTGCAGGGAAGACAACTGTTGAGTCTGACTGGTACCAGTACGCAGTAATACCATGGGAAAAGCCACAATTACTGTTAGTGGTGAGTCTTTCTAGGAATTTTGTACCTGTGCCCTGACAATGGCATACCTTGGCCTCTACCCAGGCCTGCCCTATAAATCTTCTGGAAAAGATGGGAAGGGTGAAACATCAAACTTTAGGTGTAGGTTTAAGCCCCAGAGCATAAGTTTACTAAGGTCCCATTTAGCTTATGCTTTACATTAATTTTTAGGGAGCCTCATTATTTGTAACCCAGATGTAATGCTAACTGACATAACGATCATATTGAACATGAGTCATCTTCATCTACACTTACTGGACATCTGACCTGGCTGCTCCACTAAAACATCATTTATGGACCAGGACCAAACCTACGCTAGATCACAAAGTGAGCTAAAGCAAAGCAGAATGCTGTCTCAGCACATCTGCAGATAGAACCATGATTCCTAGAACCCAAGCTTTTAGTGCCTTGTTGCTCTGGTTGTGAAGACACCTTTCACAGGCAATGCAACACTCAGCTGTTTTAGTAAGTCTACAAAGACAGATGCAAACTTAAGTTCCACAAGGGCTATGACCTGTCCTCATTAATTTGAAATAACCAAAGAAAATAATTTTAAAAGCTAACATTTATCTCTGGCTTTGCTTCAACTAAGACTTTTCCCACCAAAATGCCTGATTCTGACTAACACTGGCTAAGCAACAATGAAGACAAGGACTTTCAGAAGTCCTGGTGCAAGAGCCACTGGCATCTTAAGCAACAGTTATCCCCAAAAGCAAGGCAGATTAAAAGGCTGCTGGCATCTGGTCCACACTGGTGCCTCCACAGTTACTACCACTGGTGCAGCTGCAAAGATGGGCAGGTACAAGGGGAAAAAGCTATTGTATGCAAATCCAGTCCCACTGTCTCTTGTTTTAGTGAAAAATAGTACTCAGTTTAAACAGTGTCTGACAATGATGTATTATGTAAAAGCCAGTGAGCTCTGAGACATAAGCTCTTGGATCACATGCGCATTTACTTGCTTTCAGTACAAGATATAATTTCAAAAATCTACAAGGAAAATATCCTCCTTAATCATTCAAATCCCAACAAATAGTATGTGCAATCTTTTCATTAAGGCTGCTGGTCTGATGCAAGTACATTACCTTTGCCCTTGCCATGAGGAACTTGACAGATCGATCATGGCAGATATCAGAGGCACTATAAAGCAACTCTTGAATGTTATTTGCCAGCTTGCCCAGTTCCAGATCAGTCAGCTTCATGTCATCACTAATGCTAAAAATGACAGAAACATTTGTTTGCAAATGATTTTACAAAGGTTACAATCACATTCTGAGGGAGGGAAGACAAAAGCAGTAGCTGTCAGGTAAACCATGTCAATTCCAAGGCTGCTTTCTAACTTTTCATAGTTATGAACTTTCTTACCAGCTGTCAGCATCTCATCAGGCTCTACAACAAGCAAATACATGTTTGTATTCGTTCCCTCTCTCCCCCCCCCCTTTTTTTTTTATTAACAATACAGTCAATAATTGGAGTTAGGCATTTCTGGGAAGATCACTTCACATCATTTATTAATACACTCCTTACACTTTGAGCTCCCTGGACACTCCATTGCTGACCTCAAGAGTAGCTGTTCTTAGACGACGGAACTTTAATAACAAACCTGAACAAGAAGTGAGACCCAAGAAGTCATCCTCCCGCTTTACTCGGCTTTGGTAAGGCTGCAGCTGGAGTACTGCATCCAATCCTGGGCTCCATAGTTTAGAAAGGACATGGAGAAGCTTGAGAGAGTCCAGGGGAATCATGCGCAGGATTAAAGGTCAAGAAAACAGGTCTTATGAGGAGAGCCTGAGAGGCATGGGACTTTTCAGCTTGGAGAAAAGAAGGCTCGGGGGGATTTGGTGGCAGCCTATAAGTATATAAGGAGTGTGCATCAGGAACTAGGGGAACATCTGTTCACCAGGGCACCCCAAGGGAAGACAAGGTCTAACAGTTGCAAACTGCTGGAAGACTGTTTTAGACTAGACATAAGGAAAAACTTCTTTACCGTCCAAGTCTCCAGAGACTAGACTAGACTCCCACCAGAAGTGGTGCAAGCACCTCCTCTGGATAACTTTAAGAAACGCTTGGATGCTTATCTTGCTGGAGTGATCTTACCCCAGCTGACTTCCTGCACCTTCGGCAGGGGGCTGGACCTGATGATCTGAAGGTCCCTTCCAGCCCTAATGTCTATGGAAACTATGAGAAACTGTGGAATACGAAATCATCCACAGATTGGATTGTGTTAAGTATGATCTAAACCAAGCCTATGGGTTCTTATCCCACTGCTTGGATTAGCTTTTATAATCTTTATGTCCCTGAGTGGGTTTAACTGCTTTGTTTTCTCTCTCCTACCCACCTTCCCTCTCTCAGAAGTGGCCCCTCCCTTTTCTCCCCACCACTTCCCTACCCTTTTTATTCTAATCACTGCTTTTTATTTAGAAGCTCTGCATCCTGCAGTCCCTTCACAGCATCTGATGGAATAAGCCTACTCATTAGAAAAGCTTATGCTATGAATATCTGATCTAGTTAGTTTATATAGTGCAAATCTACCCTACCTTCTGCCTGATTTCATACTAAAATTTCTTTCTTTTCTGAAGCCAGTTAAAAATAAAGTAGCCCCTGTAGCTATTTACATGTCACCAATTTGCAGCTGACATGGACACGCTTCTCACTCCCATGAAACATGAAAGCAGCAACACACTGCAGCATTTTGATCAAGTCTGCTTGATGCATCAGTATCAAGAGTTGCTTCCAATGAAAAAAGACTTATACCCAAGCTTGACACATTATGCAGAGGTATTTACATAGGTGGGTGACTTCACAAAAGGAATGGAATTCACAAAAGCTCCCCAGAAGTTACTTCAGCAGTGGCCAGTGTGTGGTGGGACAATAGTGACCATGTTACTACAGCAGTCAGAATGGTTTACTCAGCCATTCCATTGATTAATGTCACACTGAGATTTAGTCAACCAGGAACTATAGCAAATGTGCATCTGGAGGCACAGATGCTCCTTGTTAGCTAAGGCACATTACACCTAATCAAAGTTCACCTAAAAAGGAACTCTTGGGCCTTTGTACACACCATAAAATTGGCCTTTAAAGTGGCTTAAATGCCCTCTTAAAAGCACCGCTTTAATGGTGTTTCTGCCCGCATGCTCAGCAGCATATTCCACTTTAAATGATTTTGCTATGTAGCAAAATAAAACACCTCTGAGGTGTTTTAGTTTGCTACCTAACAAAGTGCAACAGGGAAAAAACAAAAGATCAGGCTCACACTTTTTTTCTCCTTCAGTGAAGCCTGCCTGCACAGGCTGCTGCTGGGTCCCACAGCCGCTGACCTGCCTGGGGCCTGCCAAACCCCGAGCACACTGGCTTCCAGTGCCCCATGCCCGGAGCCTGCCTGCCTGAGCTGTGAGAGGCCCTAGTGCTTCCCTCCATGGCTGCAGGGATGGGGGGGGAGGTGTTTCCCACTGTGGTTGCAGCATCCCCTGGGACTGCCCAAGTTGGGTGTCACCTCGGGAGCCCCCATGCAGCTCAGCCCCCGCCCCTCCATCCTAACCCCTGAAGAGGCAGGTAAGGATCAGGCCCCCACCCTTGTGTACATGACACAGGGTGGGGGGGGGCGGGGGTTAGTTCAGTTTAATTGTCTTAAATTGAAGCGGCGTTTTCAAAAACCCACTCTTTCAATTTCAATAAGCCAAATTAAACCCCCATGGCATGTACAAGCAGCCCTTATTACCTCCCTCTCTGCAGATGCAGAGGCTCCCCAAGAAACAAGATGTTTCTGTTGTACAAGAAGTGGTGTTGGCTCCCTATGCAACTGCAGGTAGAAACATGAGGCCCAGGGAGGAGGCAAGGGAGGACAGTACTGTTTTGTAGTCCCTACTGTCTTTCCTCAGGGAACAATGACTGCATTTCTTTAATTCAATTTACTTAGTAAAGTAAGATCCACCAGTGTAAATTTCACTCTGAGGGGTAATAAAACCACCTTTGTTCAACTAACACATGTTAATGTTAGTGTTGCTAGGACAGGGGCCAAGATTAAGCAGAGTCCAGGAGGCATGTTTACTTACATAATTTCCACTCCCCCTGGTGTAACAGAAGACGATATCTGCTCTTTGCTGGATGAGGAGTCAGTAGTGCATTCCGGTTCAGAGACTGAATCACTGCTGGAAGGCTCACTATTCGGGGAAACATTTCTTTGAGAGGTAGTGTCAACTGCTACAGATGGGATCTCTCTCTCACCAAATGCATCACTGATAAACATGCCATCATGAGTCAAATAAGCCACTTCTGTGTCCACAATAGTGTCTTTTGTAGAGTTCTTCTGCAATGAAGTTTCCTCCTGCTCCCTGGTCTTTTGGTTCTTGTCTAGAACCAAAAGAACCACGCTACGAATAACATTTAATGTTGCCTAGGATCAAATATAGTGTTTATTACCAAAAATAAAGTCATACCCTAACCATACTTACTTAAAAAAAAAACCAAACAGTTTTTTGCATGAAAAACTGAAATATTTATATTGTGCCATTTGCTTACTTAGTATTCAGTCTGGTACTTTGGCCAGTAATAAGATGTTTCTGAGGAAGGTGCAAAAAATGTCACGCTTGAGTTAATTTCCCCCTTTAAAATGTCACATACTAATCCTTCATCACTTGTGACTGACTTGAAGTGATACAAGATTTGTATGTTCCTTCCATTATTCTCTTTGCTAACGTTAATTATTATAGCTCTCAATACTGACACCCACGCAAAGATACAAGACCTATTTCCATCAAATGTCCGGAACTTTCTTGTCAAAATGAACACCTTCAAACTTCAAACCAGGAAATAATGGTAGACTAGGGCTATCTAAATGACAGTCCATGGGGGTTAACTCCTGGCCCATGGCCTCCCACCAGTCTGCTATGCCTCCATTACTGTTGTGGTCTCCAGGCCCCTCCTCCATCTTTTGGCTTCCACTTCCTGCTCTTGCCCCCGAGGACAGGGTAACCTGACACCCCCTGGAGCCATGAGCTTGCAACCTATTCAATGGGGGTCGGGGGGAGCATGACTTGTGGCCTCCAGAAACTCAGACACTGGGCAGACCACAGGCTAGATCTGGCTCTCGGCACCATGTTATCCAGATGGAGCTCCCCATGGATCTGTGAGGAGCCTCATGGACTGTGGCCTTGCATACTAGTTCAGGCACATAGGGTGTCATGGAGCCCAATGCTGGCACAAAGTTCTTGGGGGAACTTTGCCCAAGAGCCCAATCCCAGCTGAGTGGAGACAGTGTGGGGCCCCCAAAGCCCAATTCTTGGGGAGCAGAAGTAGACCTCGGGCCCAGTCCTGGTGCTCGGGGGCAGCAGGGGACCCAATTCAGTCTGTGGACCAGCCCCATGCCTTTCTACCTAAACATTTAAAAAGTCTGCATGAAACACCTGAGAAACATGCATATCTTACCTTAATTCTTTTGAGGAAGATAGTAAATTTAGAAAAAATACTCTTCAGCAGATCAAACCACTGAGGAAAATTCATCATTCTCATTTGGTCTGCAAGTCTATCCAAAAAAGACAACGATTATTTATCTTTCAAGTGATGTACAGACAATAGTGACTGCTGATATTTAAAGAAAAACAGATTGTCAAGTAATCTGTAAATATGAAGAAAAGCATAAGCATCATAACAGTAGCTCCATCAACAGAAACAACAATAATATAAATAGCACAGTTCTGATTAATGCATCAACCAAGGCTAAAAACATTTCTTCCAAGAACAGCGAAAGCCTCAACTTCCTCGTAACTTTTTAAGCAGCTGTATGCTATTTCCTTATGAACAGAAAGCACTGTTCAGCCTCTGTTTCAATTAGGTCAGATGTTAATAATGATCACAGACACCAAGCCGAGAACAAAAATAACTGAGATTAGCTATGATGGAATATTTGGGATTTTTTTTGCTGGTAATGCAGAAACACTGTGATTATGGGTTTTTTTGCTGCACTGCAAGAAAACCACTTCAGCTAGTATAGCTAGAGTCAGCTACTTGTGTTGAAAGGCCAAAAATACACTCCTAGAACGAAAGTAAAAGCTTATACCATGCAATTAGTCTTGTAATAAAATCAGTCACTCTCCTATGAAATAAAGCACTTCCTCCTTCTGCTAAGTTATCTGTGTTTGAGAACTAGCATTAATGGAACATTATTTACTGTTAAGGTCAGAAGTAAAAATAATTAAATCAACTCTATTCTTAAGAGCAATAAGGGCATAGATTTTTGGTTGTCCTTGTCAGGAGTTATAATTTTGATCTCTGGGATAAGTTTCTTAGACACGTAAGTGCTGCTGGTAGCCCAGAGGGCTTCTGCTCTCCAATATTCCAACTGTAAAATAGCAACACCTGTTTCCACTCTAATTCATGCAGGAAGTACTGAACTACCAACACCAGACTACCTGCATAGGAAGCACATGTGTACCCTGTTAAAATAGTCAGGAAACTTGTGTCAGCATATTTTAATTTGCTTTTGTTAACTCCATATACAACATGCAGTGGAATTCACAGAGTTTTAAAGACAATTTCAAAAGCAGGGTTAATAAAACAGGACTACAAATG
The DNA here is from genome assembly GCF_052110815.1 of Crocodylus siamensis. Lineage (NCBI taxonomy): Eukaryota > Metazoa > Chordata > Crocodylia > Crocodylidae > Crocodylus > Crocodylus siamensis. The sequence continues at coordinate 182,462,380 of NC_143395.1, forward strand.
TCAGAATTTGAAAAAGAATGGAAATGTTCAGGGCTCCCACAGAGATGGAGGGAGCCATGGGACTTGGGGAAAAATAGAAGAGCAAGATCATTCATAGTTATTCACAACTTAAAAAACATAAATAACAACTAGCTTATCTTTGCTAAAGCACCCACCCCCACTCTCCCACCCCCCAAAAAAAATTCTTGGCATGTACTTACTTAATGACAACTTGTGTATCTATTTCTTCTATTTGCGATACTGTGCTAACAACACACTGTGAAGTTTAAGGGAAAAAAATGTTTTAGATTCTTTGCACACCTTCCAGGTTTCATCAGTTTAAGGTCCTCCAGTGCAATAAAGAAAAAAGAAGAGACACGCATTTGGGTCACTTTACAGTTTTACCTCTTATTTTTAAATGCAACATACGAGGACAGAGAGCTTTAAAACTGAACAGTAATTTTGGAACCCGAGATACCTGAAAGGGGCCTGATTTTCTGAAGGTGAATATTGAGCATTCTCTGACAAAGCATCATCTTGGACATCCCAAATCAATCACATTTGAAAATCTAACTGGGATGATTCCATTTTTAAGCATAGGATACACAGACACAAACTTAACTCCACCTTCAGACACATAAATAGCAACTGCCCAGGGGTCAAAAATTGCCTAGATATGCCTCTGCTTATGTGGCTAACTTTGGCCACATAAGTAGCATTTCTGGCCGCTTAAACAGATTTTGGATCCTATTCCCCTGGGAAAGCAAGTAACTCTGTGTAATCTGCAGAAAAAGGGAGGAGAAGGAGGTGGAAAACTGTCCCACCTTTTGAAGCAGCAGCCTAGTCATTACAGCATTTGTACAGAACTTGGGGGAAACAGGCTCTAGGCATCCATCATTTAGAAGCGGTTTAAACCTACATCTCCCACTTTCTATCTGCCATGGGCAAGACAGGGTGAAAAAGCCCATTCCACCCCTAATTTTGAAGGAAACACACTGGACAGCCAAGAGGGGAGGATATGTGGGGCAGGAGAATAAGCCAGAGGGAGGCTTGTTCTGTGGCTTGGTCAGTGAGAAGAAATAAAGTGGCTCTGGCATCTAACCCCTGTCCAGCTTCCACGCTTTTTGCATATAAGAATCATTGGATAAAGTGTATGGACAGCAGTGGGGGGCAGGAGGGGCCAGAACCCAGAACTCTTTTCCATGTTCCTATCTGAGCAACAGAAGAGCAACATGAGGACAAGGGATATTGCACAGGGCCCAAAATATCACTTTTGCTGCACAACTGCTACTTACCTGCCAAAAAGGAGTTGGACTGAGGCCACAGAGACCAACTAAAAATGTGAAGAACAACACTTGGATGGTGTTACAGTATGAGCAGGGGAGTTGGAGCAAAAACACACATATTCTGTTACTTGGGACTATACAAAGAAAACGTGCTTTGCAAACGGATACAATTCTCAACCCTCCTTGCTCAAGGGGCTGTCTGTATCTCCATCTCAGTCCAGAAGATTTCCCCACACTTATCTCTACACCTATCACTACTCTAAAACTTCGGCTCCTCTGTTGGTGAATAAGCAAATGGCCAGTCAGACACATTTTTATCTATCTAAAAATCAATCTTCATTCCAAACATCTCCTCTATGTTATAGACATTAATGCTTCTTTGATATTGCTGCCTTGTAAAATCAACTCCAGTTAGACTAAATTAAGGTTTTTCTCCAAAACTGTGATTGATAATCTGCTCAGAAGAGCGGCATGAACCAATACAAATTCATTTGGCCTTTACTTTCCATAAACCACAGAGATGACTGATGGTGTCCATCTTGGCTGTTACGGATTTTAATTGCTGTTTAAATAACGGCGCTCTGTACTGATACTTCTTAAAAAACAAATTTATTTTCAGGAGGGCTGATGCTTAGTGCCTGCACTGCTAGTTCTCTATTGGTATGGTCATAAGGTACTACAAAACATGCAGATACTTATTCTGCAAAGAATTACAGGATGGACACACATGCAAGACTTCAGTACAGAACAGCTTTCCCTCCGGTGCCTGAAAGAGTCATGGGAAAAGCCTCCAGGACTGTAGTACATGTTGTGCAAGGACTTGCTTTGTCTTTGTGTTCCCTATACATTTTCTGCTTAAACCAACAAAGATTGATTTTAATGGAACAAGATGCAACTGTATAGCCATCTTACATGTGGAAGATACGTGCCAAAATACCGAGAAAAATCCATTTCTAAACCCAAAAGAGCAGAGAAAATTATAGTAAACATACTTGTTTACCAAGTCATACAACGATACAAGAGCCTGCTCCTAGCAAACTTTGTGTACCACCTACCAACACTACTAATAGATACCCACTGGCTTCTGTGAATGAGTTCACCTATCTAGGAAGCAGCAGTCTCCCATGATACATTCTTAAATGATAAAATGAACTACAGATAGTCCAAAGCCAGCAGTGCTCCTGGAAGTCTCCAGATGAGATAATAGGAAAAAGGAGGCATTACATTGGTAACAAAACTTAAGGGCTACAAAGCAACAATTACAATTATACATGTGAGCACTGAACAAGTTACAATTACCACATTAGGAAACTCAAGTCCGTTCTACCTAAATTGCTTGAGAAAGATCAGGAAAATTCATTCATGCCATGAGGGTAAAGGACACCAAAAATCTTAAAAAGAGAAAATATTTGACAGTCATGGGGCAACGATAGCAAAGGTGCAGTTGAGGTCAGCTGGCTACCTAATCCAAGCATTTGATGCCAGAATACTTAAGAAATGAGTGAGACGAAGCTTGGTAAAACTCCTAGGGTGGTCATTTTAAAAGGCATACAGATTACCTCATCTTTAACCTAAAAATGTGGAATTCTCATTGGTAGCTGGACGCATGGTACATGTGACAAAAACAGTGATGGACGCTTGCTTATGAGGACCTAGTTACATTTGAAAGAAGCTCAAAGGAAAATTAGGGGGAAAAAAACTTAAATGTCAATCTGACATTTATTACCCTATATCTATGGGAAAACATTCCTCATGAATATTGGATTCTAAAGACACATAAGAACTTGTAATCAAAATTATTGTGGAGACAAAATCCTGGATTGTTACCACAAACAACAGTCATCACAAACAACACTGCCAAGTCAATAATTTTGTCTTTTTTCGAATTCATATATTCATACCAAGAGCATCTGATATCAGCAAACTGAGCTCAAACATTCTTAAAAACCAGTGAAGCTAAAATATTTCTAAAAGACAGCCCCCCTGGAGATGAGCTAGAAATGTTTCACTTACCTGTTTAATTATATTCTTTGCTGTAATGATCATTTCATCACCATATATTTCATAAAAGTTTAGTTTTCTTTGTTTTAAAAGTCCAAATACTAGTGATATGAGCCTTTCCTATAAAATATAAATTAATTAAAGGCAAAGGGAAAGGAAAGATACATTGACCACTTAATAGTAAAACAGACATACACTTATTAAAATCTAGAGTGAGCAGGATGGCCTACAGATACTGGCTATTAAAACATCCCACATTTACACTAGATCAGGGGTGTCATGCATACAGTCCTTGATCTTGCCTACAGAGCTAAGTCCAGACTTCAGACTGCTGTTCCAACTTGTGCTGTGATGGAGAACCTTTCCACGGAGACAGACAAGCACCTGGGTAAGACCCGTGGTGCTGGAGCCCAAGTAGCCCACAGCTTGTTCCCACAGCAGCAGCCAAGCACCTGTGGTGTTGCTGAGGCTCCAGTGCTGCAGTTTTTACCCAGGGGCTTGGCTACAGCTGCAGAAAGGAACCATGGTGCTGCTGAGGCTCCAGCACAGTAGTGGTCACCCAAGGACTTGGTTGCTGCCACAGGAATAAGTCACTGTACTGCTGGGGCTCCAGCACCATAGCTCTCGGTGGCTTCGCTGTCAAGCACCTGGGGAAGAACAGTGATGATGGAGCCCAGGAGGACCGCAGGAAGAAGCCTGGAACTGTGGCCTGTTCCTGTGATGGCAGACAAGCACCCAGGATGCTGGGCCTCATCCCGCTGAGTCTGACTAGAGCAGGTGCTACATTCTACAGAAGGGTCTGGGGGGAGGGGGCTGTGGGCCCAGTCCAGCCTGAGAGACCAGCCAGGCACCATTCATCTGGCCTGTGGATTGGTCTTGTACCACTTATTTGGCCCGCAGGGCTGGAGGAGTTTGACACCCCTGCACTAGATAATGCCTTCTTTTTACTCACCCATTAATCTAAGGGGATGTTCAAATCACATCCTGCTCCATGCGTGCCACATACTGGAAATTTACTAGTCTCAGAGAGCCTCCAAGAGTACACTTCAACATGGCTCTTCTGCCCTCTCTCTCAGGTGTAATTACAGATGTGTGCTTCAGACCACTCTACCTCACCTACATTGTCTCATTTCTGGCATTTGGCATATGAAGGTCAGGAGAGGTTGACATGCGCTTTAAAGCAAGGGTGCAGCATGGAAGTGTCGTAGATATGGAGGGTGGGGGGAGGGAAGGGGTATTACTCTAAGCAATTAAAAGTGGGCTCTCTAGTTACTTAACAAATTGATGGCAGAGCCAGGACTATGCTGTGTGGCCCATACTGGCGCCAGAGCTGCAGCCACTGCTGCATGCCCTGGATCAGAGCTGGAGCTTCCAATACCATGTATTCTGGCCTAGATCTAACCCACAAGGAGCCTCATGGTCTGTTTCCCGGGATGAATACAAAGCGAGTTTGACATCCCTCACTCTAAAATATGTTTTCACTAACTACAATATACATAAGTAGGGTGTATATGCTCTTCTACACAGCTTCCAGTCATACAGGCAGTGATGCCAAATGTCAAAACTAATAATTGATAACATTTAAAAACTACAGTTGAAGTACAACTATGTGGATTTAAATACAATAAATATAAGTTATTCAATAAAAATGGAAGGGGGGATTTGGACTAAAAGAAAAAATGGTACAAACGGCAATGTTTGAAATAGGGGCACTGAGGATGCTCTGGAGCCCTTGAGCAAGACTGTACATTTTACACTGATTTTGGTGGCAAAATCTATAATCGACTTCCTCTACCAGTGAAGTACTGGTACATGAATTAGAGCTTACTAAGCACTTGGAAGATGAAAACTATTATACCAGTTTGATGATTTATATTTTCTCCAAGGCACATACCTCTTCTAGAATTTGACAATCATCTTCTAGTGGTCTATTTAAATCACTGCGAGCATAAGTAGAAAACTCTGCAATCATCATTTTGTCAATCAGTTTTTCTAATTCACAAAGCTGTGATCCAAGATGCCTAAGAAAAACACAGAGCATGGTATAAGCTAGATAATCAGGACAACCTGAAAATTAACCAGTAGTTCACAATCAAGGAAAATAACTACCAAACAAGTAATTTCTATGCAATCGATTTAGGTTTAAAGGGCAACTTGATTCTCTCATTTCTTAGACCAGATTAAATGGTTTAGGTGAGGAGGCATTTCCCCCTTGAAGAAAAAACCTTGACTTGAACATTAACAGAAGTGTTCATTAAGAAGTTACACTCAGACCTCTTCAAGATGAAAACCTTGGACTTCATGAAAGACTTTCATTACCCATCTGGTTTTTCAACTGTTCAGACAACTCTGAACATCCAGGCAATTTATACAATCATGTAACAGTTAATTAAAATGAATGAAGTATAGCAATAGTTTTCAATAACAGTAGCTTCAGAGAATGTACAAGGGTTTTCATGTTGCCCTTGGCACAGTGAATCTTTAGACCAAAGATGCTCTAAATCATACAATTGATTTTAAAACAATTTTGCAAACTACTTACACTATAGCATGGAAGGCAGTAGGTTATTTCACTATTTAAAAAAAAAAAAAATCAAAAGGCAGATCAATGGTCAGATTTTCAAGGATAAGTAATACATCATCTGCAGGGAGAGTTTTCTGCTTTGTAAGGAGCAGCCTCTCTCAGAAGCAGACAGCCAAACAAAATCCAGGCTGTCAGATACAGTTACTTCAGGTCTGAAGTATCTGGTTATGGTTCCTTAAAACTATGCTTGGACAGTTATACAGAAGTGATATAGAAGCTTGAATGGGCAGCTTGAGGAGATTTTTTTTTAAGTGCTGTACCAGCTGAGACATTTTTGTTTAGCAGGGCTGCATCCTTTCTGATCATACTGAGAAACAAGAGAATTGGTCAAAAGGCAAGTATGAGATTTCAATCTCATGGTATGAAGAACACATCCTGTAATACTCCCAAACTCTTGTCCCCTGAGCAATAAAAACGAAATATTTCATATTGACTTTGGTGGCAAAGTCTATAATTGACTTTCTCTAACAGTGAAGTACTGGTGTATAAATAATAACAGATATTTTCAGAAACCATTCACTGTTGGTGCTGGACTGTCTCTTAGGAAGGCTGGTAGGTTGCTGTGGACTCCTAAAAGTTAAACCACTGGGGTTATCAAATGTTGCTGACATTTTGTTTATATCTTGAATGCCTCCTGATGTAGCGATGAACAGACTTCTTTTTCTTGGTCAAACAGTTTGTTGCAAATACGTTATCTCTGAGAATCTGCCCAGTAGAAGTGGCTGGAATACTATGCAAGCTCATCGGATCACTCAGAGCTCTAGAATACTGTGGAAAGTCACACTGCTAAAACCCCATTGTTATGTTTCCCTAACCTGAACTCCACATGAGACAAACAGACACTGATCATGCCTCTTCTTGGCTTGTGTGATCCAAGAGAAGATTTCTACCTGGGGCGTGGATGAAATGTGCACCACAATGTTGGAAATGAAGAAAAAGCCACAGAATTTGAAACAGGTCTGTTCAACCTTTGAGATGACTACAGCACCATAAGGTTAGAGATGCACATTGATGCTGACTGCAAAGATCAGTGTCAAAGGTGATGTCTGGGAGAGTTACCTTCTCTAAACCAGAATCAAATCAGTAATATTAAAGCTTTTCCTAGTTGTGCCGATGGCACTGCCACAGATGCCACCATATTAATGATGCTCATGTTAACAATGTGAAATGTTGTTGCTCACTGGGACATTCAGGCATGAGGGCCAATAATACTTCGCGTGTCTTCAATATTCAGCAGCAGACACAGCTAGTGTCACCTGCCCTGGTTGAATAAGCATACTTAATGCAATGGTACCTAGAGCCATGCTTCCCAATCTTTTCCTCAGCATGACCCCATTTATGGCCCCATTTCCTCAGCACGACCCCTCACTCCCAACCCACAGTCCTCCACCCCTATGACCTCATCAACTGATGCTACAACCCCATTCAGGATTGCAACCTACAGCGTGGGAACCGCTGCCCTAGCGAGCAAAAGTTCAGGCCTCACTTCATAGGATGAAAGAGACCAATGCCAGGAGTCATACCTACCTTGGTTACTCGGTTTCCCTTGCCTCTATGACAAGGTCACACTAATCTCTGGTGCTCATGTAAGTATTGAGGTAGTCAATAAAAGACCCTTTCCTAATGGAATTTGGGGTGGGGGAAGGGTTTCTTTTTTTGTTTTTACAGATATTGACCTTGAATGTCACCTGCCACTGGCAGAGATACTGGCTGAGACTTAGAAGAGATCAGATCAATCATGGAAACTAATACTTGCTTGTTAAGTTCTATAGCTCCCCTCATTGATTGTCTGAGGAAGTGTAACACCTGACAAGTGCCTTGAGCCTACCTCTTCCTTGTTGAGAATGAACACCACACTGAAATTCTGACTAGGTGAAAGGCAGCAGCAGACCCAACCACGAATAGGAGGAAAAAATCAGCAGTATGGGCACAGTCTGAAGCTAGATTCTGAATGCACCATTTTGGCAAGGATAGCAGGCAGATGCAGTTTTTTGCTCCTGCTGCTCTAGACAGTAAGGGAGAACCCAAGGGACAGTTATAACCACTCTGCCTTCTATGTCCCCAGGCAGGAGGGCATGTAAACACACACAGAGTGGTTGAAGCCCAATGGATATTCACATTCTAGGATTAGTTTTGCACACAGAGTGCATCTGTACCTGAACTGAAATTCATGTGGACATATATCCAAAGATGACATTTTAAATAGTTTTGAGTGTAGTTACAGCTTCTTCGGCACGTAAGTGCAGAGAAAAGATGAAATAAAAATGTGTGCTCTTAGCCATGTAAAACACCTTTCCCCAAAATCTGGTCTAACATTTAAAGTTGAGTCATTTAAGCACCAACCAGGGAAATGCCAGGAGAAGGGATACATTTCTAGCACTCACTGCTATCATTGTGTCACCTTCACTGCTACTTCTGACATATTATGTACCTTAATCATAGTCTCTCTCAGGAAATACTCAAAAATAATATTACCGCATGAACTAGAGTAAGTATAACTCCCTAACTATGACCTTATTGATATTAACAGACAACCACATCACATAAATATTGGGCAACAATTTGATTTGAAATTTTCTAGGCTGGAGTATGAAGTAAGAATTGCACACCTTTTCAACTATTTGAAATTTACAAGTATTTTCTACACCTTTATAAGTACCCCTTGAGTAAATAAATGATCTATACAAAAATATGGTAATTTAGTGAAAATATTCCACACTCAAAAATGTAATACGCCTTAGAATATACATCACTAAATTAGGTAAAACACATTACATCACAAAAACAAACTTTATAAAGCCAGGCTATTAAGGTTATGCTTAAAGGATGTTTGAACTTACTACAGTTCTTAACCTTAACTTTGTACAGTAATAATGCAATGCAATAATCAGACATTTATAATCAATGCAAAAGTGTCTGTGGTCACCCAATAGATTCAGCTGGTTTAAATACTTAATGTAATTTCCTCCTTGGTGTCTCAAATGGACAGTGCTAAGGAGCTTTTTATTCTTTTTCTACCAGAAGTAAATCTACACAATTTCTATTTGGATGTAGCATTATAAAGGCAGAGTCCATTTGTTATGTATGGTAGCTTTTGTAGAGTTGATTGTCTTAGAACAGATTAGTTTTAAGCATGATTAAATTTAAATCAAAGCGGACTAATACAAGTGTGAATTCCACAAACTGGAATACATAAATGCACTTTAAGTTTATTTTAGCATTACTCTTTGTTTACAGTTTAGTCTTCATTTAAAACCAAGTAGTTGTAAACCTGCTGTTATTTCACCTGACTGTTGCCATCTTTGTTGCTAAAGACAAAATTGGAACATTCATTCACTATCCCTGGAAAAAAGTTGTAGGGTTTTCTGTACATTACACAAAACTGGTATTAAAAAACAAAACAAAAAGATCAGTGAAGTTTTCTTGACACTCTCTGTCTTCTGGCAATTTTTTTTCCTATTAAGAGATTCAGGGCTGGGCCTTTAAGTCATGCAGCACAGAATTTACAACTCAAGGGAGGGCAGGAGCACTATGCTGGCTTTAAGACATTTTTGTGCTTGTCTGAACACAGGGTTGCTCCAGGGATGGGTAGACCCTCCCCCTGTAATTTTTACAACTCTAGGGGTCTGCCTAAGTCCTGATAGTTTCCCCAGGCTGCCATAGGCTCTACAACCCTGTGCACTATTGCTCCACCACGCTTTACTCCATCATTCTCTCTACTCAAGGGCTTGCAAGGGAGTCCTGACTTCTGCAGTATGGGGGGAAATCTTCCCCTGATCAAATAAAGGACAGAGTGGTAACTCTGCACTGTACTGTAACTTAGAGTAAAGCAGGCACAAGTATCTCAGGGCCATTTTAAGCTTTGGAAAGTAAAATAATGAAAGATTAGTGATCAGAAACACTTTATGAACTGGAAAATACTGTATGAACCTTTTGTACATCTACGTAATTAACACTCACTTTATAAAATTTATACTTCACTGATAACTGAAAAGCATTGTCCATTTCTAAGACAAAAAAACATAGCTCTGGGTTAGTAAATTCTGAAGCTAAAGGTCAAGGCGTGGTTATCATCATGGGTTGGCCGAACTAATTGTACATTAAAGAAACCAAACAAACAACTAAAACCCTGGAGAGATGAGCAATGCTATCAACAGTGGGAGAGCAAGGAAAGAATTTCTTTAAAAAGAAAAAAAAGAAAAGGTAAATGAGTCAGAAGCAATAGGTGGGCTGTTTAAACTGAGTGTGTCCAAGATATGGTTTGTGGAGCCTCATCATTAAGTTGACTCAATGGCTCCCACCCTGGCAGGTCTGAAATCCTTATTGCGTGTGGCATGCCCCCCATTTGGTCTAAGACTGCACTGCATGGAGCACCTGTTCCAGCCAATCCAGGACCCATGCCACATGTGGCCTCTGTGGGTGTCACATGAAGAACAGGTCCCAGAGCAGCTGGAGCAGGCAAAGATCCCAGAACATCCAGAACAGGCCACATAGTCTGGCCAGGGTAGGCACCATGTGCAACATGGATCCCAGACTGCCCTGGAGGTGCTACACACGCTGGATCCACAGTGTGTGGGTGGGCATCTGTGAGCCCAATCTGACCTGTGGAGTGGCCCCGCGACACTCATCCAGCCTGCAGGGCCAGATGAGTTTGACACCCCTGATTTAACTAACACTTAGATTTAAGTTATATTGCCCTGTATGTAGTTTGGCAATTTTATCCTTTTTACTTTTGTGCATTTTTCAGTAATGTTACTATGTAGTTAATATGCAAATGAGATAGCCACAAACAATCAGAACATAGAAACTGCATAATTAGAGAAAGCTACATACAATTTTAGAGAAAAACATACAGCTCCTCAGCACTCTGATTCCCTGACTTCAGTACATATTTACTGGAATAATTACATAATTACATTATTTCCAGTAATACTATGCCAAATAGGTAACTTTGTGCATCATAAATCACCCAGCTTTAGCCAAAGAGTCAATATATCATAAATAGCACAGGAGATATTCTAAAAGACAGCCTGCTATACTGACTATTCTTACAGAGCTCTTGGGATAGGGACTGTATTTTTTGTATGTTGTACATCATTTAATACAATGCATGTTCAGGCTGATTGGAGACCTTAGACACTAAAGTAAGATATAGAACATACAAGTTCTTTTGAAAAATCTTTTCCTAAATACACACACACACAAAAACTGCCATGGTGTTAACGCCACACACTAATTATTTGTTCAAAGGTGACACCCAAGAACAAAAGGCCAAAAGAGCAGACTCAGTTTAAAAATCAGTAAACAACTTAAGCTTAAAAAAAGAGATTGACACGATACAGCATGGTTTATATTTAATACTGTTACTTCTAGCAGTTCCCTTGACATCACCTACCGGAAACTGTGAATGCCTTGAAGTTCCTGCTGTAGAACTTCCTGTGTTGTTGCTATTAAATCCAGTGCTCCAACAAATTCGGATGTGGACAGCAACAGCTGTACAGTGGGTTGTGTTTGGTGTACAGTCGCCATTAGTTTCAGTTTGTTGTATGCTTTTATACAGTTATTTCGGGTAAGTGAGAGTCTCAAAACTCGAAGTGATCCCTCGCACATAACTTTATCAATTTGGGAGATTTTATCTCGAAGCATTTTTACAGCGTGGGAGGTTTTCCTGAGGTAGTCCTGCAGTTCATGCTGAGAGGTCATTGCATGAAAAAATGCTTCTGAGCGTAGAGAAATCTGATGAGCAATATTTACCTCTACAATATCCAGATAATGGCTCAGCTAAAGAGAAGGACGAAAAAATAAATAAAACAAGCAAACAAAAACTCACTGTGTTAAACTTGCCAAGAAGTCTATCACAACACAGCAGCATCAAAATGCTATTTGTGGGTCTAATTAAAATATTTCTTAGTAAATGCCTTCATCTGAAAACGATCAGCTGGTTGTGGACACTGCAACACTCAAAAGCCATTTTCATGTTGGCAAATGAATAAATAACCAGTTTTTAGCAAGTTTAAAAACCATTAGAAAAGTTGGTCTAGTGCCCTTGTTTGCAAGTACACTGTGGAAGAACAAACAAAAAGGATGCCTGAATCTTTGAATCTCAGAGGTCAGATATTAATACTATCACAGAGCATCCATTACTTGCGACTGTGGCCTGGGTACCTGCCTATAAATAACAACAAATGTATATAAGTATATCATGCACTAAAGCTGCTGTGCCATGCTGGGGGTATCACACATTTCCACTTGGCTTATGAAAGCACTACTTTTGGGAGTGATTGCAGCAGGTAGAGAGGGATGTGCAAATCAGACAGACAGAGTTCCTGGGGATCTTCACATCTCCCATCTTTGCAGACAAGTCCTTTCTGAGGGTGAGCATGAACAGGGCTGCCCTTTGAGTCACTGCATAGAGAAGCACTGCTGTTTCCACACCAGCAGGTACTGCGGCCCTTCAGTGGAACAGTGGTACATGTTTAGTGCCTCAACTCTTCAGTTCTGTGTGTTGCACTGTTATCAGAGTCCCATCTTATATGGAATGTATAAGCTCAACTAGCAGTCCGCTAAGATGCTCATATAAGCATTAATATCCAAAAAACAGCCTGGCTCAAGTCACAGCAATTGAGGTGTATTGGAGAACATGGTTTTAGACTGTGCTGGCGTTTGTTTTCATCGCACTGAAATTAAAAATTCTGAAACATGAAAGAAGGTTCTCTCTTCTTCATACAGAGCCCCTAGGCCTGTTGACATTCTGGAACTTACAAGCATTCTTCAGCTTCTGCTATGCATAAATCACTACAAAATATCTTACTACTAATTAGATTACTACAATGTCCACTGGGATGACAAGGAAAGAAAAAAAGTTGCAAGAATTTAGTGACAGACTAATGCTTTTTAATCAATACTCGCAGAATTTTAGAAAAGCTCCTAAAAAGCTTTTTACCTTTAAAAAAGCTTAAAATCATGTACTGCTTTTGAAAATACATTTAAGTGCTTTTATGGCATCAAAATAGTTGTCTGTTTTTATTATTGCTATTAAAAATGCATAATTTAGAAAGACAACTGAGTGTGGTTATCCCAAAGACTTCTACTTCTTAAATGTGTGAAAGAACTCTGCCTCAAAGCTCTAAATTGAACCCAAGTCACAAGTCATTTAGCTAAAACAAACTCAAAGAGGCGGCAGCATATGTGGCATGGAATGTCAAAGCTAAAAAGAAGCTGTCAGCATATATGAGGTAAGCTTTAATACTTCCTCCTAGTGCACAGTACACACTGCTCTCTGTGGGGTTTCCCTAAAAGTTTTGTTAAAACTGTTCCAAAACTGTCAATGTACACCTTTTGTCCCTGACTTCATCTGCAATCACAATTCATACTTTTTAGAACACCCACCAAACAAGTTATTGATATGGATCATCGCCTTTGATGGTTTTAAAAGGATTTTTAGAAAATCATCACATGATGTATATATATAGCACTGACCATCTGTTGGCCCTACACTTGGCAGATAGGATTTTTTTCAAATAGAAGTTTGATTCTTAGCAAGCCCCTCTGTTATGTATATTTTGGTTGATGGAAAAGGAAAATATCAGTGCCTAAAAATTAATGCATCATGTAATAGACCATGTCTTTCTTATCTGTTAGAAGATTCCTTTGTAATCAATAAACAGATGCATTAGCAGTTTGGCATATTGTATGGAGTATTTACCTTTTCTTGAAGCAACTTAGAGGAAGCTGCATCACGATTTCCTTTTCCCCCAGCAGTACTAAAATGAGACCATGGTAAAACGGCATTAAATGTTAAGGAATCTTCCAAGGCAAAATCTGGTTTCATAAAAATCTGAAACAAAAAAGAAATACATATATATTTTTCTTTTCTTGCCACCATTCCCCACAAACAATCTGTTCCCATTAACAAACATAGTGCACACAAATTTGAGTCTGACTGATCCACTGGTCCTCTTAGTTTCTTTAAAAGCTAAATGTACCAAATTAATTAAATAAAGAATATTGTCCTGTGATAAACTTTCCAGGTATGAAGTAAATGTAACCCACTGTAGTGCGGTCCTCCTGAATCTGCAGGCAAATCCAAATTTGGATGCCAGCTCACAGTCTGAACCACAGGCTATCCTCAGATGAGTTTATCTGCAGGTTCAAAATGAATCTCTCCTCTGAAATGCTCTTCAGCAGTAAAGGTGACCTACTACTGGTACCCCCCATTAGAACTTGAGTAGATTGTACATCCCTTACATTTTCTCTGGTGAAAGACTTCTCTCTCACTTAATTCACTGATTCTGCTCCCTTGCTCCCACTCTTCAGCAGCCCTTACAAAACTGTGCTCTGCAGGATGGAGGGTGTGAGTTCACAAATCCCTGAGAGCAGCAAAACCTGCTTCCTCTGCATAGTGCAAAAAATCTGGCTCTAACAAAAAGGCCAAATAATTTTTATCTTACTCCGTCAATCTTAATTAAATATTTTCAGCTTACTTTTACTCCTCAAAATTGCTAGATACCCAGAACACTCAGGAGGACTGAACTTTCTATCCCAAGCATCAGACATAATATTAAAGGGCTTAACTTGAGTCATATCAAGCATTGCCTAGCTCTTGGTCTTTTACTTTAAATGTTACTGTGAAAGGTACTTTTGCTTATATCCTGAGGGTTTGTAGCCATGCAGCTAATGACCAGTATTAAACTATTTATCTACTACTGACTTGTTAACCTGTCATTTTTTCAGTCGGAATAAAATGGAATTTCAGTTCATTTGTTTTCCCCACCTGTCACTTCCTGTGCATCACTAAGGTTCTAAGAATCAGTGGGTAAGAAGTCTCTCTTTACTATTTGCCTGTATTGTGCCAACCACAGTACAATACTGATGCGTGACTGAAATGTCAAGAAATTAAAAACACAGCTACCAGTCTACACAGTAACTCAAAACAGGCAAATCCCCCCATTTCTGTCCCTTCTTAGAAGTTTGTCTTCCAAGAAAAACCTAGAAAGCTGGGCCACGCTGCTGCAGAAAACAGAAGGGCTGCCTTGTCTTGCACAGTTGTACAATTCACTAAGGAAAGAACATAAAGGCAGCTGGATTTTACCTTCAAAATCCATCAAAAGAAGAAATACAGCTCAGGAGACAAAAAAAGTATAACTCGTTAATAATTCATTTGTCTACACTTTATGAGTATTATTGTTCCTTAGGAGGGTTAGCCAAAGAGGCTACCTAGCAAAATGGGTCTTCCTCTGACTTACGTGCACATGTGAACATGCAAAATTGACAAGTTTGTGTTTCCTTTAATATACCTATTGTTATACAGCAGTCCTACCTTAGGTACTTGTTCCAGATCTGTCCTGGATTTATCTACAAACAAAAATATAAGTAAACTAATGGGATAAATATAAGATTGAGATCATTCTTCCACAGTCAATCAGAAAAACAAAACAAAATAATTAATTTCAATAATAAGATATCATTTAAGGCTTTGATGTCCTTTATCATTCTTCTGTTTTCAGGTATTGCTTCCACATAGTGCTCAAAGGATTTTAAGGATTTTTGGATTGCTTTAAAAACAAAATGATCATTAAATCCTGTGTTTCATATTCACTAGAGCAACATTCCAGCCAGCTGGTGATGACCAGAACAAGCCGCCCCCACATCCTCCGCCCTGAGTGGCTTCAGCTTTGGTGCTCCACAAGGAGACCATGCCAGAGAAATGAGGGAGGCAGAGTGGCATTGGGATGGAAACACAGACCACACAAATATAACACTATCCCACAGAGACAGGAGCACAGACAGCACTCCTCCAGCCAATGAACTGAAGTAACAGACACAGAGGGTGTCACAGAGAGAGGGAAAGATTGGTGGGGGATGTGGAAATAGCTGTACAGCAGCCTCCTGACTTGATACAACTTGAAGGGGGAGATGATTTTTACACTCTTTGCTACTCTCTCAGCCTTTAATCCACCCACAGAAAGGAGCTCAATATTTAAAGTGGGCCCATCTGATTGCAGAAGGGAAGAATTTTAAAGTAGGGATCCCTTACCTCAACTGGATCTCAAAAAAACCTCAAACCGGAAAGATACAAGTACTCTATAAAGACCTGGGTTTTAAAAACCCCCTCTTAAGGATGGAGTTGAATGCTGGTATTAATGTACTGAAGACTAGGAAAGCAGCAGGCCTTAATGACTTACTTACTGAACAAATCAAGCAATTCGGACCCCAGACTTGTAAATGGCTCCTATGCCTATACAACTCATGCACAGCCAGTCAAAAAAACCCCAAAGTTATGGCAACATGCTTAGGTAGTCGCTTCTAAAGCCAGGGAAGGATCCATTGGAATGAAAGAGCTTCAGTCCTATCACTCTGCTATGCCACACATACAAATTGTACAAATGACTGATATTGAATCAGCTTGCCCTATATGTGGATAAACACCTAATCCTCAAATAGGGTGACTTGTGCCTTGGAAAAATCAACAAGCTAGCTGCTCAATCCAACTCAACATATTGAGGACAGGTTTGAAAGGGGTCAAGTTGCCAGAGTTGTGTTCATAGACTGAACAGCCACCTACAATAAAAGTTAACCACCAAAGACTCCTCCACAAAACTCTGGAAATGACAAAAGTTCTACACATTACAGAGCTGATACAAACCTTGCTCAAAAATAGACTTTTTTTGTTAAACTGGATGGAAAACGAAGCAGATGGAGGCAACAGATTAATGGCTTCCCCCAAGGAAACGTACTAGCACAGCTGTTATATAATATCATAATATCTATATGAATAACCAACCAATCGACTTGGAAACAAAATGTTTCATCTATGCAAACAACCTGTGCATAACAGCCCAAAACACTGGCTTTGATCATGTTGAAAAATCCCTAAGCAAGGCAATAATTGGCTTAACCTCACACTACACTAAAAACCAATTATGTGCCAACCCAGCAAAAACACAAGTATGTGCCTTCCATTTCAAAAACCATGAGATAACATTATATGCTCCAGGACCCCACTATCCCCTTGTCCAAACCCAGTTGACCTTGGAGTCACCCTCAATCAAACCCTCTCATACAAAGAACACATCATGAAGACAGAAGCAAAGGTGAGTACTTGTAACAACATTTTATATAAGCTCACCAACTCAAAATGGGGAGCTAACTCCTCAACCATCTGAACCACTGGTCTGGCTCTCAGTTTCTCCTCTGTTGAGTATGTATGCCTTGTATGGGAGAGATCCATACACATTAAGTGCCTGGAACCCATCCTGAATGATAGCTGCAGATGCATTACAGGAGGTCTGAAGCCTACCAGCCTAAACTAAGTGTACCTGCTGGTTGGCATCACTCTGCTTGACATCAGAAGAGCAGTGGCCAGCTGGATACAACAGTTGAGACAAGCTGAAAAATGCAAGATACCCACTGTACGACCATCCCGCAGCACACAAATGTCTGACGTTACACAGGAGCTTCCTCACCAGCACCCAGCCTCTCAATGCCACACCCAAAGAGACACGACTGCAGATGTGAAATGAGAGGCTGAAGAAAATACCAGACAGTGAAAAAACAGCGGCCAAGTCTTTACCACCAGGAGCTAACGAATCATGGCAAAGGCGGCAGAGTCTCAACCACTTACATATCAGAGTTGGACACTCCAAGGAACTAATAAAGAAGTGGGGCTATACCATTGGTTTGACCACCTGTGGCTTCAGCACAGAGCCTCAGACAATGCAACACCTGCTGCAATGCCTGCTGCTTGAAGGTACATGTACTTTGCAAGATCTTTCATCATACAGTAAATGAGCACAGGCATGCATAACAGAATGGTCAAATGTGGTATAGAGACATGAGAAGACCTCAGCTGGAGACCACACCTTCCCCAGCAACAATGGGTGAAAGGGAGCTTCACCAGCTGTAGGGTTATTAATATTAAAGCACCTATTATAAAGCAAAAAGGCCTGGTTACTGAGCCTTATTGCTCTGTTCTCAGCCTCAAACCACAGCAACACCTAAGGCTGTGAGATCTCAAGCTAAGAGTGCTTGGGTTAAAAAAAGATGGCTAACTGTACCACAGGGAGGGGCAACATGTGGAATGCTAGTTTATTTAATACCTTTTCTCTTAACACCACCTTGCTTTACATCCTTTTGTGATCACGTGAGTGACAATGCTTTCTCTACCTTTTAGTTTCAGTTAGGGTTTTTTTGTTGTTTTGGTTTTTCATTTATTTACAGAAAAGCCTAAATACTATTGAAGTGAATTAAGCTAAACTCCAGAACAAGCATGTTTTCTCAAGTTGCCATTCAGAAATAACAGAACGAGATGACAAGCCATAAGAAAGTTGGTGTTCATTTTGTATGGGAGATATCAAAAAGTCTGACAAAACAAATTCTCTGGTGTACAAAAGAACAAGGGACTGCTTTACAGTCTCCGAGGATAAGATATATATACATCTCTTTCCCAAACAG
Source organism: Crocodylus siamensis (assembly GCF_052110815.1). Lineage (NCBI taxonomy): Eukaryota > Metazoa > Chordata > Crocodylia > Crocodylidae > Crocodylus > Crocodylus siamensis. The sequence goes on from NC_143395.1 coordinate 182,480,683, forward strand.
CACTCCACTCTGACAGTTACTTCATCAAAAAGTGAAGTCTAAAAACACTACATTAACTTCAGACTATCCACTGCATTTTCTCTGCTTGTTTCTTTTGGCAATTTCACTTACAATTTCAAATTTCAGATAGCTGGGGTGATTCAATATAAAGCCGAGATATGTTAAGGGATGCAGATGCAGACACCATTAAAACCACCACACAAGTAAATCAGACTTTACTAACAATGATCTTTGAATGTAGCATAGTTAGAGATGTCATGACCACCATTCCACTTCTGTATCTCCCAGAGACAGAGAGACTTTTTTCTCTGATAAGGATGTAAGAAGTAAGACTGTGCAAAATTTCAACAGGTGTTTCGTTTTGAAGCTGTTTTGACACGTTTCAAGCTCAAAACAGCAAAATCAAAACGAAGCAAAAGGCTTCAAAACAGCTTTGAAACTAAATGAGGGCACTCAAAACATTTTAAAAACTTCAAAACGTTTTGAGTTTCAAAGCAGCTCGGTGGCGGGAGATGAGGGAGAGCCAGAGCTGCACTCCGAGTGGCTCCACCAGCCCCAGAGAGCTCAGCCCGGCAGCGGGATAGCCAGTGGTGGAGCTGCTTGGAGTGCAATCCTGGCTCTGAGCACAGCCTTGGCCAGTGGCTCTTTCCCACCTCCTGCCTCCAGACTCAGCTCTGTGGGGCTGAGGAGCCTCCCACCGCTGAGCTGTGCTCACCAGGGCTGCGTTCTGAGTGGCTCCACCACTGGCTCTCCTGCTGCCTCCTGCCACCAGGCTGAGCTCCATGGGGCTGCTGGAGCCACTTGGAGTGCAGCCTGGCGGCAGGAGGCGGGGAGACCAAGGGCTGCACCCGGAGTGCTCTGCCAGCCCCTTGGAGCTCAACCTGCCCTCCCAGTGCTGCTGGACTCCTCCTGGGGGTACAGGCCCCCAGATCTGTACACAGAATGACAGGAGGCTGCCAGCAGGTGACACGAGTTTTGCTTTTAGCAATTTGAGGTGCAGTTTCCCAGAAACCCCTGCACCCATCTCCTTGAAACTTGGCAGGCTTCATGCCCTCAGAAGGGGCTACCATCCCTGCAATTTTCATTCAAATCAGGCAAGAAACGACAAAGTTATAGGCATTATCATGATTCCCCATTATAGCCTATGGGTGAAATATTGAAATAGTTTCGACGAGACGAAACGGAACAGTGCTTCGAAACTAAACGAAACAAAACGCTGTCCCTTCAAAATGGTGAAACAGAAGTCGAAATGAAATGGTTCTGTTTCTCACAGCCCCATTAAGAAGCCCCTAGAAGCTCAGTGCAATTGCATAATTCGGCTTCGTATTTTGAAGGAAGTTAAAAAAAAAAAATTGTCACTGATGTAACTATAAACTGTGAAGGATATACACCAAAGGAGAATTCAATGGCAGACTAGAATTTAAATCTACATTGATACGAATATCATGCTAATAATCATCAAGAACAGCTCTAGCCAAACAGGCCTGGATTTGCAATCATCATCATCATCATAAAACCAGTATTGCGTATTTTTGCATTGGAAGTCCATGAAAAACTGCAAGAGATCACTGGCACATTTTATTATTCATTTGAGAAATGAAAATGACACTTTAACAAATAAAAGGCTGAAGTTATACCATGAATATGTAAGAGAGTCCTGTCAAAGGTATCTTTAGGAGGACAAATATTCTTGCATCTTTCATGAATCTTCTCTCTCTGTAAAAGAGACAAGAAATTAAAGAAATATTCTGCTGCTGTAACACCACAGTGAAATTCTTTTTTTCCCCCCCTCTGGAAGACAATATTCAGAACCTTGTCAAAGCAAGATAATGCTTGACACCAAATAATTTTGAGGAGTTCACAGCTATTTTTCAACTCTTAAAATCTTTAAGTGACTTCCAAGCAAGTAAAAGTGACAAAGACCATTCTGAAGGCTGGCATCTTTTATTTTTGTTTGTGGCTTGCATGTATTTCTTCACTGAAGTGAAATTATGGAAAAAGGCAATAAAACTATTTAAGCTGTATGAGTTAAATATTCCTTCCTATAACTTGAAACTTCTGTATATACTGGATTGTAATGATACATTCAAAACCTGTATTTATTTATTGTTCAATCAGTAAATTAACCTGCACTAAGAATATAAAACACCTTTTACTGACCTCTCCCTCAAAAAGTATAAAAATGCATAAAAGTTACTTCCCCACCTTACTTATAAACACAAATGGTGAAAGCTGAACTAAATGGGGTATAAGTTAAGTTTTATTTTTTGCCTATACGGTTTAACCAGGGGTTCCAGTTCTTTAAACTAGAAACTATTTTTCCATGGAAAACCGTAGCTACAAAATCCGTTAGAGATTCTTTCATGAGCAGATCATGTCACTCCCTCCAAAATAAGCAATACATTGGTTATGGAAGGAAACAACATCTTGTTTCCTTTCATAAACAATGCATTGTTATACAATGATTTTATTAAAAGAATCCTTGTAATATGTTAATATCAGATATGCAAACACGTAACTCTTAAAAAAGTTCCATCCTGCATATTTTTACCATTTGGATCCAGAACATCTTAATCTTTCTTGAACTTCCAACACATGTACTTGAAGTGACCCAACACTAAACATATCAAATATTTGTTAATTGCTCTTTGACCAAACTTATCTAGTTTGCTCTATATTCATACAATACTTTAGACAATCAGATCCCAGTCTATGACAAGTGCTCCTAAATGCTAGTTACACAAATAACAAATAATAACATAGTCTACTTCAGTGTCTCACATAACTTTTCAGATTTTCCACTTCTGACTAGACATACATTTCCAGAAGAGAAGCTAAAAAAATACTACAACAATAAGTATGCATCATAATTCACGTAAGATGACTATGTAAATTAAACAAGCAACTGTATAATACCTAAAAGTTTCCACTTTCAGACCTAATACTGCAAATGCAAAGAAGCACAACTGCTCACCCTCCGGAGCAGTACTATTAATTTCAATGCATCTGTTCACAAGACTAAGCACTATAGAGTCAGCAGGAAACATTTAAGATTGTGCCCTTAAAGATAATTCATTCAATAGCAACCCAAAGAAAGGAAACTGCAACTAGGGATGCAGAAAACATCAGGAGATCTCCCAATCTTCTTTTAGGTCAAAAGAAAAAAGCAAGTGTACGTAAACTCATATACTTGAAAGAGATTTAGAAGCTCTTGTTGCAGATCTGAATTTCCTGACATGACAGAAACTGTCCTGCTTCCTGTTTCATTATTCCAGATGTAAATGTTTTGTATGTAGAATGTTTTAAAGGAGTAGTTAACAAGATTTCTGTCTTGTTTTAGATACCACCAGGGTATTGGAAGATTTTATATTGCACTGAAAAGGCCAAAAACTGAAAGAATAGGAAGTGTAAGGTTTGTACATTTAAAACAAGAGTACAGAGCTCAAACACAAATGAAAAACAGCAAAATGGTGAGAAGAGAAAATTTAGACAATACTTCTCATGTTGAGAACACTGAACTTCTGGAACTCCTAAACCAGTGTTAAGAGGAGAGTCAGCTAACAGAACAAGACAGGCAGTTTTTATAGAACAATACAAGCAATTATTAACAAACAGAATCACTAATTTATGGTGTCCCACACAGGGGGCTTTCAAATCCCTTTTTAGCCCTTGATACTTATTTGTACCTAACTTCAGTAAATTACCTGAGTGATGTCCTGTTGGTATGATGCAAAAAGTTCCTTGTTAATCTGTGGGAGGTAGAATGAAGGCGTGACTTCTGTGTCCACAAAGTCCTGTCCCCATGTTTTTGTAAAGAAATCAGATTCCCTTTTTGCTAACCTAGGATCATTTAGCGCTGCTGGGAGGTTTACTTTGGAATGAAAAATAGTCCATCGATGCTGATCTGCAACTAGAGATGGGCTGTCACATAAACTATTAGGATCACCTGTGGGTACAAAATATAAAAGACTATTAAAATGACAACTGGAATGTACATTTATCCTAATAAATACAATATCAATCTTGATATAGATCACTAATTTAAAAAAAAAGTTCTTAATGCAAATAATCACAATTATTTATGGAAAGATGCATATAACCCATTTCCACGACAATCTATCAAACTTGCATTTCTGTGTTCAGATTACACAAGGCATTCTGAATATGTCATTACAAGTATATTTTCTTTCTATTTCTTCATACAACATTCAATTTTACCAGCTCGCACCGAAGAGGCAAAACTCTGAAAAATTCAACAAATCTTTAATATACTGAATTGCAGATCTACTGCATACACCAATATAGAGCTTACAAGTAAAGTCAGGATTCTTCCCTATTATTTTAAGGAATTGTTTTTCTACTCTATCCCACCACTCCACACCTTAGGTTCAGGATTCTGACCAAGAGGTGGCCTTATGAGAGAGTCACCACAGTTGTGGATCTTGGACTCTTCCTCCCCACACCAAGGGAACCGCAGTGTGTCATAGGAGCAGTGAAACTAACCTCCAGAGGAAGGGAAGGCTTTGAAGGCCTCAGCCTGAAGTACTGATGGTGATCATCCACAGGCTGCAACAGAAATCCCATTCTCTACTCCTGCATTGTAACAATGATTACAACAATGCAGGACCTTACAAGTAGGGTAGAAATATAAAAATGAGGGAGTGAGGAAGAGAACAAAGGTTCTCCTTTGGTCCAAAGGGAGACTGGGGTGTGACAGAACAGAATTTCACTTTACCTACTGAAAAATAAAATCTGATTTCTTAGTAAGAAAACACAAGAATCTGGTTCATCACTACAGACTCATTTTTTAAACTGGTCATTTTAACAGTTTTGGGCTACCTATAAGCCAACTCACCTGTAGGTTCCTTGGGACATACATCTGGCAGTGACTGTACAGGTTGAAAGCATTTAGCAGAATCCATTTCCTTTTTAAAGAATGCATCACTGCTGTTTGACTGAGGCACTGGTGAAGAACTGTGGCTTGATGCCATTGCATAAAATCACCACTTGACAGTAGCTAAAGAAGAAACAGTAAATACCAAGCCTTTAATGCAGCTCTGACTACAGACTAAGCCATAACAATGCCATTTTTGTAATACCCAGCTATAGAAATCAATACAATTTTAAATAATACTTAAAGGTCTCTCCCAATGATAGATCCATTTTAAGCACAAATATAAAAGGCAGAATGAAATATTATGTTCCATGTCTAACCATGCAGCCACATATATAGAGTCTTACACATATATCTAACGGGTGTTGTCTAAATGTTGCAGACAAAAATTCCAAAGAACTTTAAATCTGTTACTATCACTATGCAAGCAGTAGGACACGTATTTCCTCTCAGAACTTGCCCAATTGTAGAAAGTGGGGTGTGCAACATGAAGACACCAGTAAAAGGAGAACTTTATTTTACTCCTCAAGAGAAGCAATATCATACAAGTACATAAAACCATGACAGTGGGTCACACATAAGAAACTTCAGATGCACTGACCCAAGGCTAAATTCCTTGTTGATTTAATGTCAGTGATTCCAATGGAGTTACACCAGCAAAGTATTCTGTCCACCATGATCTATAAGTACAGTCTGATGCTTCTTGCATTTTATATTCCAGGCTGGCAATGAGGGTTGAAAAATGTATTTAAATGTATTGTGTACAAAACATGAACAATGGTTCAAATCATTTCTCCTGAGATGCATGCACTTGATAGATAATTCTGTCATCTCCCAGGATAGCAGAATCCTTTTGCAGTGAGCACACTGGAAATCTGTTTTTCTTGTTGTGCATGTCCCAAACATTTCCGATACTTTTAAACATACAAAGTACAAATTTTGTTTACAGTAAACCTCCACCAAATATATAAAATTCAGTATTGTCCTTATGGAAAGGCAAGTGAACTACATGTAAAGTGAATGTGTGTATATGTGTGCGCATGCATGGGTATGAGGAAGAGATTCGGGGGGGTGAGGGTATTAATAAAGGAGCGCTCTCCCTCCATCCAGCCCCTTTACTAGGATTCTAGGTCACTGGCCCCAAAAGACTCTAGACCAGTGGTTTCCTAACTTGGAGTTGTGAACCCATTTGGGGTCACAACAATAAAACGTGGTTGCAAGGACACTCAACAGTGTCAACCGATTATGATGAAAATCACAGAAAAAAAAAGCAGTAGGTGACAGGTTCCCCTTGCAAGCTGGCATAGTTCTAGCCTGCAAGGGGCTACTTGGGGCTAGGGGAGGAGGGGGGAGATTGGAGCATGTATTGAAGGAAATGCGATTAATCAAGTCTGCTGCGAGTCTGTTGGAGTGTGCTAATTAGCGTGCTCCAACAGCCTCCATGTCATGTGTATTCAGCATTCCTGCATTTCAAAATGGTGGCAGAGGCACTTTAACTAACTTGAACTAGCTTTAGTTAAAGTGCCCCTGCTGCCATTTTGAAGCATCGGACACTGAATACATGTGATACTGTGGGGGCTTTAATTAGAGCAGCTCTAAGAGCTGCTCTAATTAAGTGCCCCCCTCCCCACCCTGGAGCACTTGTATAGACACCCTCTATCGTTAAAGTCACTTTCCTTATGATTCATTCACCATAGCTGTTAACATTTTAAAAATCTGACTAAGGAAAATGCTGCAAAAAAGCTGTGGGATTCCCTCACTCCCTGGAATACTGTATGTCTACTAGAATAATTTTAACTATTTTCTTACTGGAAGAACAAAAATCAAAGACACAGGAAAGCAAAGCTGTGCCATCTCTCACATCTCATTTGAAAAATACCCCCATAGGATATTTTTTTTAACTATTTGTCTGCATGTGTACACAATTCATGTTTTGTCATTGTCTCCACATCTTCCCTTATCCTCTCCCATTTTTCTCCATCCTCTGCAGTCCTAGAGCCTCTGTGTGTAGAATGGTTCCCTTTCTCCTCTCTCTCCCTCTCACAAGTCTCTCTGCTTTCAAGATGGGGGGTGGATTAGAGATGGGAGGGAGACAGAAGGAACCCCGGCTGAATTTATGCCCCTCCAATAATTAGATTCTATACATGCAAAATTATAACAGAGGTATACATTTTCCATGCAGAGGATCTAATTTTTTTTTTTTGGGGGGGGGGGATCTTGAATTCAGTTAAATATGGTAATAAAATATGTTGTTCCTGAATATGAAATGTATAGAGTTTTTAAAATAAATTAATCTATAAAGTATTTAACAGGTTCATCATTATGTCATTGAAGCATATTTTGTTGTGCGAAATGTGCTTGTGCCATTAGTTCTAAAGGTGACCTACAAAAGAGCTGAAGACAGGTTTGGGTTCTTATCAAAGGATGGAAAAGGCCTGATTATCTGCTGCCTCTCTCTGTACCCCTTTAAATACCTTCCCCCAAAATGTAAGAAATATCAGGAATGTCACATCCTTTTTCTTTTTGGTTCAAAGTCTCAGTGTGTATTTTGTCTTTCACAGCCCTTTAATTAATATTTTCCTAAGTATTTCCCTAGTTTATTGTAACATCTGTTTAATTCCAAACAAAACAGTTAAGTAAACGGTGGGGGAAAATCCCTTGTCAACTCATCAGGTTTCACCTGCTTTGATAGCTGAAGTATCATAATTAGGGACCTACCAAAATGGTGATTTCATGCTTTTGCAGAAAATGCAAAATCAGGTGTTCTCCTCAAAAAACTGCAGGCTCCACGATTTTGGCAAGCTTGCTAGGAAGAAACAGCTTACTGGTAAGCAGAGAAAAGAGCAGGAAGCCCTGCAGTCTTAGAGTGAGGTGGTTGCAGAGGCAGTGGGGGGCGCTGCTTGCAGCACATAGCAGGAAGGTCACACCCAGGTTCATGGAGCCCCAGCTCACATGTGCCTTGGGGCGGAGGGCAGGGAAGGGGCTATGGCTGCGCTGCCACCAGCCCCTTCTCTTCCGTCTACCTAGAGGTGTGTACATCTGCCACCAGCAACAAGCCAAGCTGGGGCTCCACACACTCTGGTGCAGCCACTTGAAGTCTCCCAGCTGTCTGCCACAGCTGGACCAGACCTAGGCATTGGGGAGGCCCCTGTCCACAACCACAGAGCCCAGGCTATTCATACCAGGCAGTGGGGAGGCAACAAGCAGCTGCTCCAGGGTCTATGGAGCCATGGCCTGGCTTGCTGTCACTGGCGGGCGCACATGCAGCACGGGGCCAGCGATGGAAAAGGGGCTGGAGCTGCACTGTCCTCACGCCCTTCCCCGCCCTCTACCCTGAAGTACCCTCGCAGAGTGTAAATGAATGCTTAGAGTGGGGATGGCCTGAAACCATGGTTTAATTATCCTGATTAAGTGTGGAGAAGCCATTAATCCATGCTTAATAACGCGTGGATTAATGGCTCCCCCTCCTCCCCCCCCCCCCCCGGCTTAATCAGGGTACTTAAAATGCAGTTTCGGGCCATCTGCCAATCCCTGGGGACAGGACGGGAGGGCCTGGTAGAGGCATGGGGGGCCCCACCATGACAAGCTCATGATAATGGCATCCAGCCCCATGAACTCCCTGCAAAATCAGCTGCCTGCCTCCTCAAGTTCAGTAGATCCCTATGCATCCCTACTGAATGTTATTTGTTCAGTTATGTGAACAGACTACCAGACAGGAAATAAACAAAGCACAGAGCTAAATATCAAGGAGCAAATATAAAATTAAAATAAGAACTGTCAGGCCTCCTTTACATAAAAAAGAAACAAAGCCCCATGTTTTTGCCTCATTTGCAAGTTTCTTTTAAGAAAATCTAGTTAGCTTTAGATACCCCCCCAAAAAAAAAAAGGTTCAAATACAGACACTTCCTTAAATTTTAGTCCATAAATATCATAAAAATAGAAAGGTATTAATCTGTTTCAGTGGCTCTCAACCTTCCAGTCCTCTCAAGACACCCCTCCATAATGTCTGTGAATTAAGTGGCACCCCATTTCAAAAACTAATTTGTATAATACAGTAAATACCTCCTTGCAGAGGGGCTGGGCAGTGTGGATGGGGAATTGGTCATGCAAACAGTTCTGAGCCTACACTTATCTACTCATCTTATTATCACACCCTACATCATCACCCTTCAAAGGATCTAGCAGCACCCCAGGATTTTGCAGCACCCTGGTTGAGAATCACTACTCCATTTCTTATCTTTAATACGTGGAAGTAGTCAAATATAGCAAATACAGCAACCAGTAAGATAATTGCATGAGGTTAAACTCCTTCATGATTTAGTCTCTATGGACATTTATACATGTACTTGTTCACACTGTGACGTGACGGAGATCCAGCTTGATTAACTGAGTCTGCTCTGCATGGGAGCCAATGCGCATGACAGTTCATTGTGTGCAGTTGTATAAGTGGTGAAATGCGAGTCAGTGCAGAGAAAATGGTGGCAGTGCACTTTTGAACTAAAACACCTTCAATGAGTTTTACTTCAAAAGCATGCTGCCATTTTCTCAGCACTGACATGCATTTTGCTTTTAATACAAATGCATTTGCCACAGCGCTGAGTGCTTTTAGAAGTGCCTGGTGCTGCAGCGCAAATATGTATACAAATGCTCTATATGCCAGAAGAAGTGTGCTTGTACCCAGAAGCTTGCAAAGAACATTTTTTCCAACTATTTAGTTGGTCTAATAAAAGACATCACATCCACCCAAACAACCTTGTCTCCAGAATTTAAAGAACTTCTTCCAAGTATAACACCACAGAGAATGACTTCATTTTAAGGTTTTTATCTGTTGATTTCTTTTCTCTCTTCCTATTGTCTCCTTGAGTACTTCCCACCACATTTTAGTGCTCTATTATGCTTGTTTTTCCTCTGTCACATCCCTCACTTGCATTTATTACTGTTAGGATCTTATCACTAAACAAGATTAGTTCAAAGAATGGGACTTTTTGACATAAATCCTTTCCTATAAAATTTAGAAATCATAAACATAAAAATCATGGTAAAAGAGAATTTTCAGGTTTCCTGAAGACACAGGCAAAGCACTGAGTATTTAGGGCTCCAGCAATCAAAGATGTTCCAAAGGTCTATATTAGCTGTTTCTGCTAAAAAAAAAAAAAAATCACATCACATAAATGTATACTTTGTGTATTCATGGTAACGTTGTGTTAGCTAAGATACTTCTTCAAAGCATATATATGCACTGAAAATTTTTACTTTTGAAATTATACCTTTGGTTGAGCCATTGTTTCCCTCATTTCTGTTAACAAACTATTGCCTCCTGAAATATTTCCTAAAATTTAAAGTTCAGTTACCTGAACCTCCATAGACTAACGTTTAAAGTTCAAGATTTTTTTTATGTTTGATATATTTTAGTTGAGTTTAAAAAACAAGCTATTTTGACTTCTTATAAAGGCTATTTTTTATTCTTAATCACAATTAAATATTCAAAGCAGCTTTGTACATGTATACAATTTTACAGTAATATGGACACAGAAAAAATACAAGTGTGGCAAAGAACTTTCATACCACTGAGTTGATTTCAGCAGGAAGTAAGGAATCACAGGCAGCAGCAGCCTTCTAAATGGCCTGTAATATGATGCTGTACTAAATTATTCATAGTTAACAGCTATTCTGGTAGAGTCATAAGTTGGGACCTTGTGGATAATTAACTTCAACGAGCTGCCACGTATAAAGGCACAAACCTACCTAAGCAGTAAAAACAGAGAGGGTACAACCTGTAATCCTATGTGAAAATTAGCCAAATATAAGGAATTAAGAAAAATTAAATGCATTTCCATGAATTCCTTCCAAGTTACATAAGAAAATGTGACCAGTCAGCTTACAGATGAGAATCCTTACTAGCACTTAATATAACTGACCCCTAAAAGCTGGGCTGTTTTAGTAATTTGCCACAAAAGCCTGTCTTGTACTACAACACTAAACACTTTATAAACAAATGACTACTGCATTCTTCAGAATCAGCAATTTCTTGAAATATGCAATGTGTTGCATATATCTTTCAATTCAAATCTAATGAAAAAGGAAATGTAAAGTTAACATGAAACAAAAGCAAGCAAACTAATAGAGTGGACGGCTGCCAAAATATTTCAGCTCATTCCAGTTCATCAAGTTGTGCGATAAAAACTGTAAAATGCCCAAGCTCCTGAGCCTCCTACTTACATGAGCATACAAGCTGCAATAACTAGATGCAAGCATACAAGTTAATGACATTAATATTTTAGATGCTCTGCAGTTAAGAACTGGGTTACACTAACTCTATTATTCCTAAAAATAAAAAGGCCAGCCACCATTTTGCAGCTGACAATGTGTACAACTAAATTTAAGCCGAACAAAATTTTAGAAGAACTATGCATACCATTAAAACGAGGCAGTCTGGGGAATAAAAATTCATGCCGAGGATTATCAGCACTCTTATCTATCACTTCAATACATGGAATCCATTCTTCTCAAACTCCATTACCTTAGGGAGGAGAGGGTGCTAAGGAATTTGAATGTTCTTAGAGTGATATATTAGAAAAAAAATAGGGTTTTTTTTATTTTTTTTAAAAGGTAACCATTATAATGAGGAAAATGACAAGTTTATGTAGATGTAACTTAGGATACCTTTAAAATTGGTGTCCTTAAACAAAGGTTTTCACTTTCATTTACCTTCAAATTAATTCTTAAATAACAGGACTATGTTCTTATACAGACCTCCACAAAAATGGGCTATTATCCCATGCAACTGCAAAAATATCATAAAAGAAAAGCAGAATTCTGGCCTGTCTTTCCAACCGTGAAAGATAACCAGAATTCACTGAACTGGGTCTTATAGTGCAAACAAGTTGCAGAATTCAGACAGAGATGCATGTGGAGGGACAGAGACATGCACTTGAAGTTTATAAGAAAGCTCTACTTTCCAGTTAACTCTAAGTATCTGTACTTCACTGAAGTTAAAATTAGAGGGTAGAAGTTAGATCTTCAGCATGTCTAAGATAGTATACAATGGGTTTGGAGAATCTACTCAACAAGGACTGAATCTATTTTGTTTTTTTAAAAAAAACAAAACATTTTGCAACCTTTTGATCACACAGAGAAGTTTCCAAACATGGAACAGTGTAAACTGATTTAGTGTTGTCTTCCTGAGTGAAGAGAAACAGGTTCCCTGTTGGTACTTATAGCTTTGTCAAGCAGCAATATGGTGACATCAACAGTATTCTCTGACTGGTATCAGTAATGCTATCCAAAGTCTAGTGGACCACAGTAGAACTGTCAAAAATTATGTCAAGTTTTTGCCAGGAGTACAGCTTACCAAAGGTCACAGGTGAAGCAGCTGGTACTGGAGATATTCATAAGGGAATAAAAGCAGGAGGAAAGAAAAATGGACCCTGCCTTCTCTGAAGCAGATGGGAAGAATTAGATGGGGAGAAGAGAAAGTGAGTCCTCTTACATTCTCTCTCTTGCAACCTAGGAAAGTATGAGGTTGGGGTGGGGGACTGGGAGTAGCAACTAAAAGTCAGCTTGGGTGCATGATAGCCAGAGACAGAAATAAAGATGACACCCAGGAAGAAATCCTCTTCTTTCTTCTTATAGCTAACATTACAGATTTCTCACTAGGATGCTATCCTTGGACCTCACTGACAGACCCCTATTTATCACTAGACTAGCATGTTTATGTCACAGGGCACCTAAATTTTTTTGTTTTTAAATACCCTGCTCTGCAGGCAGTCTGCCCAGTTCTCACCCACCATGCCTTGATGTTAGTTAATATACAGTGTGGGAGGCTGCCCTGGTCTTATTACAGTGACCACCCAGATTGTGGTCCTGGCCTTATGGACCAATTGCATGGCTCTGTACCTTCCCTATACCATGCCCCTAGATGGCATCCTTACAGATGTACCAATTACTGATACAACCCCTCACTGGGCCTTCTGACCTCCTGGCCTCTCTCAACCCCACTTCAGGCCTTCAGACCTCCCTGTTTCTTCACACAGCCCCTTCCTGGGCTGCCAGACCTCTCGGTTTCCCTCTAGGCCCCGCTCAGGTTGCCAGATACCTCAGTTTCTCCTCCAAACGATCTCTGGGCTCTCAGACCTCTCAGTCATGCACAACCACACCCTGGGCTATCGGGTCCCTCAGTCTCTCTCCTGGCCCCTCTCTGGGCTGCCAGCCCCTTTTGGTCCCTCATCCTGGACCCTTTTAGTTCTCCACTTTCCTGGCCTCTCTCCAGGCCCTTGGATGCATCTGGTTCTGTGCTCTATTCCTGGCCCCTTGCTGAGCTGCTGGACACTTCTGGTCCCACTATAGTCCCTGGGCCTCGCTATATGCCTCAGGCCCCTCACTAGGCTTCACTATATAGGCCCTTAAACCCATCTGGTCCTGCACTCCATTCCTGGACCCTTGCTGGGCCACTAGACCCTTCTGGCCCCACTATGCTCACTGGGCCTCACTATCCAGGTCCTTGGACACATCTGGTCCTACACTCTATTCCCTGGCCCCTTGCTGGGCCTCTGAAGCCGTACCAGATGACCTAGTACAAGCCAACTTCATCTCAGGCTGCAAGCCCCTTGACCCCTTCCTTTTGGCTATGACCACAAAAGGACCTTTGGCCTCTCATAGGCCCTGACCCTGCCTGAGGCTGGTTGAGAACTCCAAGCTTTCCCAGCTCTGGCAGTCTCTGCTGTGGTCTGTTTCACCTTTTGCCCCCTCCTGGGCCCTGGCCCCGCACATGATGGTTGAGATCCCCAGGGTCACTTCTCTTGCTGTCAGCCCTCTTGTCTCTGTGGGTCCACCCTCTCGGGCCTCTCTCTGGGCTCACCCAGAGCCTCCATAGGTCTTCCCTAATGCAGCCCCTTGCTTCTCTGCTCATCCAGACCCCCCAGTAGCCCCTGTACTCTGCCCCACTCACTGGGTTCACCCAGACCCTCCACTAGGTCTCCCAAACATTTGGCTCCTCTCTCAGGGCTCACCTGGCCCCTCAATAGGCCCACAGACTCTCAGCCCCTCTCCCTTGGCTCACCTGGCCTCTCACTAGGCCCCTGAGCACTCAGCCACTCTCTCTGGGCTCATCTGGCTGCTCAACAGGCCCCAGGCACTCAGCCTCCTTCTCAGAGCTCTGGACCCCACACTGGGTCCCCCAGGGACCTCCTCCTTCCCCTTAGTTCTTACCCAAACCTCCAGATGTTATTCTGCTTGCTGGCATTCAAGAGCAGCAGCCTTTCTGCTGGGTGATGTTCCTACATCAGCTCCCAACGTGTTACTGCCAGCCCCTGCTCTCAGGGGCTGGGCTTACAACCCTATCTAAACCCAGCCCTCTTCCAATTGAGTGACTCCCCTGATCAGGCCTAGCCTCACCTGCCGGCCCCCTGGGTCAGCTGGCTCCTCAGTTAGCCTGGACTCAAATCTGCTGGTGGCTCAGCAGGCTGCCTGATCTCTCAAACTGGCAGGCACTTCCAGTGCCCTGCCAGAGTTTAGTCTTCAGGCCATTCAGAGTCTAAATCTGTCACTGTCTTCTGCCTAAATTTGTCACTCCATTATTATACAGTTACTTTTAAATCTAACATGCATTTCTAAAATCACAATAAGAAAACTATCATAAGCAGAGTATGTAGCGGCACCTCCAGTTAACACTGCATCACACTTCCTACTATTACTTTTGTTTTCATTTAGAAATAACCAACAAAGTAATTCTCTGACTGAAACTGTCCAAGTCTGTCCTGCACCTCATAACAAATTTCTCTCCCTTCTCACCGCCCCTTTTCTTAAATATCAGCAAAAAGTTGTTTCAGAAAATGAGACTGGGGGGAAATAGTCAGTGTTAAAATGGCTGTGAAGATTTCTGTGAACAGCTTTTATGCCCTGGGCCCAGGTTAAGATGCTGAAAATCTGGCAAGAGGATGACCAGGGAGGTCTCCATGAACATCCATCTACAAGTTATGGCACTACAAGTGCACTTACCATGCTCCCAAGCTTTGAGCCGAGGTGTGTGTCAGCCTGCCCATCACCAGCCCTCTAAACTGCAATCTTACTTCTTCCGCTAACAGGTTTTTAACATTTCTGTGCACCCCTTTCCTTAATATTGACCTAAGTTTCAAGCTCCTACATAAAAGGTACTATATGTCTTCACTGTACAACAGATTTGTGTACTTGGCATGCAGGTCATCCAAACTTGAATGTTAAAAGCCACAATGTAAAGCCAAATTCAAGTTATTGAGTTCCCACCAGTGTTACCCTCACTCATGTGTCTTCTGAGGGCTCCTGGGGTATATCCCGTAATTCTTTGTGCTGCAGTAAGCTAAGCCATTCTAGGATTCTTTCACAGTGATTATGTGAAAACACGTCCAGTATTTTAGGCCAAAGATCCTCAACCTGTTTTTTTAGACTCAAGGCACTCCTTAGAATATGCCAGCTATTAGTTGTCATTCATTTGTTAATCAATGGAAAAATAAAAGAGCAACTTCTTTGTTGCAAAAAACTTAAATAGACCACAATGGGTTAGAACACTGGATTCACATTTCAATCTCTGAGTTTATCTTGTGAATCACATTTGCACACCTAATATTGCTAACATTGTGTGGCATTGCACAGCATCTTTGAAAGGGTGCTGTGGAATGCTGAGTGAAAAATCACTGTTCTAGGCAGACAAGCTGAGAACTGAATAGAGGCACTGGAGGACTACCAACAGTCAAATGACTTAATTAAAAAAATAATACCTAGATCTTATATAGCATCTTTCACTAATAGGTCTTTAAATGCTTTACAAAGGTCACTATCATCATCCCAACTTTGCAGATGGGGAAACAGAGTCACAGAAAAGTAAAATGACTTGCCAAAGGCCTGACAGGAGACCAAACTCTTCTCTCATTGCAAAGCTTTTGGCTTATCATTCACCTGTATCACCCAAACTTCAGCTGATAATAAAACACCCATGCCTACAGACATGGAAAATACAAAACAAAACAGCACTTTACTTTCAGCTCAGCATGCCCCCGTGCAG
Source organism: Crocodylus siamensis (assembly GCF_052110815.1). Classification (NCBI taxonomy): domain Eukaryota; kingdom Metazoa; phylum Chordata; order Crocodylia; family Crocodylidae; genus Crocodylus; species Crocodylus siamensis. The sequence continues at coordinate 182,496,612 of NC_143395.1, forward strand.
AGCTCAGTGCATGGCCAAAAGAAATCACATTGGTTTGACCCAGCTTGCTGAGGGTCTGTATAGCTTGCGTGCTTCACTGGGGCTTTTTGGTGCTTTTATCTAATAGCAGCTGATTCAATCAGCTGAGTTAAGCTAAAAAAATAAGAAGGTGCTGGAGTGGGCAATTGTTTGGGCTGAAGGGCTATTAGATAAAAGTGCCAAAAAGTCCTGCTGAACCATATAAGCTATACAGATGTTGGGTGAGCTGGGTCAAACCAACTCAATTCCTCTTGCACTAAAGCAATAAAGCATTTTTATTTTTTAACCCATGTCTATTCAGCACCCTCTTATTTTTTCAGCTTAACTCAAGGGTGGGCAAAATACAGTCAGTAGGCCAGATCCAGCCTACCAAGGGAATTTATCCAGCCCATGGAAGGTCCCTCTACCCCGCCTGGCCCAGGCACAGGGAGCAGCACAGGCCATGGTGCATGTGGCCAGCCCTGCCCCGCCCCCCTGTACCCACAGCGGGGCAGGGGCAGTATGGCAGCTGAACTTTCTGCCTGGCTGCTGCTGCCAGTCCACCCTGCACCTGCCACAGGGAACGCTGGACAGAGAGGACAGGCAGGTGGGGTCTTCATGGAGACTAGCCTGCGACACTAGTGGGCAGGGTGGGGAGCAGCACCTGGGAGTGGGACAGGTGCGGGGAAGGGCAGGGCCAGGGAGGGGATCTTGAAGCAATGCCAGCACAGAGCTAGGGCCCAGGGCACAGCTGGGATCCACTCCCCACACATCCATGCGATAGGCGCTGCTTCCATGGGCAGAGGTCAGCTGCTGCCCACAGAGCTGGTACCTGTCACAGGGACATGCAGGGAGCAGACTGCGGCTCTGCCCCAGGCCTCAACCCTTTGCTGTCACCACCCCATAATCCTAGCCCTGACCAGGATTAAAGATTAAGGAAAACCACTCTACCCAACAGGACTCAGTGCTCAGCCTAGAAGATCCCATTAAGCATCTCTGTGATGCTTAGTTTCAGTTCTCAAACTGTGGAATTGTGTTCTTTGGGTAGATGTGATCTCTTTTATTGGAACAACTAAATAGTTGGAAATATTGTTCTTTGCAAACTTTCGGGCACAAATGCCCTTCAGGCGTAGGGAGAGTTTGTGGTCTCCAGAGATAACATCCTTGTTAACAGTAGTATACGGAGATGAAAGACTTGATTACCCACCCATCAGCCCTATTGGCTCTCTGCGAGTTTGTGTACACCTTGCGTACAACTTTCTCTAAAAGTGCTAAGTTTCAAGAAGTTACATGAATAAAGGATATCAAACAAAAATGCATTTTTGTAGAAAATAATGATTAAATTGAGGCTTCCTAACCAGTGATTTAAACTGATTTGATTTAAATCAAATCCACCCTGGTAATAGCAGGTTAAAAAACCCACAAACAAACATGGACGTTAGGAATACAGAATCTTTTTAAAACCACAAGAGTAGGACTGTTATAGGAAATAAAACCTCACTTTGTATTTTGCGGGTGCACGTGCATATGTGTAAGCATATACATAGCTGAAGAAATCTATTACTAGATAAATGAAAGAGAGATTTTGGCACCCCTATACCCAAACTATTTTAAGCTGATATTTCAGTTTTTCAGGTACTGGAGGAGCAATTCGGCAGGACATCCATGATATAAAAACCATACTGAACACATTTCCTCTTCTCTGTTGCAATGTTAGCTCTCAATAATAAACATTACTAATGTGAAGTCAGAATGTAGCTATTATGTTAAAAGACAACTGTATCTTATCCATTTCTCTGAGGTACAGATTGTTTTGTTAACCCTAAGACATAACAGTTTTAGTCCACTAACAATAGTCTCTTTTACATTTCTGTAATCAAATGTCAAGCAAACATGTTCTGAATATATACAGCTATTTACATTCATTATGTACCAAGTTCTTCAAATGTCAGAAGTGATGGAATTATTCACAAACAAGTAACAAATCATAAAAATGGATGTTCATTTTTAAAAACAAGTCCTGGTGCGTTAGTAATCCACAATGCCATACAAGAGACCATAGCATAATTTCTGGGTGAAATGAGTTCTACAGAAGTGGTTCATTATCCCTTTAGAAAAAGGTAAGAGAAGCACCTCACACTGCTCCCAGGACACCTGCAGCTGAATACAGGTTGATGAGCCTCCACAGAAGTTCCATTGAGAAGACTGCTAAAAAATGTCCTGTGATATGAGGTGTTTTGGAGATGGCAGCAGTACTCACAGTTCACACATATAGCCGTTGTGACTTCCTGTTTCTGAGATACCACAGTACAAAACAGGGATGCACAGGGGAAAACAGAATTTATGGCAGTGGTTCTAAACCTTTTGAGACTTAGGGCACCTCTTGATAGACTCAAGACACCCCTCTAGAAGTATCAGATCTTAGTTTTTACTAGATTTTTGACTACAGAAAGATAATAGTCAAAGACCACAACAGATCAAAATGCTTTTAACACTATGAACTACCATTTGAAATCTCTGGGCTTATCTCATAAACTATATTTGTGCACCTAACAATGCTAACCACTGAGTGGTACTTGTGCCACCCTCGAAAGGATCTTGCAGCACCCCAGTTGAGTCACCAGTTTTTGCCATCAGTACTCTCTTATCCAGGTTGAATTCTCTACCAGTTACCTTCAGCTGGTTTAGGGCCAGCTTGTGCTGCTGTGTGCAGTATAAAACACCCCTCGCTAACTGGAGAATCTGGCCCTGATTTTCTAAAAGTAAGATTTTCAGAAGAGTTATTTATTCACAAAACCTACTGGAGTTTATTACAACTGCAGGTGTCTCTGAAAATCGGGTGAAAACTTTTTACAATCTCAGAGCTTTTGAAAGACTGCGATTAGATGGAAGATCATGCCAAGAACAAGAACAGCATACTCTGAAATAGTCCAGCCTTCATCATACTGCATAAATAATAAACTTCAACCCTCCTTCTGGAAAAGGAAAGCCAAGAAATCAACTTTAAGTGCAAGTAACGGGTGCAGAAAAAACCATCCAAACCTTCTCTTTTTTCTCAATCTTCAACAAGAGGACCAATAACCATTAATTCTGCTGCAGCTTTCATGACATAGACACTTATCCACTAGGAGCTTGTGAAAGGGCTGATTCTTTTACATGAGCCACAGCCATCCCTCAGAGCAGGAGTGTCAAAGATAAGACCTGCTGGGCTCCTGGAGCGGCAAGAATTAAGGGGCAGGGTAAGTGAGGGTGAGGCTCCTCACCATTCCCAGGGGTACAGAGCTTTGTTGGTGATGCGTCTCAGAGGCACAGGGTGAGCAATGACTGTGTTAATCTTCACTGCATCCTGCTGTCCAGATCCAGCCCGGGGGTATCAAGTGGGTTAGTCCCCTTTGCTCCAGAGGACTCCATTTTTAAAGAGTATGTGGCAGGGGAGAAGATATATTTCATATTTATCCAGCACCTACTTAACAGAGGAGAATACTAAAGACAGAGCCTGGAGGAACATTCCAGTAGGAAATGTCATACCTTCTTCAATGCTGGAAAGCAAGCTTCTCACCAGTGCACTGCCCTTTAACCTCACTGACGAGACTACCCTTATGTTGCATTTCAGCTTTTGACTAGACAATAAGACGACCCTCGAAAACTAGCTTTGAGCATTACTCATATAACCACTATGAACACAAACCTATTCTCACAAGTTACATTACTATTTCATGCTCTATAGCAAGAGTATCAAAGATACAGCCTGCCAACCAGATCTGGCCTACAAGAAGCCCTGCAATATGGATCCAGCTGTGGGAGCAAAGCAAACTCAACACCTTGCCCTACAGAACTTAGTCTTACTGAGAAGGTTTTCCTCAGCCACAACACAGATAAAGAAATAGATACCTCATACTGAAAGTCCTCAAAAGATAACAAAACTTTGTGGACCACCTCTTTTTCAGGGACATACTTCTGCATGCTGAAATCTAAAAGTTTATAACACACAGGATTAAGTTCACTTTAATATAAAGTGGAAGTGCTACACAATTAAGCGTTGTTCAGAGGGGGAAACATGTAACATAACAAAAGAAAGAAAAAACTCCCTGTACTGTCAACAAAAAATTAACAGTTCACTGCAAGCATACAGCACCTCCACATAGGAATTGTGTGTATGAGTATCCATTAAATCCAAACTACATGAAAGAAAGCAACTCCACTCCACTCATCAAACTGCCATTAATACTTGGCCTACGCCCGAGAAAACTCAAGGCATCACAAACATACATGTTCCGATTTCCGTACGCAAGGGGCAATCGTTGACAGACTACATAGCCACTACAGTGAAGTCTTATCATTAGGCTACTGCCATACCTTAGTGACAACACTGCAAGAATCTCTCAGGGAGGCAGTCTTCATATCTCTTCCAGTTCCATCACACAGGCTACAAAAGCTGGGGTGCACGACTCAAAGAGCTGCTGATGACCTAAAATATAAATTAAAAAAACCAAATCAAGAGGTGCCCTACATCTCAAAATGTTTAGAACCACTGCCATAAATTATGTTTCCCCCTGTGCACCCCTGTTTTGTTGCAAACCTGCTTTTGCTCTTGCTTAAACAAAAGCAAGAGTTCTGCTAAAAGCAGTTAAAACCCAGGAAACTGAGGTTCAGGCTAACCTTTCTATGTTTCACTTCAGAGCAGGAGCGCTGTGGGGGGTGGGGAACCCACAAGGGGGAGGCTCACCCCTGTCTCCTTTTAAGAGGTCATTCAAGTCACACTTTGAAGGGACGCTTTTAGGTCAGGGTGAAAGCCCAGGCACTGAATCCCTAACCCCAATCCTGGCTGGGCTGCCAGAGTGCTGGCAGAGGAAACTCAGCACCTCAACCCCCACTTCAGGTTGAGGAAACTCCGCACCTTATAACCCCCTCCCCCTTCACCTCTGCTCTCTTCACCTGACATTGTTCAGGCACAAGAAGTGCCTGTGATCCCAGGCATCCGGACCCTCAGGGCTGCTCTCACTCCAGGCCTGGCCTGTGATAACTGTGGGGCTGGGAGGCACCAACCCTCAGGGACCCCAGGCTGAGCGCCCCTCTTCCATTTCACCCCCAGACCAGGCACAATGGGACAGGGCTGAGGCTCTCAGCTGGGGGGAAAGGAAAGCAAAACTACACGTGCAGAGTGAAACTACGCACACAACGAAATTATGTGTGCACGCACACACATTAAAACTACACACAGGTGCACACACAGAGCAAAACTGCACACACATGCACATCAAAACTGCACACACAGGGAAAGACACAGCAAACCTACACGCTAAAAACACAGGTGCACACACACACACGCATGCAGCAAAACTGCACACATGCACGGAGCAAAACTACGCACACACAGCCAAACTGCACACACACAGAGCAAAATTACACACACAGAGCGAAACTCCGCACACATTGAAACTACACACACGCGTGTACACACACATCACAACCGCACACACAGGTGCACATCAGCGCGCGCGCACACGGACACGCACACAGCCGCCCAGGCCGGGGCCGGGGCCGGGGCGCGGGGCAGCCCTTGAGGCGAGGACCCGCTCCTACCTGCGGCGGCGGCGGCGGCTGCGGCGCGGCCTAGCGCATCGGCGGCGCCTCCTCAGCGACACGTCGCTGGCGCTCGGCGCAGGCAGGTCCCGGCCGGCGGCGGCAACGGGCAGGCCGGGCTCCGGCTCAGGCACCGCCTCTCCCGCAGCCCCGCCGGGGCGGGGGAGGAGCTGCCGGGCCGGGGTGGGCCTGGGCCGCCTCCCCGCCCCTTGCCGGGCTGTGCGGGGCGGCTGGCGCCATGCTCGGCAGCGCTGGGCCCACGGCGAGGGCGAGGGCTGGGGCTAGGGCTAGGTAGCCCGTGAAGACACGCGGAGGGGCAAGGCCCTAGGCGGCCCGGGCCTGGGAAGCCGGAGCGCAGGGTAGCCCCGCAGTCTCCAGGACTTGGCCAGGAGCCTGCTGAGCGGCACCCGGGAGGTCAACGAGAGGGCCTGCGTTAACAGAAATATTAAGCGTTGAGTCCAGGGGGGGCTTTAAAATGTCATAGCCATGTGCATTTACCCTCCTGAGGTAAAGTCTGCTCACTGCGACTCATAACTGGTACACGCGCTGGGCACGTTCATGGCGTGTGTCGCCAGTGTGCCCAGGATTGAGTCAGAGCTGGCAACCGGAATAGCCCAGCTCTTTTCTTGGGACCTCTCCAGTGTGTCTTGACACCCCTGCAGGGGCGAGGCTGCTGGCCATTGTTGTCGCCATGCTTTACCTGTGACAGGTGAGGGTTGGTGGCAGGGTCGACTGTGTGTCTTTGGTTATAGGAAAGCACAGACTTGTACGGGATAATCCTGCCTCGCTCTGTTGGGCTTACAGCAGGGGTAGCCAACCTGCAGCCCATATGCCACAAGCAGTCTCTGTATGGCACGCAGTAGAGCAGAAGGGAGCACAGGGCAGAAAGCAGAGGAAGGGGGTTGGAGCAGGGCTGGACACAGGCACAGCTGAACCAGGTGGCCACCCAGGGCCTAGACAGAAAGGGGGTCCAAAAATGGTAATTAAAAAATTATCATTATTATTATCCCTGGCAAAGGGGGGCCCGATACTAAAAGTTCGCCTGGGACCATCAGGAGCCTAGGTATGGTGCTGGGCTGGAGTGGCACGCATGCCAGAAAAATTAGCGCCACTGAACTAGGTGACCTTCAAAAGTCCCTTCCAGCCCTACTTTTCTACCTTGAGTCTCACCTAACAGCATCCCTTTGAAATGTCATAATTGGATTGGAAATGGATAAGAATTTTTGTCATTACTGAAATGGCTGCTGTTACATACAGTATGGACTGTAGCTAGGGTCTAGCTTTAGTCAAGAAGGTCCTTATATTTTTTTACAAGTTGAAAGGGATTTTGCCTGTGGGAAAAATCAGGAGTGTTCACACATTGACTTACACCAATTTCTTCAGAATAGATATATGCAAAATAAGATCATGCTTCACGAAATCTGGTAGACCAATGATCCTCAGCCAGGATGATGTGGCACCTTGGGGTGCCTTGACCTACTTTCAAGGGTGCCACAGGGTGTCATGCAATGGTAGCACTGTTAGGTATGCAAACATAATTTACAAAACAAGCCCTGAGATTTCAATTAGGAATAATCCGGAGTGTTAAAAACATTCTGACCGATTAGGTCTCTCTTAATTCTTTGCAGCGGAAGAATTGTTCTGTTATTTTTTGGTGGTCAAACATCGAGGGAAAAGACATTTTCTATAGTCGAACATCAAGGGAAAAGACATAGATTTAACATTTTCCAAGGGGTGCCTTGAAACTAAAAAGACTCAAGGGGCATGGAGATCCTGGTGTAAAATTAAAAAAAAACTGCCAAGAAAAGCAGTGCATGTTGCAGTAGTGTGAGCTGCCAGAAACCAGAGCCTGACCAGCCAGGCTCCAAGTAGCTGGTTTGGTCACACTCCTGCCCACAGAGGCCCCCAGGTAAGGCTGCTGGGGCCAGCACAGGTGCTAGCCCCAGCCTTCCCTACTCCACCTGGGTCCCTTTGCCACGTGCCAGAGCATGTATGCGGGGGCATGCCTGGGGACAAATAGCAGCAACACAAGTATGCGTTGCTGCTATTTGTCCTGCGGTAAACACGCCCCCTTGCACATGCACACTTGTGGAGATGCACCCAAGGACAGCAAAGTAGTGGATTAAAGAGAATTGGTTGATTTAATGGACTTGCAGTTTTAATAAAAACACCGTTGACAAAATCCTTTCCAGAAGTTGATAGTGAACTTGAACTGCCATGGTGTGAGAAGCCAAGCGTTATTATGGGTCAGAAATTGACTAAGGTGGGAGGGGAAAGGGGGAAAAGTGAAAATCAATACTCAGTTTTAATTTGGCAAACAATTATTAATGAGATGCTGCAGTTGTCCCTTCTAGTGCCAGCATTACTAGCGCTATCAGTCATTTAAAAAGGGACAAACAATGAGTTGGGAAAATTTGCAGATAATACAAAATTACGTAGGTTCATCAAGACTGAAGAAAACTCATTGAACATCTAAGGGTTCTAACTAGGCTAAGCAAATTGACAACATAATGGCAGAGGAAATATTGAAAATTAAATACAGGTTCATGTAAATCAATTTATCTGTCCTGCAGTAACCTCTTCAAGCACATCAGCATCTTCACACTTTATATATGCCATATATTTTAAACTACTGATAACCTTAAGCTGGTTCCTATTGGTTGGAAGACAGGTTTTGTGTTTTATTTTTCTGGAGAGCACTAAGAAACTATGGTGATTCACAGCTTTATGAAAACCTACAATGGTAAAAAAAACCCATAATACTACCTTCTTGGTTTGAGTACTAAGCCAGCATACAGAATAATACAGGACATTTTTCAATAAAAGAAAACATGTTGATAACTAGTCAGCTTTATTCCCATTGTAATGATGTTATACATGTAATCCTGTTTCTCTTGAAACAGTAAAAACAAACAGCAGGCAGTTTCTTTGCACAGAAAACTCTATGTCTGCCAGTCCAGTGAATTCTGTGCAACCTAAAAAGCTCTCTTCTCTGAATTATGTTCTCATTTCTTCCTTCAGACTTTCTTCCCCCCCCCAGTTTGCAAACCATGAATGTGAAGAGACAGTTAGCCCTCTTACTCTGAAGTTAGGCAGAAGACAGGAAAAAGTGATATTGCTTCTTTTAAAGTTGGAGCAGTTTTGTTCCACTTAAATCATTCTCAGCTTAAATCATTCTCAGCTTGTTTACACATGGCAGCTGCTGCCCTCTTGAACTTCACCTTTTGAAATGGCTCTAAATGCACCCACAGTCATGCCCTTAATCTGCCTAGGCCAGTTCTGCTTGGGCTTGCCCATGAACCTTTGTGCCTTAGGCAGTAGCTTTTATGGCTGCATCCAGATGTGCATAGATGCTTGGTTCCCTGGGGACAACTAGCAGCAGGACACCTTGAGCTGCTGCTAGTTGTCCCCAGGGAATGCCTGTCATGCACGCTCTGATGCATGGCAAGCTACCCCAGATGGAATAAGGGAGGCTGGGGGCAGCACTAGGCAGGCCTTAACAGCCATGCCTGGGGTCCTGGGGACCTCCTGGGGCTGCAGCAGTGGCAATTCTGCTGTGCAGAGCCTAGCTGGCAGTTCCGCAGGTTTTTTTGACCCCGGATATCCACAGATCAAAAAAACCCTCTGTGCTGTTCCCTTGCAGCACAGAGAACACCTGAACATACAGTATGTGGTGCCACAGTTGTGTGTGGAGCCACATGCCGCATTGCTATGCCTGTCTATTGGGCCGCTAGCTGGGACAGTTCTGGTCTACTGTTTCACTGAGTAAATTGTTCCTTCTGTTGGGTTTGAAAGACAGCACTTGGCGTACTCACTGGTTTTAGCAAGATGTGTGACTGTCTTTTTATTAAAGATTCCCAGTTATTACAGCCATTAACATCTTTCAGCATAACACTAACTTTTTAAACATCTGAAACTATACTTGTGGACAACTTTGATTTATACTGTGTTGTCACCAGATTGGATTGTAACATAGTTTGACTGTCTATTATGAACAGGTTTACAACCATTTTAGAACAGTCAGTAGAATGACTGTAAAGATCTAAACTGAAGCAGAGATATTCCAGGAGCTTATCTACATGTGGGCTTTTACCAGTATAATTATACTGCTATAGTTGTACAGGTAGAGCTCCCCATTTGAACACTTCTTCCGGTATGATTATGTCAGTACATTTCTTTACACAGGGAAGCTCTAAGGTAGTTTACCCCATCCACCATGTGTGGTCACAAACAAGTTTAAAACATTTGTAACATTCTCTGTAGCAAATGTAGACAGATTCTTTAGTCCAAGAGCTCCCTTGGGTATAAATAGGGGGTGGGCAAAATACGGCTTGCGGGCCAGATGTGACCCGCCAGGCCATTCTATCCAGCCTGCGGGGCCCCTAAAAATTTAGAAAGTTAATATTTATCTTCCCCTAGCTGCCTGTTGTGTGGCCCTCAGTGGTTTGCCAAAACTTAGTAAGCAGCCCTCCACCCAAAATAACTGCCCACCCCAAATTATTTGGTAGGCTTAGGGTCAGTAAATTCAAGAAGCAAAAATGTCAAGGTCACCAAGGTCAAATATTTAAGAACCACAACAATTCTTAGGTTGCTTCTTTGAAAATGCATGTGAATTGTGCCCAATTATTACGTTGCTTCTTTGAAAATGCATGTAAATTATGCACCTGCCATTCACTCTGCTATGAATCCTGATCGGTATTCCACATTTCTTCTGATTGGTATTCCTTTTGCTCAGGATACACTTTGATGGGGAGGTACACTACAGCCCCTAGCCCTTCATTTGTCCTATATACTATAACTATCAGCAACAGAAGATGAGTGATGCATACAGATTGACTTCATAACAATTGTGGAGGAAAACTGAGTAGGATTTTGTGCTCTGCACAATAAAGAAAAGGTATAGAAGCAGAAAAACAGGAAAAGAGATCTAGGCATAAAAGAACACAAAAAAATATGGGAAGGCAAATACGTGTTCTCCTACACACCCCTGGGTTGAGATATTATTATTTTATTTATGTTACTGTACAAAGGAGAATGCATTTTATATTTTTGTTTTGCCTCCCAGGGCAGCAGTGGTGCTGATCTTGCTGCATGGCACCTGGCTGTCAACCAGAGCATGGCGCAGGGCAGCCAAGCTCGTTTTAGCAGCTCATGCTGCTGCTGCATGTACCACACCAGCATGTACCACACCCAGTGTCAAATTTTGGTGCCAGGCTGCAAATTAGCAGAGCAGCAACCAGGTGCACATGTGCTGCATGCAGTTTGTGGCATTGTAAACAGCTTTGAGATGTCACAAATGAGGTCCCTTATATGCACACGCCCGTCTACATCAGGTGTAGATCCCAATACTATTTTGGATCTGTCAGAGGCATAGGGCTAGACATCCCTCTGTGGTTTCTAAATGTGTTCCCTGAAATTTCAAACTTTGCCCCCATACCTGTCTCTGGTGTAGAATTTCATAGTTCCCCAACTTTAGGCCTTGTAATACAGCAACCAAAGTTATATGGGTCTACTCTAGAGGTTCAGCTGAGTTTGGATGCCTGTGGTTCTTCTCTCCAGGAATCTGTGACCAGCAGTATACAATGACCAGACAGTTCTCTTAAAACCAAAGTATTTTAAGTATCTTAAAACCGCCAGAACAAAGAGTAAAAGGAATGTAAAACAGTCTGTGCTCACGTCTGTTTTAACTAAGCTCTTGCCATTTCCTGATAGTAACCTTGGCAGATCTTATTTTTTTCAGATCTCTACTCTCCAAAGCACCTTTCTTTCAGTCTGATTCCTGTAAACAACTGTATTTTCTCTCTTGAAAGAGTCACTCTTAACCCTTGCACTGCAGTTATGTTCTTTGTTCCTGGGCTTTCACCCTTCCGGTCAAAAAACAGGTCCATAGGATAATCAGTAGATTAAGAAAGGGTCCACATAGCCAGTAGCTCTGATACTGTCTCTAAACAATTCTCAGACATTTGTTATGTGTAGTTCATCTTGAGCTATTCTTTCCTTCCTGCCTGCTTTTTTCCAGACAGATTCTTGCTGGGTTAAATTAAAAGAGACAGATAAAAAAGCATCCCAATAACTAGGCCAATATATAGTATTCATACATTTTAGGGCAGCCCTATATCCATCAAAGAAGCCTTAGTGAATGATACTTTGTAGCAGCAATTTTACCTTACATATATTGCATATTATGGAGCTGACTTCAAATAGGACTTACATGTGTAAAATTAAGCATTTACTTTAGCACTCTGCTGAATCAGGGCTTGTGTACAGAACAATGGAATTTATTGGGTCAGGTTCCTCTAGTAGTTCACAGCTGTTTGTGTGGGAAGTACTCATTTTTTGTTCCCCACAGGTCCTTAACTGCACATGCAAATTAATAGACATTTTACAAAACATACTTTTTGTTTTTTGGTAAGTTTTGAATGCTTTTTGAGCCCTCCCTTTTCCATGACTTGGCAGATAGAATCCTGACCTCCCCTGTTACACCTAACTACACAGTCTGCTCTAGACCACATTACTGGCAACATCTTGCTTTTTTCAGTCTCGCTCTCCATTACCTCTCCCTCTCTCTATCATATATCCTTACCCCTTTACTTTTCTTGTATCATTTATCCTTTTTCTGGTATTCCTCTTATCCCCTCTTGCTTTCTAACTTTGTATGCCCTTCATGTTTTGTACTTAGTCTTCTTTTCCATTTTCCTGCTCATCACAAAATCATATTCCCCTTAGTAAGGAGCATGTCATGCAGTGACTTTGTGGGGCTTGGAATGTGGAAGAAAAGGAAAACAGCTGTAAAACAGAGTCCATTAGGAGCTACTGCAGGACCAAGGGAAGAAAGGGATGACTTTTACATGCATCTTTGGGAGCACAGGTGCAGTTATGCCTATTTTAGTGCCACTGCTCACCTCCATGCTTCCTGGCCACAATGCATCTGAACTAGTGCTGCCCATCCACCTTATACTAGGTTCCAAAATATTGGTTGTTGCTGTGGAATACTAATGAATGTACTCAGACTGTCCATGCTGCAGTCTCACTTCCCCATCTGGCATGAATAATACCACAAACAAACTTGTTTATCTGGCAGGGGTGAATAAACTTATTACTGGTTAATCCATAAGTAAGAACTGATTTCAAGTGTGGTGATAGGTTGTTAGCCTACAAAACTGCACATCTTTCACCCTGCTATGTTAAGAATTATTTGGACTTGATTTATTAGGAGAAAAATGTTCTGTTGCTATCAGTGCTTTCAACTCTATAATTGCATAGGAGCACATTCAATTCTATTGCGCCTACCTCATGAACAAAATTGTCAGCTAAGTATCTTCATTTGTGGTGATTTGTGATTGGATGGTTCAGAAATAATAGTGATTTTGAGATAATAGGTTGAATTCACAGTGAGATAAGTCTGAAACAATTTTTGTTTCACATAGCAGTCAGAGAAGGGAGAATTCTGCAAGTGAATACCCACATGTAATTGTTGCAGATATTAAGTAACGTACTTTTGATGAAAACATCCTGAACACATTGAAGAGAATAACTTTTACAACAAATGTTGAAGTTGAAGTTTTGGCATTTTGTGAGGGTTTATTTTGTTGGTATTGCTTCTGTTGCATTTTAGGTCAGCAGTTTAAATTCACAGCTGGAAACAAAATCTGTGCTTGACTGTTTTTATAGGTGGTAGGCTTTCCTGGGGATCTAGTTAGGATGTTTACCAGGATAACTTGTTTAAAATGGTTATCTATGCTAAAAAGGTATTTGATTAAAAGATTCACCGTTGTAATTAAAAAAGGAAAGCTAATCAGCCCTTCCTTTTCATGTTGCTGCATAATGAGACATGACTAGAATGTTTGATGAATTCAAAGAACCATAATTTTGCAACTAGAAAAAGAAATATCATTTGAGACAGTGTGTGTCCAGTATGCTGAGACGGCCTTCTTTTGTCCCACCGCTTCCTCTTCTGACACTGTTTTGAAGGAAAGTCTGCACACTGTGGGCATGTCTGCATGAGACACTTCACTGCTTAGTAGAGCTAATTACTGCACAGTAAGCATCCACGTCTACACACACAGACACTTATTGCACAGTAATTGGCTCTAACCATGAGGAAATTTGCTACCCGTGAATGCAAGTAGCAAATTTACTCGAGATTGCTTACTGTGCAGTAGCACATGTGTAGCTGCCTGACAGGGAGCAAACGTGCTCCTGGGCAGCAGGGTGCAAGAGATTTCTCCTTGTTCCTGGGAGCTGCCTGCTGCCAGGGCGGGCTTCACCACCAGAGTCCGGGCAGGGTCAATGTCCCCCTGCCCTGGCAACAGGGAGCCTCCAGTCCCCACTCTGCAATTGTGGGGCAGGGGGTGGGAGATCCTTATCTCCCAGCTTGAGTCTCTCAGTCTTGGGACCTGGACTGGGAGATTCTTCTCTCCCAGCACCGGCCCTGTGACAATGAAGCTGGCACTAGGAGATAAGGATCTCCCAGTCTGAGCCCCACGATCATGGAGTGGGGTCAGAGAGCTTCCTGCTGCCAAGGTAGGGGGATTTTGTCCCTGCCTGGGCTCCAGTGCTGGAGCCCTGCTGCTTCCCTCCCCCCCCGGCAGCAGGCAGTTCCTGGGAGCAGGAAGAAATATCCCAACTCCTGCCAGGACACAGCTGTCTCCTGGCCCCTGGGCTAACACCCAGGGGGAGCCTAGACACCCCCCGGTTGTTGAAAGGGCCAGTTGCAGGGCTGCTGGGAGTGGGAGCAGTCTGTTGCTAGGAGCAGCAAATCTGCTCCCATGGCCCTGCATGTGTAGACATGTGCCGGGGAGAGTTTACTTTTGAGTAGTTTACTCAAGAGTGAACTGTTCCCAAATGATTTGCATGTGTAGATGTGCCCTATGTTGGTCCATTAGCAACTACTCAGGCACTAAGTGCACCTCCCCAGTTCACTCTGTAGAAGATAAAAAATAAATTCCCCTTGAAAATACCATCCATATTGTCCCTAATATTTAAGTGAGCTCCACCTCAACCTAGATAAAACAGGCATGTCTGAGTAAAGAAAATGGTAAACAAAGATCAATATTAAATACTTGTTACAGACCTACAGGAATTTCTCTCCCCACAATATTTTCATATAATCTTTTGTATTACCTGGCAGAAATCTTTTAAAGTCTCATCTGAGAAAGTACGCAGGGCCCTTCAAGTTAGGCAGTACAACATATAAGTTTTAGGGCCCTGACTCTTAGAGTGGAATCAAAAGCCCAGTGGTAGGGACCTAGTTTCTCTGTACAGTGCATACAGAGAGGGAAGAAGGAGAAGGACAGTACAAAACAATATGCACATTAAACCGGGAGCAGTCTCGGGCTAGCCAACAGCGAATGCTCAGGAGAGTGGTGTGTCTAAAGTGCCACACCTCTCTGGATCTCAGGCATCTGAGTCAGGGCTGAATACAAGATACCCTCTTCACTTAAGTTCTGGAGTCCTCTCCTGAGCAGAGGCAACTAGAAGTGCTCTTTGAAAGGTCTGAGTGGGGCTCAATCTTATTAAAAGGAAGGTGGAGGAGAAGGTCACACTGCTGCCCATCTTTTATATAAGAGCTGAAAGATTATTTGGCTTCATGACACAGTCATGGAGCCAGGAGAAGAACAAGCAGGAGGGAACATGATTTTGTAGCTTACACACTAGTACCATAGGTGCCGACTCCATGGGTGCTCTGGGGCTCAAGCACCCACTGAAAAAAATTAGCGGGTGCTCAGCACCCACAAGCCACATCGGGTAAGCTGGGTTGAAGTAACATGCTGCCTCTTTTGGGCATGTGCAGGGCTCAGCATGGGAATGCAACACCCCTCCCTGCAAAAAATAACCCACTGGCAAAAAACAAAAGTTAGTATCTATGGTTAGTACATTCAGTTGGGGATGGAGCATTCTTGTTCCTGCTCCCTGAACTGTTTTATGCGTTTTACATTAAATGGTCATTGGATAAGAAACAGAAATAATCCTGAAACCAGAGATTGGTACCTGGAAATCCCCCTTCCAGGTGAGAGCCTTTACTGCCAGGCCTAAAAATCATGCTGCCTCTTACTTGTAGTGAACAAAAGAGATCCTGGGCACCTATGTCCAAACACCGAAGCTGTTCCAATGCGCTGGAATTCCAGTGCATTGCAGTAGACTTGTGGAGCCGCTCTAATTAAAGCACCACCCTCCCAGCTTTGGAGCATGTGTAAAAGTGCCCAAGATCTTGCATTTTTTGTAGCTCAGTAGGTTGGTTTCAACAGGAAGTGTGGAGGATGTTTTTACACAGCCTAACGTGCTAAATTGGTGGCTAGGTCAAGCTCAGGGTGGGGTGGGATGGTTTTGAATTATCTCAGATTAGGTGAGCACCTCGGGGGGTGCATGCTTTAATTGTGAGGCAGTTGCCTGAAAGGTGGGCACCAGCACTGGCCTGGAACCAGCAGCAGCTCTGCTTGATGCTGAACAGTCATGTGGCCAACATGCACTGGGTTAGCCCTGAGAAACATAAGGGACATAGGTACCACTCCACCTACGTTCCACATCCCAATGGGGCTTAGGTTGGACCTAAGTGTCTTCCTGCTCAGACCGGGGAAGTTTTGAGCATGCCCAGAAGGCAGACCTGCAAGCATCATGGGAACTTTAAGGCCAAAACCAGAGGGGCTTAGTAAGCATAGGTAAGGTGACCATATTATTTTTATGGAAATCTGGAATGGGGGTAAAGAAATCTGGGACAGAGGTGGGGGCATGCGCTCCCATGCGCCCTTCCCCATGCTTCTTCACTCCCCTCCCCACATGGACACATATATAAGCATCCACTTGTGGAGGGTGGCAGCACGGGTCCTGTCCAGTGCATTTACGCACAAGGGCGTTGAACTCTCCCAGCTCCAACCCCACAGCTCAGGAACGCTGATGGCAGAATGAGGAAGGGCCAGACAAGGTGAAGGGTCCATGGCTGGGCTCCATCCCCTATGCACAGAGGCTGGACCCAGCTGGGAGTGGCCCCTCTGCCAGCCCTCACTGTGTGGCCACATGGTACCTCACTCCCCTGCTGCTGGCAGCTTCCCAGGGCCACCATGTACAGCCCAGGCCTTGGCAGCAGCCACAGCAACAGAATACAAGGCTGCTGGTGGCATGTGGCCTTCCCAGCTTGCCCCATGCTGGAGCCCAGCACCAGCCCTGGCCCTGTCCAACCCAGCCCCAGCTCTGCCTCACCCCAGCTGATCCCTACCCCAGGCAGGAAAAGCAGTGTTCAACCCAGCCCACCCCGCAACCACTAATCAGGGGAGCCAGGCCAGGCACCTGTGGGTGAGATGGCACCAATCTGGGACTTCTGCTTCATTTGTCACCAAACATTTTTCACCCTAAGCATAAGCACCTCCAGGTGGCTGCTGAATAGTTTCTGCGTCACCATTTTGGACTGAGGTGGTTAAAGTCTGCCTAAGCCCTGTTTTTATGTCCTTGAATCCTCCTTTGGATCTGGCCATTAGTTCCCAGCAACCATTTCAGTATTCAAAGGGCACATATAGAAGTCTGACACTCTCATTGAGGGGATTGTGGGTTTAGTCTAGAAATGAAAGTAGAGTCTACTTCAGGCTACCTGTCTTATAATTCTCAGAGTGACACAGTTATGTAGATGAGAGATCTTTAATACAGTGCAGTTGCATGACTGGCTGTCACAATTAGCCCCTGATCGCCCACACACTCAAGCTTGTGCATATTTTATTCATGGGCCTAGTTCCTTTGAAGTTCATGATAGATCTGAAATGAGTCATTAATCTAGGAATGTATTATTGTTCAAGTTATTTCTTTTTCTAGTAACTAAGAATATTCTGCATGCTGTCTGATTACCACTTCCTTTTCATTAAAAAAACTGAGTCCTGACATCACCTTGAGACGCAGCTCCATCAATATTAGAATGAGAGGTTGGATCTAAATGTCTGTGGGTACAATGAAGCCTCCGGGAACTGGGATGTGATCACTATTTTTTGTCATATCTGAAATATTCTGTGTAGCAGAGTTCAAAAGATTTACCACCTGGCAGTGTTTTTAGCTGAGATCTGCTTGGTGATGGAAATCAGAAATGGAATGGGGGGCGGGGGAGACACACACTTGCTGGGCCAGCTTGTTGCATTCTGTTGTTATCCTGTTTTCTTGTTGTTGCTAGTCTTTAAGTTGTAAACCCCCTTTTTTGCCTCTTGCACCAAGGGCTGGTGATGGACTGGTAAAGCACTTTCATTAATGTGTGTTGACTTATAATGCTTGGAAAGACCATTTCCCAAGCTTCCATTGCTGGTGCTCTTGCATCCCCCCTGAGAAATTTCTTGCCCTAGCCCACCAACTATGTCAACATAACAGTAGGAAATTATGGCAACCTGATGAAAGTGGAGGATTTTCCCATTCCAGGGGAAGTCCCAGCTGCCCATTTAGGGCTGTTTTGAAAGGTCATTTTGTACCATTTCAGTAGCACATGACTGAATCAGGCCTTGACCCTAAATTTAGAGAAGATGGGTACTAAATAGGGTGAGTACAGAGCTTCCTATTTCTATTAGGTTTCCTTTAATTAAAAAGTAATACTTGCTTCATGGTGACTAATCCAGTCAAATATGTATACGAAAGCCTTGTCCTTGTGTGAACTTTTAGTCACTGCTTCATTTCTTTCCAATTCCAAGGAAAATATTCCTCTTGCCTACTCAGAGAAAAATTCTTAATAGTTTATCATTAATCTCTATATTATACTTCATTGACATTTTCTTTTAATTAGCTGCCTTTAATGCTTTGTTACATTTTCATAATAACTGCAGAAACCACATACCTGTGTTAAAATAAATGAAAGTTTAAGTCATATTTGTAGAATGTAATAATATACTCTCTGATATGCAGCTTGACACTGCTTATCAAATGTGCTAGCTGGTTCCTTATCTGGCCTGTGTTCAGCCTTCTCCTGAATGGGGGATGTTGAGTACCTGTGGATGGCTGTCATGGACTAACCTCACCCATGACATATTGCATGGAGCACTTTTAGCACATTGTTCAGCAACAACTTGGAGTGAAGAATGTACAAGTAAGTGCATAGACCACCTTGCAATTATGTTATGTTATTAAAGTGATTATGCATTGTTTTTAATTTGCTTGCTTTTCTGTCCATGCATTATTTGAGTAAAGACTTCAGCAGCAGCAACCAATCCCATCAAAACAAGAATATTTCTCCCTCCATAGATGGCATAACTATTAAATGAGTGACTTCTAGTGTCTTGGAGGAGGATATACTTCCAGACAGCATCAAAGATGTAGGGACATTGATTGGCTATTTCTGTCAACTGGTATTTGTGCAATCTATTACCAGTCCTAAGAATAGTTCTCCTTTGCAGATAAAAGTAACATAAGCAGCATGGTCAAATTTCTTTAACAAAAGGTTGGCCTGAAAATTGGGAATCAGCAAACCAGAGTTAATTTGATGAAGGTTTTTTTCCTGTCTTTTGGACCACAGCTTAGATTCATTTAACATCTTTTTTATGGTAATTCTTTCAGTTGGAATTTCTAGTTATCCTGACACCCCACATGCAGGTTGCCCAAGGTCACATAGAGCTCCTCTGAGAATGTGACTCGGTGTTGCCTGGCCTATACATTGCTTTGCTGATGTAAAAATGCTATTGTCATAATTTCTCCTGGGTGAAAGCTGCATTCTGTCTATTGTAGTGGCAAAAGTCCCTATGTGCAATAGAACTGCTGCAGTGTTGTTCCAAAAGTGGGTAGCTTTTGGGGAGAGGACCAGTGTATAAAGATTTTAAGAGTAGGGGCAATCAGAACCTGGAATTCCAATTTGAAATAATTCTACATTAAAAAAAATCCATGACAATTAAAAAGCTGTGAACAAAAATTATGTAAATGTAACCCCTGAGAATCTGCATGTTATGTCCATTTCTATTATTCATATATATTTTGCGTAATTTCATATCTGATAAATGAGTACAGAGAATGAAAGAGGAATCACAGCGTTTCTGCTAAGTGCTTGATGGCAGATTTAGTAGATTAATATTGGGGAAGTGGGTGTGGTGAGTTTAGAAAGGTTTGGTTACTGGGAGGGGATCAGTTTACTATGAAAAGTACGGTACATTGGAGGGAAAAATTAAACTATGAGTACATCTTACAGGGCATGTCTACACATGCTGTTAATGTGATATAATCTTATGGGGGTGTGGGAGTGTGTGGGCTTTGTAGGGGGGATGTTGGTATGGATTTTGTGGATGAGTATGGGGATATGTATGGGCAGGTGTGGGGTTTGTGGGCAGTTTGGTGTGGGAGTATGTATGGGGGGGAGTGTTGGCAAGGGGGAGAGGCCCCAGCACATGCCCCACACCCCATGGTGCACAGCCCCTGCCTCCAGTGGTAGCAGCAGCAGGCAGGGGACTCTCAGGGTGTTCATGGTCCATGGCAGGCAGAGACCCCCTGGTGGTACATGGCTCCAGCTGAGTCCTGGGGCTGCACGTGGCAGCGTGCAACCTGCTCATGCACCTTCAGACAAGACCAGCTGGCTCCATGACAGCACATGAGGCTAACAGCACTGCAGGTGGGAGCTGTGCACCATTGGGCCAGGCTAGGCCAGCTCCATGCTTCCACGTGAGGCTTCCAGCACTCCAGTGGAGCTGCATGTGGTGGCATGGAGCCTGCCCAGCCCGATGATGCACAGCTCCCTGTGGCTCATGGTGCACATGTCATTGGGACAGGCAGGCTCAATGCCGCCACATGGGGCTCCTGGCATAGCAGCTGGGAGTGTGTA
Organism: Crocodylus siamensis; assembly: GCF_052110815.1. NCBI lineage: Eukaryota > Metazoa > Chordata > Crocodylia > Crocodylidae > Crocodylus > Crocodylus siamensis. Next base: position 182,516,953 of record NC_143395.1, read on the forward strand.
CTGCCAGGCTCTGTGTCTCCATGTGCAGCTCCCTGCTGGAGTGCTGAAAGTCCCACAGGGGCTCAATGGTGCACGGATCCTGCCTGCAGTGCCAGGAGCTCCATGTGGCAGCACAGAGCCAGCCTGGTCTAGCGGGCTGGGCTAGGCTGGCTTCCTGTTGCCACGTGCAGCTCCCAGGATTCAGTTGGAACTGCGCACTGCCGAGGAGCTCTGCCAGCCACTGGCAGAGCACCCAGAGGGACTGCCGCTAGCACTGGGGGGAGTGGGGGGCTCCCATGCATGGCTGCAAGGGAGCCTATCTAGTCCTGCTGCTGTGCCTGGGCCCAGGTCAGACCCTGGGTGCCAGGCAGGCTCTAGAGCAAGCCAGGACAGAGTCTGGGTCCCAGCCAGCTCTGGAGCCGCTGCTGTGAGTCATGCCTCACTTCTATTTTTTCCAGCATGCTGAGGCAGCATTTTTTGTTATACCAGGATTCCCCAGTATCAAATTTAGAGTCTGCACTGCAAATATGCAATGTAGGGAGATTTTTCTCACATGTGAGATGCCTACTACAGTGCGTGCTTTTGTGGATGTGGCCAATAGGAGCAACCCGGTACAGGACTGCTCCTGCCCTGCCCCTCTTCAGCAGCCAGGGGGAGCTCTAGGCTCCCCTAGAGTGCTAGCGGGGGGCAGGACTGGCAGGCAGCACAGGGGCTAGTTCTGATGCACACAGGGCCAAAAGAGCTCTACCAGCTGCAGCAGCAGCTGTCTCCTGTCCCTGTGCACATCAGGAGAGGTCCTGATGTGCATGGGGCTGAGAGACAGCTGCCACTGCAGCCAACAGAGCTCTCCCAGCACATAGGGATACACAGCTGCCAGTGAGCCTCATATCCAGTGGGGCTTGCCAGGAGCTGTCCTCCTGAGGCAGCTGCCAGCGAGCCACTGGCTAGACAGGGATTTCTTGCCTAGCCAGGGCCCTGCTGGCAGCAGCCCCAGGACTGGTACAGGTCTCAGCCAGCCCCCTTCTGGGCAGGGATGTCCTGCCTAGCAGGGGACTTGCTGGCAGCTCAACTCAGCTACCCCATAAGTGGGACATTTACTGGCAAGCTCCTGGCTCAGCAGGGAAGTAGCGAGCTCTCCAATCTTGGTACAGCTCATCTCCCAGCTCCTGTGGGGAGCAGGGAGCTGCAAAGCACTGGGGCTGGAGGCAGAGAGCAACCCCATCCTTTGTGACTCCCTGCTAGTGTACAGGCTATTACTGCACTGTCATTTACAACTTCCAAAAGGAAGTACAAAATGCGGTGTAGTAACAATGGCGCTGTGGGAGCATGTGTAGATGCGCCCAGTATGGGAATGCCAATATACTTTTACTGAGCTTTGGACAATCTTAGATACTGTTAGATGTCAGTAGCTAAAGTATAGTGCCAGGCTGGGCTGGCTCTGTGTCTCCATGTGTGGCTCTCCCCACTGGAGTGCTGGAAGCCTCAAGAATAAAGTATAGTGGTCACAACCATGTAGAAGGCGTGTTTGGAAAATAATAATAAGCAATAACTGGGCAGCCTGACCTGGACTGTTGTGTGCAGTGCTTGTAACTCCATCTCAGAAAGGAGGTTGCATATCTAGATCAGCTCTGAGAACAACCATTGGCTTGGAAGAACTTCTATAAGAAGTGGCAGGACTTGGGGTGGGGATCACTGAGTAGGTCACAACAGAATAATTCTTACAAGTCAGTTTTAATATAAATGAAGCAATAACCTTGCTAAACCACATCTTGTCCTTAAAATAAGAGTATCCAGTTGCCCCAGTTGCTCACAAATTGAGCTGCACTTAGTCCTCTGTATATGAAGTAGCAGTAAGGCAGCAGTTCCCCAAGTATGGTGCTATGGTGTATGGATCTCTGGTGGTCTGCAACCCTCTAGTAAATGGTCCATAGATTGCGCCATGCCCCCTTCATCTGTTTAGCATTCACAATTAAAAGTTTGATGAAAAGGGTGCTTGGAGACTAACAGGAAATATTGAGGGTTTACAGTAGTCTCTTGGAACAAAATAGTAATAATAATAAAAAATAGAACACTGGCTTATTTCTTACTCGTTTTGTCAAACAATTTACTTCTTGGCATATTAGACAAGGTACAGCTATATTTTTGGTTAAAAATGTTCCTATTAAAATGTTCTTTTGCACTGTACAACTTATTGGTTTTACAGAATAATAATAGTAAAAAGATTAAGTTCTGTATTTAAAATGTATGCATTTTATTGGATGGCAATATTGTCTAACAGTGTAATCGAATACTTCAGTTACCAGGTTGTCTGGTTGTCATATTGTGATCTCTTTCTGTTTGGTTTTGTTGAGCACAGAGCTCTCTGAATTCATTTATCAACAAGCCTAATCAGAATAAAAGGAAGGGTGTCTATTAAGTTTCAGGGCTGAAAAACAAAGAATGGTCAGTTCAGAGTAACAGCTCCAATATCATCAAGTATGAACACAGGCAGTGCCATGGTATATTTTTAAAATTAAAAAAATCAGTGTAATGGGTCTTTTTCTGGGAATTTTTCAGTCCTGAAGTAAAGAAAGAGATTCCAGCTGTGAAAGTATGGTGAAACATAGTGAACATGATATGCAGCCTCTCAGTATAGATTCAGGTGCTAAATAGGACTATCCCCTTTTTGACCATAGATCTTCTCCTATGCTTCTTCAGGATCTCATGTAGAAGTTATTTTCTCATTGTCCTTAGGGATGTCTGTACCTTATCGTTGGGGGATGTAAAGGTTACCAGATTCAACCATCACCTCTTTGGAGGTGACTCAAAAATCTACCTTCCAATTCTTGGCCAGTAACATTAGTTCTGTTCCATACATCTGACCATCTCTGCAGGAGACCTTTCTTGATAGACCTCCACTAACTCAAGTAAAATATGGCCAAAATCAAGCCACTTATTCTACCTTCCAAGTTCTCTCCACTTTTATCTCTTTCCATTGTTGTATGCACCATCTTGCCCATCACTCAATTCCATAAGCTCTTGGGAACATCTCTGGCTCTGTTTTCCTTCCACGTGTCCATAGTTTGTTTATCTGTTTCAAAACAGTGTTTAAATCGCCTGCTTATAATGGGGTGCCCCATTGTGGTACATTGCAGAGATAGGTGTAGTCTTAATCCCAGAGAATATTAATGTAAACAGAAGAAACAGTCTCAGATGTATAAAACTGTGAAACTGCTTAAGTGCCTCCATTTCTTCCTGTTTTGCTTATTGATGTCTGTAAGAAATCCAAGAATGCCAGCCAGCTGGCTTTGCCATTACTGATCTCAAGTGCCCTTCTTTTAGGGTTGTGTGAGGGCTTGGATCGTGCTTTGGATCTGGAGAAGATTTGGACACTTCGGGTGCTGAAGCAGCATGTCTGGATCAAAGCACTAGCTTTTCTAGGCTTTCCGAAGCGGTTTGGAGCTTCCGAACCACTTCAGAAAAGCTTTGGAGCTGCTTCAGAGATCCAGCCATAGGGTATAATTGGGAGTCATTGAAATAGCTATACCTTTGTTGTTTTTTGTCTGATTTGGAAGAACCTTGCCGGGGTGGTAGCCTCTGCTGAGAACATGAACCCTGCCAAGTTTCAAGAAGATCGATGCAAGGGTTTGGGGGGAACTGCACCACAAATTCTTGAAAGCAAAACTCATGTCACGTGTACGTGTTAAGCCACAGTGGGGTTAAAACTGCAGGGGTGGTGGCCCCTGCTGAGGCCACAAAGTCTTCCAAGTTTCAAGAAGATAAGTGCAGGGGTTTGGGGAAACTGCACCTCAAGCTGCAGACAGGCAAAACCTGGCCAGAGTTTCTGACACATCCTAGGAGTTGATCTGGGGTTAGGAGCTGCTGCTCCATATGAAACCACGAGAGGAGAAATGGAGCCTAACAGGAGATGGAGCTCTTGCTACACCAGACTCTTGAGGGGCAGGAAAGAAAAGCGAGGAGCTCAATCTCGCCAAGCCAGGATAAGAAGAAAGGGTGTTTTGCCCTACTTAGTATTTTAGGCCTTTGTCCAAACCATGGCCACAGCTTGCCTTGGTCACTGGAACTTTCTCTTGTTTGGCCTTCCTGCTACTCACATATTATCCCTTCCTCACTCTCATCTACTAAGATTGCCTTCCTCACCTGCCAAATGCCCATTAAAATCCCCTCACCTCTGAAATGCCCATTACAATGGAATATACCTGGGGGAAACATGGGAGAGAGAGCACATTAAAAAATTATGTTATGGCTTAAGGAAGAGATAGGGGGTCTAGTAAGTACGTTGGTAGCTGGTGATGTCAGAGACTTGAGTTCATTTCTTAACTCTACCAGACTTCTTGGGTGATAGCAAAGTATCTGAGATATTTAGATGAATTTAAAGGACGTATACTGGGAGACAAAGAGAAGAAGTGGTGCTTCTGTCTTCTAATCTCAGGTAGCATCAGACCAGCATCTGAGCAAGTCTTTTGCCTACAAAAGCTCATGCTTCTCTGGACCAGTTTGTCGCTAAGGTGTCCCCTACCCAGTCTTCTGCCTGATTTCAGACCAACATGGCTAACAAACTCTAAACTTCTCATGACAGGCTTTCCATTTGCCCTCTGCAGGAGCTGAGTCTGTTCACCCTCAACATGTACACAATGCTAGTTTTCTCTCTCACTATTTTATTCTGAAAACAGAGCACCTGTCTTTTAAACCAGAAGTACAAGGAAATCAAGCAGATGGGGATCAGCATACATTTCTTTTATGCTGAGGACTTGACTGCCCATTTAATGTCCAGCAATCACCATGTACGACAGCAGATGGCGGCCTTTCCCCAGCTTGTCAGGAAAAAAACAAGCAATACCTGGAATTCAGGCCAGACACTGCTCTTCCTGTTTCGTCGCTTCCACTTTCCATCAATTGAGTTTCAGAAGGATGCTTCAGGGAAGGAAATACTGGATCATGGAAGTCAGAGCTGAGAAAATATAACCAGGCTGAATTCACCTCTTTGCAAGTGCAAGAAATTGTTCTCTTAGACAGGATCTATCAGCTATTAACTCAGGTCTTTATTTGATGAGGGTGATGTCGTTGCCAACCCACAATAAAGCTATAGTTCCTAGTTATTTAAAAGTAATCCTAACTTGACAGGAAAATTCATTTCAGCTTTCACACAGTACCATATTTTCTTACATACAACACATACCTTTTCTCCAAAATCAGCAGCCCAAAAATGAGGTGCATGTATTAATTGGAAAGCTGATTTTCTGCCTGGGATAGAAATACCTGGCTTTGATTCTTGCTCCACAGTGCAGCAGGTATTGCATTACTATTCAGGCTGCTGAGGATGTCAGTTGACCTAATGGTTCATTGTTCTTTACTCCTGAAGCATCAATGACTGTCTCTTTTTTAACCGTCTTGATGTTCCACTAATCAAGCTAACCTTTCTTAGGGCAATTTTGCTGTCTGTTAGGTGCTTCTTATCTCTCTTCCTATTTCACACCCTCAGGACCCCACTACACATCCAGGTAAAGACGCAATGGGATCTACTCTGTGAACCACACAATCATGCCTCCTGCCATGTCACACATGCATGGCAGGAGGCACAATTGTGGGATCGTGCATTAGATCCTATTGCGCTTTATTGCCAGTGCAGAGGGAGTACAGGATCATGATCCTGGGCTCCTCCTGCACTGGCTCCCACAGCTAAAAACCCTTCACCTGATGGGGCACAGAGAAAGGGCAGTGTTCCCCACACTGCCTATGCTGCAAGCCCCACAGCTGAGATGGGCTGCAGGGCTCACAGCAGGGGCAGCGCTGGGAATGCTACTCCCGCTGCCAGTTTTGTAAGGTACAGGGCTCGTAGTAGGGGCAGTGGGGAGAATACCGTTCCTCCTGTGAGCCTTGCAAGATGTGGGGCTTGCAGTGGAAGCAGTGGGGAAAATGCTGCCGGCACTGTGAACCTTGTTGAGATATGTTCTGCCGTTGTGAGCCCTGCTTCTCACGAGGCTCACAACTGCAGCAGCATTCTCCCTGCTGCGAGCCCTGCAGCCAACCACGCTGCCCCACTGTGAGCCCTGCAGCCATATTAGCTGACAAAGCTAATGTGGCTGTTGCATTTATATGTGGGTTTGAGGCATAAATGGCCTAATCTGCTGCTATGCATTTAGAAATAAAGCCTTGGATATACTCCATCTACCTTTCACCCAGAAGTGCAACACAGAGGTAATCATTGGTTGACACTGTCATCTTGCATCATACCACCTACAGGTCCTTAAAGGCAGAAATCAATGGAATTTAGGCGCATGGGCTCTTGGGAAAATTGGCTTCTGCGTGTTTAGTCACAAGTGTACTTGTGCACTCCCAGGCAGCAGAAGTTCTTGGCTGCCAGTTGCTATTATTTTCATGACTCCCTCCCCAGCCCTCCCTATGAAGGTGTTTGGGGCTATTTCCCCAGGCACCCCCTCCCACCCATTAGTTATGCCACTGTGACTTTAATCACCTAAATACTTTCAAAATTCTGCCCCAAGTCATGTTGCTGGAAGCAGTATCAGACTCATCAACTGCTAAATGAATCAGCTGCTGGTGAAGAGCGAAAGGTCCACCATTCTCTTAGTACAGGTAAGCCTGATGCAGCTGTAACAGGCAGATTTTTAAGAGCTGCCTATTGGGCATGCACCAATGTAATCTTTTCAGTCATTTATAACTACCATACAAAGACTTGTTGAAAAGTCCCTCTACTCTCCCTTTTAATTACCTCTATGTGCAAAATGGCCATTATTTTTATTTACAGCAGCAGCAAGTATGTTCTTCCCTTCTCTTGTGTAACTTAACAGGCTGAACAGATTTTCCTCAGATTTTGAAAAGCACTGGAAGTGTCCAGACAAGTGCATAGGTGCAGTTTGTGGTGCCACAGATCCATCTGCAGTGCTGCAAACCACATGTGCCACACATGCAGGTGTTGTCAAGCTGCTGACTTGCAGCACAATGGAGATTTTTTGACACCAGGAGATCCCAGTGTCAAAAAAAACCATGGCAGAAAAAAGCAGTGCATGAGGCGGCAGCATGTGCTGCCCAAAACCAGAGCCAGGCTGGCCAGAGCCATGCTCTGCATACCCAGATTGCTACTGCTGAAGCTCTGCGAGGCCCCCAGGACTCCAGGTAAAGCTGCTGGGGTCAGCCCAGGTATTGGCCTCAGTCTTCCCTACCCCACCTGGGGTAACTTGCTGTGCACCAGAGCATGCATGCAGGGGTGATCCCTGGGGACAACTAGCAGCCGCACAAATATGCGCCACTGTTATTTCTCCTTGGGGAACACATATTCCCAGTCATGGGGGTGTGCCCTCTTTAGGCCATGACCAAACCTGGAAATTTTTAGCCTAACACTAAACATTTTGTTCCAAAAGTCCTGCATGTGTGGGAACAGCTGGTTATAACTGGAACTGTTTGGTATTATAGCTACAGCCAGTGATACAAAGTGAGCGCTCTGGTATTGCTAACAAGGAATATAAGAATGAGAATGAACATGGACCTAACTTTTCTAAAAATTAGCTAATTTAGACAGAGGCATAACTGGTAGATTCTGTGCCTTGGGCAGTATGCAAGCCCTGGCTACTCTAAAGTTGGACTGCCCTACTTTAGCTCATGGTTATTTAGCTCACTGAATATTATTGAACTATATCTGGTGTGGAGAACAGTTGCTCTAACACATACGACAGGAGTCAACTGGTCCTGGCTGCGGCAGTTTAGAAGCATAATGGTTGTTCCTTGTGCTCAAGAATCTTGCTTCAAATTTTTTTTTTTTTTTAAAGAGAAGTATCTGGCCCTTTTCGTTGTGAAAATAATCTTCATATGTGTACCAGATGTAAATTGATGCAGTGCCTGAGTCTGCAGGCAGCCTGGAACAGTTGGTCACAGAGTTGTAACCTGCCCCTCTTTATCTAAAACATAGTGGCAATTATTAAAACAATAGAAACCTTAACTATTCACTGTTAATTAAATCACACACAAGAAAGGAGGGACAGTCGCAGTATAAAGAGCTGTTATAATCGCAGTCTGTTTGAGTTGTGTCTCATTTTGGAGTCACAAGTGGATGGAGTCTGGAAATAATTTTTTTCTCCATGTGACCCTGGTACAAGACTGTCAGTGACTCTGCCCAAAGACAGATTTGTTTTCAGATAATGTGACCATAAATGTATTGCCCTGTAATCTGTATGAGAATACACATTATCTAGAATATGAATGACTTACAATATGAGCACAATAAAACAAGGCATGGGATTGTTCAGGAAGGAACTGGAGTCACATGGCCGTTTTCATTGTTTCATAAGTCTCAGGATTCACTAGCCACCTTACTTTTGTATCAGTAAATGATTCATAGATTCATAGATTCATAGATGCTAGGGTCGGAAGGGACCTCAATAGATCATCAAGTCCGACCCCCTGCATAAGCAGGAAAGAGTGCTGGGCCTACATTACCCCAGCTAGATACACATCCAGCCTTCGCTTGAAGACCCCCAGGGTAGGGGAGAGCACCACCTCCCTTGGGAGCCCGTTCCAGACCTTGGCCACTCGAACTGTGAAGAAGTTCCTCCTAATATCCAATCTAAATCTGCTCTCTTCTAGCTTGTGGCCATTATTTCTTGTAACCCCCGGGGGCGCCTTGGTGAATAAATACTCACCAATTCCCTTCTGTGCCCCCCTGATGAACTTATAGGCAGCCACCAGGTCGCCTCTCAACCTTCTCTTGCGGAGGCTGAAAAGGTCCAGTTTCTCTAGTCTCTCCTCGTAGGGCTTAGCCTGCAGGCCCTTAACCATACGAGTGGCCCTTCTCTGGACCCTCTCCAGGTTATCCGCATCCTTCGTGAAGTGCGGCGCCCAGAATTGCACACAGTACTCCAGCTGCGGTCTGACCAGCGCCCGATAGAGGGGAAGTATCACCTCCTTGGACCTATTTGTCATACATCTGCTGATGCACGATAAAGTGCCATTGGCTTTTCTGATGGTTTCGTCACACTGCCGACTCATGTTCATCTTGGAGTCCACTAGGACTCCAAGATCCCTTTCCACTTCCGTGCCACCCAGCAGGTCATTTCCTAGGCTGTAGGTGTGCTGGACATTTTTTCTCCCTAGATGCAGCACTTTGCATTTCTCCTTGTTGAACTGCATTCTGTTGTTTTCTGCCCACTTGTCTAACCTGTCCAGGTCTGCTTGCAGCTGCTCCCTGCCCTCCGGCGTATCCACTTCGCCCCATAGCTTAGTGTCATCTGCAAACTTGGACAGAGTACATTTCACTCCCTCATCCAAGTCGCTGATGAAGACATTAAAGAGTATCGGTCCAAGGACCGAGCCCTGCGGGACCCCACTGCCCACACCCTTCCAGGTCGAAACCGACCCATCCACCACGACTCTCTGGGTGCGACCCTCCAGCCAATTCTCCACCCACCGGACTGTGCAGTCATCCAAGTCACAGCCCCTTAACTTGTTCACCAGTATGGGGTGGGATACCGTATCAAAGGCCTTCCTGAAGTCCAAGTATACGACATCCACCCCTCCTCCTGCGTCGAGGTGTTTTGTAACCTGGTCATAAAAAGAGACTAGATTGGTCAGGCACGATCTGCCTACCACGAACCCATGCTGGTTTCCCCTCAGCTTAACTTGCCCTGCCGGGCTCTCACAAATGTGAGCCTTGATAATTTTTTCAAAGACTTTGCCAAGGATGGAGGTGAGACTAACTGGCCTATAGTTGCCCGGGTCCTCCTTCCTCCCCTTCTTGAAAATGGGAACCACACTGGCCCTTTTCCAGTCCTCCGGGACTTGACCCGTGCGCCACGAGCGTTCAAATATTCCCGCCAGTGGCTCTGCAGTGATGTCGGCCAGTGCCTTCAGTACCCTCGGATGGAGCTCATCCGGGCCTGCCGACTTAAAGGCATCCAGTTCTTCCAAGTGACCCTGCACCACCTCAGGGTCCACGCATGGAAGTCTGGTGCCTTGCTGCTGCCTCCCTACACTCCCAGTGAGAGACTTGTCGTGCCTCTCACTTAGGAACACTGAGGCGAAGAACTCGTTGAGGAGTTCAGCCTTGTCCCCTCTGTCCGTCACCAATTGTTTCTGCCCATTTAGCAGAGGTCCTATTCCTCCCTGGGCCTTCCTTTTACTCCCTATATATCTAAAAAACAATTTCTTATTGTCTTTTACTTGGGTTGCCATCCTCAGCTCCATGGTAGCTTTGGCCTGTCTAACTGCCTCCCTACAAGCACGAGCAGAAGAGGTATATTCCTCTTTGGTGATCTCTCCCTGTTTCCACTTTTTATGTGCTCCCCTTTTGGCCCTTAGTCTGCCCTGGATTTCTCTGGTCAGCCAGGGAAGCCTCCTGGCCCCTTTCCCTCTTTTACCTCTCACGGGGATCGTCTCGCTTTGTGCTCGAAGGGTAGTTTCCTTAAGGCACAGCCACCCTTCTTGGGCTCCCATCATTTCAAAACTACTACTCTGTAGTGCGTCCTTCACTAATCGCCTGAGTTCACTGAAATCAGCTTTCCTAAAGTCCAGCACGTTCCATTGTATACTCAGATCTTGGCCATTAGTTTCATTAAGTGACACAAACCCTCCTGAATGGCTCAGCAGCACTGGGAGTTGAACAGTAGATGCAGAACAGGCAGAGAGGGACCATGCTTCACCTTGTCCCCGTCACGTCATAGCTGTGACCTGAGGAGATTTCACTATGGATGCAGGGACAGTTCTGTCTCATGACCACTTTCTCAGGCTGCCAGCAGAGCTAACCATTTTGATGACGAATTAGGTAGCCTGGGCACCTGTCCCACAGCAACCTCAGAGATCAGTATATCATTTCACCTAAGCTACTGCTCAGCCATTGGCTGGCAATGACTCTCCTGTGCCATTGACCTGAATTAGATAGGAATCAATCAAGTAGAGATGATAGGCTCTCCTCCAGTTATCATTCCCTTGAACTGCACGGATACCAACTCTCCTATTTAGGACACTAGTGAACATGAGAAAGCTGTTGCCTCTTCTGATTCAGTGGGGAAGTGGCAAATTCTTTTTCTTTGATCCACTGAAGAAGCAATGTAAACTCTGCACTTATAATTCAGTTGGAAATCAATACCTGCCACATGTATAGGGAACCCTGATATCAGTCACCTGCGTGAGCAGTCCAGGCCAGTCCATTTCTCTTTGTTGCTATGGCCAAGCATCACACAGCAGAAAACATCCTTTGCTCACAATGCCCACAGCTCCTGGCTCAGTCAAACATAAACTAATGCTGATGTCCTTTTAAACTGTACAGTTTGCACAGGGGGGCAGGTGAAGAAAATGTAAATGTGCCTCTTAGTGACCCAGGCCCCGAACCTGCCAGTGAGCTGCTGCTCACTCTTTTGTGTCAGGCACCAACAAGAGCAGAGAAAGCAGGGAGACACGAGATGTTTCTGAGTTCAGTCAGAGTAAATGATGGTGTTGCTCAGGAGGATGAAACCTTTATTGCCAAAGGAATGATTTGATGCATAAGATATAATTAAAGGTTTCAAGCCAGTATAAAGCTGCTATGTACTTATCTGGTTTGAGTCTGATCTAGACAGTCCAAGCCTTGCAAGGTACAATATTACCCTGTGGGTGGGTCAAGATTCAGAGTTATTAGAGTTGCTAGTTTCCTTTCCTGCTTTTGCATGGCTCCGACAGTGTGGCAACAAGTGCCAGATCAGCACTGCACTTTGCCTCAGGCCTCTGAGGTGTCTTGCAAATGCTATTATGATGATTGAAAGAGGAAGTGAAGCAAAGGCAATCTATGGGCCCGACTGCTCCCTTGGCAAACTCCGTGGAAAGAAGCCAGGGGGAAAGAAAGCTCCTCTCAGCATTTGCTGTCATCTGACTGTCCCATTGGGGCAGGGGAGCTTGTCTTTCATGGCCTGAGCAGGGGTCTGGCCCCTAGACCTTCTGCCAGGTGACGGACCCCTCTGTGCAGAGCCCTTGCACTTCACCAGCTCTGAAGCTCTCTCCTTCTCCTGTATCTTCCTGGCATTCATTGTTGGAAGAAGGACTCCTCTGCCTGTACTTGCCACCATGGTACTTCACCAAAGGCTGAGACTGTAAGAAATTCTAGGCAGATTCCCTTCTGGATTGGCATGGGGACATGCTGTCTTTCCAGTTACCTGCTCTTCTTCCTGTATGTCCATTCCTGATGCCATGCCCAAGGAAGTCATTATCCATTCACCTATTCTCCAGTATTGAAAGGAGATTGGCACATAGATCTAAAGACAGGCTGTAGCCCCACCTATGTACAGCCACACTTTCAAAAGCAGATGCAGATTTTTGGTAAGTCCAGCTGGAGATGCTGGAAGGGGGCTTACTGTTCCCAGGGATTGCATCTGGAGCAGTGGGCACATCATCCTTTTCAAGTCAGGCCTTTGATGTTGTATATTGGCTATTCAAAAATGGAGGCAACCAAAATCAGGGCTCTTTTTGAAAGCATTTGCCTTCCTGCCTAAAATACACTGAGCTCTATTAGATACTCCATGGAGCATTATATATTGCTGTCACACACAGTGGCAGCTCCATTGTTCCCACAACTTCTATCTTCTTGAGAACGAATTCTCTTTTAAAATGTTATTCAATCATTGTTTTCCTTTTCAAGAGCACCTGAGAAATATATTAAGATTTCCTTTTTGGAGGGGCAGCTTGGTTATTATGGAAACAAACTACCAGTAGTACATGGATTTATTCAACTTCTGCAAAGGTGAATTGTGACCAGATGCTTAATGTTGTCTACATTAACAACAAGGGGTAGGTATATAATGCAGAATAGAAAAAGAACATCTTAAAGAATAGTTAGATTAGATGTACTCAATTCAACAGGCTTGATGAGATTTACCCTAGAGGACTCAAGAAACTAGCTTAAGCAATCTTTGAACGGTCAGTAATAATTGCTGACAACTCATGGAGGACAGCAGAGGTCCCAGAAGATTGGAGAAAGGGAAAGGTAGTACCCAAAGGGCAAAAGGCAAATCAGCCCAATGGTAATCTCTGGGAAGGAAAAAATTATTAAACAATCAGTTTGTAAGCAGCTGGAAGATGATAAGGGGATAAGAAATAGCCAATGTGGATTTGTCAGGAACAAATCATGTCAAACCAATGCAATTTCCTTCTATGACAGGGTAACAGGATAAGAGAAAATAGCATATGCATTTTGAGATTAGTAAGGCTTTCGACACTGTTCCGTATAGTTTTCTCATAAGCAGACAAGGGAAATTTGATCCAAATGAAATGACTATGAAGGGTGTGCACAAGACAGTCATTTATATTTGGGAGTGATTGCCTAGAATGGGTTCTCTTATGTGACCACCACCGCTCTGAGCACCTTGCAAACCTGGCTGCCATTAATTTTACACCTGTGATGTAAGAAAGTTTAATCTCTGTTTAGTGATGGGAATGGAGGGCTGTAACCATCTGAGCATAAAGGCTTCAAGCAGCTGGGCTAAGCTACAGCAGGGAAAGGCATGCTGGCCATTAAGCAAAAAGGGGAAACTGCTGTGTGTCTAGGGAGGTGCTTCAGGACATATAACCCTGGTGCCTGAAGCAAGACAGGCAGTCTGGAGAGGAGGTGGGGCTGCAGGAGGGAGACAGATAAGCACCTAAGCTACTCATCACGGGGGCTGGGTGATACTGATCCAGAGTGGGGGAGACTCTTAGTTGGGAGCGGTTGCTAGTATTTGTGTCATATTTAAGCTTGATACTAGAGGCCTGGATTGTGGCTGTAGGGTAAGATTGGAGGCCATGTGCCTAGGTACCTTTGCACTTGGGGTTTTAAACCCTGGTAAGGGGTGAGAGAGAATGTGAGTGAGAGACGGGTCAGGCCGGAGTCAAGAGGGCCAGAGCTGCTGCCCTGGAAGAGTGAGGCTGGGACTAGGGGTCACGCTGGAGCAAGTGGGCCTAGGCTTAGGAGTCCGCAGCTAGAGCAACTGCTCAGCCAAAGTTAAGAGGGATGAAGCCTATACAGGCTAGTATGTGGACTGAGAGTAACTTATGTGAGGCCTGTGTGGCTGTAGGGGAGGATGGAGGCCATCAGTACAGCTCATAAGGTGACTAGTGGCCTGAGGCACTGATAGGACCAAGAGAGCTACAGTTCAGTGCTGTAGGGCAGAGGTTCCTAACCACCAGGCCACATGAAGGGTTGGCTGTCGGGTTGTGGCACAAGCCCCACACTCATACCCTTGTCTATCTTGGACCCCCACTACCCAGTCCAGGTGAGTGGCTTCCACTGCTGCAGTCACGTGCGGAGTTAAAGCTGAGTAGCCGGGAAGCCCTGGGAGGGAGGCAGCCAGCTCCATGCACCCCATCCTGCTCCCATACCCATCCCCAGTATAAAAAAGATTGGGAACCACTGCCCTAGGGGCAAGACAGGAGCTGGCTGGGCATAGGGAAGTCCACTTGGCTGAGAAATGGAGGCTCACTTTGGGACCCTGGGGGCAGCCTCTTCATACACTATAAGAAACATCAAGGTGCAGCAGATGAGGTAAAAAAGGAGTGTAGACAAAGGAGCTGGCATGGGGCAGAAGTCATGGGAGAACCCTAGGAAGCCAGGTCCTGCAACAAAGGTGGCCTTTGTTATATCTGTGCTGCCATAAAAATCGTTCTGGTGGACCAGAGGCCAAGGAAAGACATCCATGCCCCTTGTTGTGCCACAAATGCTCAAAACTCATGGCTATGACAACAGTGGCATTAACTTGTCATGCTTTATTGCAGCAGATGTCTATTTGCTTTATGGTCTATTTGCTTGGATCACCCCGGGCAGGTGTTCTAGGTGTCTGAGGGGCCCAGTCCTGTGTACCCCAAGAATTCCAGTGTAGGATCAAGCCCCTGAAGTCTTAGAAATGCCTGCCTGGCTTTCTCTGCTTACAGAGACGTGCCCCCTAGGATCATTAGGATGTGTCTCCCTAAGTGGGGAAAGTCAGGTTCTCCCTGCTTAGGGATGTATCTCTGGGAACGCTGAAGTGTGTCTCTAAGTGGGGAAAATTGGATTTTCTCTGCTTACAAAGATGCATCCCTAGAATTTCCTGGGACTGCACCTCTGTAAGTGGGCAGAACCCCAATTTTCCCTAAATATGAAGACTCACACCGGAGATTCTCAGTGCTTGAGGGGACTTGGCCCCTCAGCACCTAGGATAACACATGGCCCATTGTCCCACAGCATCAACAGATGGGACAGCAGGCGAAGTGTGTTTTGCCCAATGAAGTGGATCAGCTGTGCTGGGATACATCCCACTTTATTGGGAGACAGAGAAAAATTAAGTAAAGTCACACAAGAATCTCTAGTAGCACTGGAAACTGGACTCAAGAGCTCTGGCATTCTGTGTTAGGGCCTTGATCACTGGTCCATATTCCCTCCTAATATGCAGAAGATTTTTAAAGGAAAAGGGATGAAAAACTCCAAACTGGCCCAATACTAGTGAGGCTGCCTAACACTGTTTTTTGTAGCTGCTTTCTCCTTGGAGGCTATGCTTCATTCTTTTGAAAGCAGTCCTCTTATTTTCGAGCTCTGCTGAAAAATCTGGCTAAGTAGGCCATTATGTTGCATTCATTATTAATAGCTCCTCATTAAATGTTAATCTGCTAAATATCGGAGGTTCAGGCTTGTTAGAAGCCTTTTTTCCACTAGGTCCAGTTGTTGGATGTGTTCAATGCAGGTAGGGAAAGCTGTGGTCCAGTGGAAGGCGATACAGAAGCATTACTTACAGAAAAGCTATAGCAACTTTATCGTCAACCTTTTGGGGAATGCTCAGAGTACAATAGGATGCTGTTGTAACACCACTTTTCCATTTGCTCCATAGGTCATCCTGTTCTGCCTCTGTATTTATCCAATTTGCCTTTTAGAGGGAGTCTCTCATATATAATTTCAGTCATTAGTCAGTTAATGTCACAGGGACTGTAAGATTGGCCATACTGGAATAGATCGATAGTCTACCTACTCCAGTGTCCTGGCCCATATCAGATGATTTAGAGAGCAGTGTAAAACATGCAGAATGGACAGTAATACAATAACATGCATTATGGACAATTAGAGGTTAGTCTCTATTCTAAGACTGAGGCTCTAAGTGAAATCTAGTAAAGTTTTAATTATGACTAGATTGTTGTCTCATGACAGTTCTTTGACTTTCTATTGTGCCTCTCATCCAAGGATCTCAACGCACCTAAGATATACAAATAGTTCCAGGGACATATGTGACTCTGGGTCAGAAATGAGATGGGGAAGCATACGTCTCTACCTTACTGCCATTTCTTTTACTAAAAGTTCAGAACAATACAAACAAAAATCACCAGCGAGTAACAATTCACAAATGCAGAACTGTCCTCTAACCCATTGGTGATCAACTTCCTGCTTTGTCATCTGGCTTGTGAGGCTTCCCATGGGTGTGGAAATCTGGTGGCAGGGTTGTTCTGGAAATCTGGTAGCACCTTTAACTGCTGCCAGAGCCATGACAATTAATGCTGCTACCAAGTCTCTGAATCCAGGGGGACCCTTCAGTCCAGATGACATTGCCCCCATGTGCCAGATCACACCAGTGCAGTCACTCCATGGCTAGAATCAGTGTTTGCTCACAGCTGGATCCTTTGTATGGGGGATGTGCTAGTGTCCCAGATCACACCCATAGACCAAGTCTGGATTGACCCTTCGCACAAGATCCGGCCTGTGGACTGGTCCTGTATCGTTTACCTGGCCTATAGGGCTGAACAGTTTGATCACCACTGCTTTAACCCATCCCAGCACCCCAAAGGTTGGTGTGAAGGTTCCAGCATGGCTCACCTCTAATTAAGGTAAGTGGGGAAGGAAAAAATGGCCTCTTATATAGAGGCAACCCAGGTTAGAGAAGTGAATGTAGTTCTGGAGATCAGGTATTCCTTTTCTTTCCTTTCCTATTTTGCCCCTATCTTTGAAGTGGGGGCTGTAGAATGGGTTTTCCTTTTTTAGGTGTCTTGTGAAGGTTCATTGGTCAATGTTTATTTAGACTAATTAAAATGCAATACAGCGGATGCCCATACAGATTTCTGCTGTCACGAGTGGAATTCCTCATTACTGACAGAGGAGTTGCCAACAGAAATGGTAACCTCCATCAGAATGAAAGAAGTTTTGCAGCAGCAGCAGTGAGAAGAAATGGTGTGAACAGCTAGTACAAAGGAACACCACGTGCCTGCAGCATATAGTATTGACTAGTATGGCTGAAATGCTGCATAGCCGTTATTGGTTGGCATTATAATGTCCATGGTAAACCAGGAAGAGATCTTTGAGGAATCCTACTTTTACCTGCCTGTACCCCAGTGCTAAGAATCAGAGTAACAAGCAGAAAGAACAGGAGATGTTCATTGTCAAGAAGAAAGTGGATATAATCATGTATTTGTATGATTGGAATATTGAAAAATTATCAACTGGTTATGATGGACAGAGTGGGTAGGAATCGGGAGTCAGGGATGGAGTCTGCACTCCCAGATTAAAGGCACTGGTACTTGTTTCTTCAAGCAACTGATAACAGACCTGCAGGATTTTGAATGGACATGGATGAACATCCATTCAAAACACCCACCCCAGCACCAAGAGGCAGACTGGTAGAAGTTTTCTCCATACCACTGAATCAAACTAGGGAGTAGTATGAATTTCACTGTAGTACCTATCTGTAATTAGCCACTCTGTACCCTTTCCAGCATGCTCAGCTGAATATATTGGAGAGTAGGCTTGAGGGTATGTGGTGCTGGACAATCCCATTTTAAACATGTGTCCTGAGCATCCTGCTGAAAACAGGACAAACGTGTGTATTTAACTAAACTGGTGAAATGCCCAGGACAAGTGTCTAAAATGGGACTATCCCAGTGAAAAGTGGGACATATGGTCACCCTCCTATTGTTGAGCCCCAGAATTATTCTGGGAATCAAGAAAGGTTTGAAGAACAAGTCCCACCAAAATCAAACACTCTTAAACAAAGGCAAATCAATTTTAGTAGCAAATTTGATAATAAAATACAAATAAGATAGATAACAGTACAGGTAAGACATATCAAGCAAATGACTAACATTTGTTACATGTTCATTCATCTAAAAAAAAAAAATGTTATTAATATTGGGGAAAAGGTCTTCTTACCTAGGTGTAAAATTCTCTTTTAAGAGTCCTCATCTTGCATCATCTGCAGATGGGCGATTCAGCAAGAACTATAGTTCAAGGCATAGTTCAGGAACCATAGTTTAAGAGCAGAGATTCTGAAGTGAACCTAATTTTTGTTTTTTTTACTCTCCTGCCTGGTTTGATATTAAACCACTTCCTAAAGCCCAGAATTCTTTTAACGTGTTTTTAATAGGCAAATCAATTAGAGTAGAATCTCTATCCTTAACCTCTATTTAAGCAACAACTGGTCCTAACTGGCATAAAACCACCAAATACATACTAAGCAACCATTAATCTATTTGTTTTGACCAGTCTTTCTTGAGCTTTATAAATCTGCGTTCACCTTTGATATTTTTCTGCCTGCTCATTTCCTTAGCCAACTCAGCTCTTATTCAAACTTTGGTTAAACCAATACATATATAATACTAGTGGTTCTCTACCTTTTGGGACTCAAGGCACCCCTTCATAACTTTTGTGGAGCGGCGCCCAATTTTAAAAACTAATTTATATATTAGAGTGTTTACCTCCTTGCAGAAGGGCTGGGCAGTTGGGGTGGGGGAATCATTCATGCAGGAATAAGCCTGACACTGCATCTGTCTACTGAGCTTATCTGCTTATCTCCTCACATCATGCAACACCCTTCAAAGAATCTGGTGGCAGTCCAGGGTGTCTCAGCATCCTGGTTGAGAATCACTGCGCGTGTCTACATGTTCATTAATGCAACTTTCCCATTATGCATTGTTTGGTACTTCTAATATGAGGTACTAGAATCTAGTAACTAGATAAAGGCTCAGTAGCCGTGCTAATGCACAGTAGCCAAGGTGAACTTTTTTGTGATGCTTAATGAGCAGCAGACTAATTCTACTGCACATTAGCATGTTTTTTGCTATGATGCACTAATGTGCAGTAGAACAGTCCACTGTGCATTAAAGCATCTCATGTAGATGTGCCCACTGTGCTATACCATATTGCCATAAAACAGTTTGGGGCCTACTACAGTCTACACTAGGGACTCTTGGTCGTGACCTAATTATATTCAGTGTGGACAAATAGAGAACAGGCCTAAACAGGAATATTCATGCTTAGTGAACTATGTATATGTATATCAAATGGAAAATAATAAAGTGAATGGCAACTAGTATAAGTTATGAAATGTAGAATGTGTGTAAGGGATGCTAAATGCACCAGAGAAAAATCCATGGCTGGCAGGGCTATGAACAATAAAGGAGTTTAAGTATACAAGAAACAAAAGCCACTCTAATAATGGGTACAAGGCCCCCACAAGCCAGAGACAGTAAAATTACTAATAGTGATATAGAAAAGGCATCATATTCAATAAATAGTTCTGTTTGGTATGGGGGGGAGGCAGGGGGAGAGAAGGAAAGCAGGATGATGCATTCCTAATCACATGGGAATGATGAACTAATTTTCCTGTCCATTAGTAACTATAGATTATATTGAATAGTACCTACTAAGGATACTCATTTTTAAATCAACAGGCCCACATAACTTGCACCCAAGGGTTGTCTGAAGAAATCTCCAGGCCTTCAATATAAATTTTTCATGTCTTGGAATACTGGGGAAGTTCCAGAAACCTGGAAGAATGTGAACACTGCGTCAATATTTAAATTGTAGCCTAACATCAGTTCTGGTGACATGATGGAAAAGCTGATATGTGATTCAATTAATAAAGAATGATAACATAATGAATGTTAATCAACATGGTTGCACTGAAAATAGATCTTGTCAAACAAACCTGATTTCATTCTTTGAGATGATAAACTGGGTTGATAAAGGAAACCCTGTAGCACTATACCATTTCAATAAACCACATGTTAAATGGATTAAGAACTGGCTGAGAGTTATCAAGGGAGACTTCACACTGAGTGAGGTAGAATTCTGCAGGGGCTGATTTAAGGCCTTGCACAAGTCAATATTTTTAGCAATGACCTGAAAGTCACACAATCACAATGGCTGGGTACTTCTGCATGTGATGTTAATGCAACAATAAGTTCTGGATCTGGCACCTGGGACTGCAGCACATTGAACCAGGTTGGAGCATCCCCACCTGACAGGGGACCCCAGGGGCTGCTCTGAGCCTGCTCAATGTGCTATGGAAGGGCTGGCTGGGGCACTAGGGCAGGCAGCCCCTCCCACTGAAGCACCCTTGTACCCCAGTCAGCCTCCTCAGCATCTACATGTGCATTGCTGTGAGCTAAATAATGATGCCATAGGATAGTACTTGTGTTTACAAGTACTAACCTACAGTGGAGTTGATTAGTTTACTGTGGCCTAACAGGGCTGCATGTGTTGACACTGAGATGTTTACAGAAGATCTAATTAGGCAACTCTGAAGTTAATGGCTCATGTAGATGTGGCCACTGAAGATTTATTTGTGCCATCTTCAAAGATTGGTGACATGGTATATAGCAAGGAGGACAGCAGCTATACCCAAGAACATGGCGTGAAATTACCCATGTTTGCCGCCACCTTTCATTGGTATCACATATTGGGATAATCACAGCCATATCCTGTGTTTTAAAGTTATCACTATGTGTGTTTGGGATGCTAAGAAACACTGTGTCAAAAAAGCTTGGTCCAAAGCCCATGGAGCCAAGGGAAAGTCTTTTGTTGACATCAGTGGACTTTGGTTCAGGTAGAAGCAGCTGTGGTCAGAAACATTCTACCTGCAGAGCTTTAGAAACTACTCCTTTTATGGAGAGCCAGTGCAAACAACCTGTAGGTTGGGCTACAGGCCAGGGCAGGTTGGATGGTGTGACAGGGCTCAGTGTTAGACCACAAGGCCCCAGATTTCCCAATGCCTTGTACTTGGTAGCATGTTAGTGTGCCTGCCTGCACACGCACGCGTGTGCACACACACACAGACAATAGAACCTGGTATCTTTTCTTCTACCTTAGGATCATAGGAAAGTAAGGCTGGAAAACCTCACAAGGTGGTCTAGTCCAGTTCCTTGCTTAAGGCAGGATCACCCCTGACTAAACCATCCCAGCCAAGTGTCTGTCCAACCTGCTCTTGAAGGTTTCTAAGGATGGAGATTCCACAGTTTCTCTAGGCAGCATATTCCAATGCCTGACCACCGTCATAATCATAAGGTTCCTCCTAATTTCCAACCTAAATTTCCCCTATTACAGTGTTGAATTAAAATCGTGGTTCGTTTCTCGGGAGGTGGGTGGAAAAAAACTTTCAGCTACAGACACACTTTATTAGCAACACAAAAGGTATATATTTGCAAATAGGGTCAGAGAGAGAGACAAAAGATCAATCACTCTGCCCCCGGGCACAATCATTAGCAGGCTTTTATCCCCTCTCTCCTGACCACGTGTGCAGAAGGAGGAATTTTTACAACTCATTTCCGGTTCATACAAACATATATGTAAACATGTCGCTTCATACGTCCCATGTGCATTATAATTAACTACTTAAGTATGCGGGGCGGGTAGGCTTAATATGCATTAGGTTATCACGCGTGCGTAGATGGGACCCAAGGTTACTCAAGGTTCAACCTGAAGGCAAAAATGGCATTTGCTCTTATCTTAGCCTAGGAATGTGAGGGTCATGAAAGAAAGTGTGATTTAGTGTAACAAAGAGATAGTAAATTTGCAGGACAGAGAGGGAGTGATACCTTAGTACAAAGGGCCTTTGGTGGTTTTTCCCTTCAATTTCCAACCCCCCCCTTCCCTCTCCCATTAAGGAGACAAGGAGGGGTAGCAGCTGTGTTTTTTTTTTTTCTAAATCTGCTATTGATAATGCATTTTTAATAATATTTCTAACAGCAGCTTGAGACTGTTTCTCCTAGTCCTGTCTTCTCCAGCCACAAAGAACAGCCTATCACCCTTCAGGTATCTGAAGACTGTTATCAAGTCCCCTCTCAGTCATTTCTTCTCTAGGCTAACCAGTTCTACTTCTTTCAGCTGTTCAACCTCATCCTGGCAAAGCTAGATACTGACCCACATCTTAACACTACTGAGGAAAAGTTTAACTGCAGTCTGAGAACAACTTGGAGTTCTACTTGGGGCCAGTGGTGATGTAAACCTCATATGTGATTACTTTTAGACATGGTTTTATTGCAGAAACATAAATGCAGTGTGACTTATTAGCCATTAGCCTATAAAGATAAAAATACAACAAAATGCAGACACACATAGTCTATAAATACATTATTGCTCTCATGGACATACTAATTCCACAGCTCTCAGTATGAAAAACACTCCACTTTAAACGTGATTTATTTGACACATAATTTTAGAAGAAAACATGAAGTACAATTTTTGTGCTCTATACAAGCACTTATTTTCTCTCTCTACCTCTCCAACTCCCCTTCACTCACCCCCCCACCCCGCTTTGTTACCTTGTGTTTCTTACATTGAACAATATGAGATTTAACATTTTAAAGAGATAACATTTCATAGATGCAGGGTGATATTTTAAAATACCCTGGAGCAACATAAATCTTATAGAAGATCTGCTGGAAGCAACCCTTAAGCATTTTGGAACTTGCCTACAGTGGGACGCTCAGGAACTTTTTAATCTGAATTAATTTTTAAAGTAGGGGAGTTGAACTACATTAAAGACTTGCCTAGACACTTATTTGGAGTTACATGGCCTTAATTTGACTTAATGTCTACTTCCAAAGAAGTCAACAGAGTTGAATTAAGGTCACCTAATTCTGAATAGGAGTGTCTACATAGGGGTTTGGTGCACTTTAACTCAACCAATGAAATTCACAGCATGAGTTCATTCAAATTGGCCTTCCTTGTCCTTGTGTAGCTGAGCCTAATTTGAAAATGCGATTTAGAGTCCTAAAACATGCAAGCTCTTTTGAAAATATTATGCACAACTAATTGGAATGAAAGGTTACTGACATAGATAAGTTAAAAAGAAGATAGCACATTCCTTCCTTGGGACTAGTAGAACAGAAGATGGGAATGCTGTAGGTCAGATTTACTTTCTTCATTCTCATTCCACCGAGTACCATATTTTTTTGCACACATCATGCCCCAGAATAGAATATACACCTTATTTTTGGAAAGCAGGAGGAAGAAAAGGTTTTTTTTTTTTCAGAATTAGGGCTGCATAGAGCAGAGACAGAGCCTAATCTTCAACCCTCTCACCCTTCTTTTCTTGCTTAATTAAAGCAGAAACCCAAGCTGCTGCTAAAGACTGGTCTTGTGGTGGATCTAGGATTCTGAAAAGAACTAAAGATTCTCCAAAACTGTGAAACAGGAAGAAAGTAAAAGGAAGAACAGGAACAAGCAAAATTGCCTTAAGGAAGGTCAGCTTGATTACTGGAACATCAAGATCTTTAAAAAGGATAGATGATCATTAATAATTGGACTGAAGAACAATGAGTCAAAAAGTCAACTGATTCCCTGAGCCGCCTAAATTGTAATACAACAGCTGCTGCACTGTAAAGCATTAATTAAACAGGCTGCTTCTATCCTGGTAAGAAAGCCAGGATCCCAGCTTCGTACAAGTTCCCTGATTTTGTGGGGGTTGATTTTGGGGAAAAAGGATTTTTTTGTAGATGAGAAGTTATGGTCATCCTCATCCCACCCCACTATTAAAACATGGCTTTTGGAAAGGATAAATTTAAAAGTTCATTCTTTCTTTGGTTATTATGCATTTTTTAAGAAAGATTTTCCATCTAAGTGTTAGGCCAGGTACAGGCATTATAATTTCACTAGTATAAGTGATTAGAAACCAGTCTATACCCATAACAGAAGTTTGGCAAACAGACTGGTTTAAAAATGGCAGAACCCCGCAAAGGGCAAATGTGTGTTCTGTTTATTTACCAATCTAAACTATGCCAGTTACAAAAATCCCACATAATTTAGATCAAGTCCATCTCGGGCTGTTTAAATGTTTGTTGGAAAGAAACCTATCCTTTAAATTCAGCTTGCAGATCCAGTCTTTTTTTTTTAATCTTTTGGTTTCCTCATTGAAGTTGTCAGTAACTTTAAATAAGAGTATCTCTAATTAGGGGAAATGCAAATATAAGTTTGCAATCACACTACCAACGGCATTAATGTAGTAAAAGTAAGTGATAATATGATCACATTAAGAAAAATATTAAGAAAATTAAGAAAAATAAAATTTATTTAAAGGTGTCATTAAAAATGCTGTCAGTAAAACCCAGGTCATGAAGTGTGGAGTCACTCCTCATCACCCCCTCAATTCCCACTGAAAGAATTGCATTGTCTCATCACTTGAAGTTAATGGGAAGTGTAGACAATCAGTTTGTCACAGAACCAATTCTTTATGAGGCCATTCATTCCACAGAAGTATAGAAAAGCTATACCTCTTGCTTAACTCTTTACTTGATCATATTTCCATAATATCCAATATTATTCACTAGAGAGTGAAGAACATCTACATCTCAGGCCAAATGTAGCTGATTGTAACCTCCTGTGACGTTCACTAGTGCACTTCACCCTTTCTGGTTGTTCGAGAGCAGTCCTTTTGGGTTGACAGCTTGTCTTCCCGTCAGATACCTCAAAAGATCCTCAGGGATTCTCTCCTGCCATGCCTTGCTGGAGGAGGGGCTGTTGGGAGGCTGTTTTTACATTGTTGGGAGGCTGTTTTTAAATCTTGCCTCCCCTGGTTCCCTTCTTCGGCACTCTTCCCTGGATTCCTGTTTCGGGGCTCTGCCTCCCCTACACCCTACCTTGCACCAACCAGAGATGTTGCTCCTTGGCTGTGGCTGAGACAAAGTCTGCTCGCCACAGTAAGGGCTTTAGCCCTTATATAGTCACAGTCCAGTTCGGATGGCGTACCACTCTGTTTCAGGTCTCACGTCAGCCTGGTTTGGCTTCCTATTTGCCCCTGAATGCCTTACTTCCTGGCGTGCACCTTTTGCTCCCAATATCGACTCACAGCATCTGACTGTTTTCTCCTCTCTCTCACCACAGGCTCACCCTTGTTTCAATCTACACTGGCTGCATCTGGGATCCACAGTCTCATCCCAGGTAAGAGTGCAGGCTCCACCAAGCCAACTTTGTCCGGACATTTCCCCACCTGGGGTTGCCACCACTCCCCACTTTTGGGGCTGTTGTACGATTCTGGCAGCACTGGGCCTTCTGAAGGACTCATTTCTGGTCTTCCCTGAATGCTGGCCCCTGAGGTTTTTATTCCTCCCTCCGAGGGTCAGCTGGCAAACCAGTGTCAACACATCTCCATAAAGTGTGCCCACACTGGTGTGGCTGCATGTGCCGGCTCCCCTGCAGCTCCTTTTCTCCCTCTGGTTTCAGCATGGCCCATCCTCCCGTGGCAGCCTCTCTCCTGCTGTGGCTTTGATCCTTGGCAGTGTCCCATCAGCTCTGTCTCGCTCTCCACTCCCGGCCTCAAGGTAAGTCTGGTTTGTGGCGATGTCCCTGCCACACTGATGTAGAAATGAAGTTTGCACAACTTAAATCCAATGTTTCCTCACTTAAAAGTATTCCAAAGGGAAGATTAAAAAAGAAATCCCTGCAGTGCACGTGACTGAAAACCAGTTAATTGTATATGAGGTAAAGCATGACTGATTTAATTGATTTTCTTTACCCAAGTGAGAAAGATTCAAGAGATAATAAACAATGCACTGAAAATAGTAGAAAATGAAGTGGATAGTCTAGGATTTCTTTAATAATGGGGGGAAAGAATCAGGATTTCTGATCAGTGTTCCTTCAACTAATGTCCTATGAGACTTCTGCTGCTTAATTTAATATAAAAAAACAGGTCTTCCTCCTAAGGATTTCTTTCCCTGAACATATACTTTAGGAAGGGGCTAGGCTTTCATTGAGGGCTAGCTTCTCCTTTCCATTAGAAACAGGAAAATAGATAGGTTTGTTGAAAATACAAGGCTATAACTTATTAAAGGGGCCCTGTTACTGTTACATTTCTAAAGGACAGCAGAGGGAAGCTAGCCATACAAATCAGTTTAAGGTTGCCTGCTTACACACACAGGTACACAGAGCAGCTGCAGCGAAAGAGGAAGGAAAACAAAACTAACAGAGGAAACAGATTAATAACTGACTAATGCCCAAGCATTGCTCAGTTTCAGCAAAGGTGCCACTAAAACAGTAACATTCAGAGGTGGTAAAGCCAGTTAATGTAACAGGATGACAGTAATCACCAAGCTACAAAAAGGGCAATATTCGTAAGTACATTCTTAATTCTACAGGCAGCATTTGGTTTGTTACCCACTCTGCTAAAATGACTGAAGCCAGGGAGTTTCAACCCTTTTGACTGGGAACCCCTTTTCCACTTCAGGGCCAACCATCCCCCAAAACACAACTTTTCCCTCCCATTTAACCCCCTGATATTTGCTTGGAATCATGGTCCCAGGTTGACATTCCCTGCTCAAAGCCACAAGGTAGGCACAAAAAAGTAGGATGGGAATCACAAATACTGATGTGCAGGGGCACAGGGCTGAGCAGATGAGAGAGGGGGGTGTGTGTGTGTGTGTGTGCGCGTGCGTGCGTGTGTGCGCGCGCGCGCGCGCTAAGGCTTCATCTGTTTTTGTTTGGGTTTTTTCCAGCAGAGGCATGCCATAATTTACAAATGTTTTCTTACTCTCCCTGGACTTCTGTCCAGCTCTGACCTTTCTTGGAATAGGAGTAATTCCATTGCCATGAACATTTTAATGCTGTCCCTGTGATTTCCAATTACTCCTCAGCCCATGAGCACATCCTCAGATGGCGGTGTCCGATCAACTGCTTGTCTGCTTCCACACAGCCACAGCTGGGTGAGACAAATGGGGAGATGGGGAGATGGGGAGGCAGGCAGAGGTGCTTTTTCATGTGTTCCCAAGAGGGTGGTTGCTGAACAGATCAGCATCTGCTTGGGTCAAGTACAGGTCCTGGCCCCATAGAGAAAAAGAGCAGACAATGTATGACAGACCAGCTGAGAAGAACATAGGAACTGAGTCAGAAATAGAAAGGATCAGGCACTTATGAACATGACATTCCACAATGATATGCTTGTATGTGGTCCAAGGCCACATTTCCACAGTTATTGTTCATATCAAAGCCTTTGCAATTCCCCAAAGACAACAATATGCTGGCACTGGGATATAGCTAATATTGGGTATTTCTAACTCCTTTCAAAGCTCTATTTGCAGAATAGACCCAAGTTTGTTGATTAGTGAAATTATTTTCCCATGCGTCATCATCTGTAGCACACGCTGCTATTGTCTGTAGTGATGACGCACCAAATGGGTTTGGAGCATTTGGTGTGGGAAAGATCTAGCATTGCTTATGGGCACAAACACAAGTGGCACAGTACAAATCCTGCTGTTGCATGAAATGGGAGTCCTGATACAGTGTTTCTTTAAGGGGGAACACATTGATCCTGGCAGCAAAGAAACATTTCTGCTAAGGGACAGCCCACTGTATCGCTGAAGACAGCACTGAAGTCCCTGAACCCTTGTTGGCTCTAGTCACTAACCCAGCATGCAGCCATCACATAGCTACCCAGCACCACACTGTTTGTAAAGCTGGATGTCATGGGAAGGTGACCAGGCTTACAAGGTGACCAGCTTTTGTGCCAGTGTCACGTGCATTTGGAGTGAATGGACCATTCCTTGTTTCCTTAGGCTGCTACCTTTCTGAAGAGGAAACTAGGAAGGGGACGTAACTGCAACTCAGAACACCCAGCACCAACAAAGAAGCTAATGAATTGGCTGTCAGAGGGTGGCAGCGAGCAGGTAAGAAACATACTAGCAGCAAACATCAGTGTGATTCATTAGCAGCCCCTTTCCTACTCTGCAAGCATTTGCTAACAACGGATGTCAAGCTGCTGCTTTCCACCACTACTGACTCCATCAGCTTTCTGAATCTGCAAAGCAAGCATCAGGTGTAAAAATTCCCACCCCACCTGGAATGTCGCAGAACACAGAAACTACCACCTGCTGCCAACTGACTTTCTGTAGCCTGTAACCTTAGCTATCCTGATTAGGCAGCTGGAAGACACTGTTCTTATGATGCAAACCATCACAGATCACTTTCTAGCCTAAAATGTGTGGACCTTAAAGGCTGCTCATTCCCAGGAACATCCTTTGGCAATTTTACTGCAGAAGCATGGTCTTGTGGCACAAACTCATGCTCAGCTTCAATGCTTCATAGCTTCCACTTGTGGTAGCTTCGGGCAATTTGCTCTGGTCACTACCATTTGTACCTACCTAACATGGGAACCAGGGATTGACTTAGGGGCCCAACACGGCAAATGGCACTAACTGCCTTTGACCAACAAGGGTCCCTTGGCTGCAGCTAACAAATGCATGTCCAAGCAGATCACATTAGGAACCAAGAACCCAGGGGGAAGCTTGAAAAACTGCTTAAGTGACTTAATCATTTAAGTCATCAGATCTTTTCTGTAGTTGGGGTAAAGACAGGGCAGAGTGGCACATTAAAGTAACTGATTCAGAGGGATGAACTTTTGTAGGCAACGACCAACTTCATCTGATGCTACAAATGGACAACAAAAGCTTATACCTCTCAAAAAGAATCACCCTGCCCTGCTTTACATCAGACTAACATCACTAACTCAAGTTGCTTTTGAAAACAGGACTTGAGCGCTTTTAAATACTTTACCCCCACCTATTGCATTCTAAACCCACATTCATTTTACAACTTGATCATGAAGTATGTGAAACTTTAAATCAAGTGTGTCAAACGTAAGGCCCATGGAGCCCTGATCCCACCCATAGGTCCCAGGCTGCCGCATGGGCTGGACACAGTGCTGTAAGCACTACACACAGCAAAGGGGAAGGGGGTGTCATTTGGGGGCATGTGCCAGATTGGCTATGTGAGCTGTGTCCAGGGCTGACCTGAAGCATGCTGCACTGGAGCCAGTGAAAAGGGCTGGCCTAACAGGGTGCCCTATGCCATCCCTGAGTGACACCTGCAAAGCGAGCCCCAGAATGGGACTAGTGCAAGCTGCATGTGGCATGCAGGCCTGGACCGGGCACATGTGCTGAGGCCCTGTGCTGGACCAGCCCTGCATGCTGACTCCAGCACAATGCAATCCAGCCTGCAGAACAGCTCAGTGACTTTCATCTGGCGTACTGGGCTGAATGAATTTGACACCCCTCCCTTAGATTAGCAGCCATGTAATTTACAAAGTAAGATCAGGCCTTAAGACAGGACTCGGAGATAGACCTCATTCAAACCTATCTTATCTAAATTGCAAATAACCGAACAGGGCTTTGGTTCATGATCATGCAGTCAGGCAGCATCCATCAGCTATATCAGTTTGCTTCAGAGTTCTGAACAAAGAAAAATCCCAGCTGGGAAGGAGCAGGATGCTTCTATGTTCCAACATCTCGCCTGCTTACAAGAAAAGAAGTGGCAAGCAGCAATAGAGCCTAGAAACACGTGCCATAGGAACCCATAGCATCTTATAAAATCTAATCTCAGGCCTGTGTACATTATTAACATAATGAGGCTCAGTGACTCAGTTCATTCTATGCAGGCTGCAGTTCTTGTTTTCCTTCTGAAGTGTTCCTCCCCTCCTGGAGCCCAGAGGAACAGTGGTGATAAAACATGAACTTCATAAAAGATACGGATTTCTAGTATCATCTGAGGCCATCATACAAATGCATTGCTAAGTGTGCTGCATGCATATGCATCACAGTGACTATAAATGCTGCTTCATGGCAGCTTTTCCACAAATTCTGTTCTTAATTCTTAAGAGTGTGCTTAAGTGAGCACATTCCCGCCCCCCCCCATTTACTATAGTGTTGAATGGCTTTAAAAGTCAGCTGTAAAAAGCAGATTTCTCTTTAACTGGTTCAGAAATGTACAAGTGTTCATTGGTGACAGACTACTTTGGCAGAAAGCACTTGAAGGTAGACTGTCATTTGTGAAAGCTTATGCATCTCTGAACCAGTTAGACACTAAAGGTGCCACCCTGCCCTGCCTTCTCCAATACTGGTCTTGTTGCTGGCAGTAAAGTTAATCTCCAAAGTGCCACCCTGTCCTGCTTTCTGCCTGACTTCAGACCATCATAGCCATGGGCATACTGAGGATTTTGTTAAGGGGAGGGGGGGAAGCTGCATGTTGCAGTAGTTGTATGCCCCTCACTCCCAGCCATCCTCCTCAACACCAGGATGGGTAGACTGCACTGTGGGAGCAAAAGCTGAGGTCTCAAGTCCCTCAGTCTGGTATCTTTCCTCCCCACCTCCCTTCTCCTCCAAGCACAGCAGCACATTACCCTCCCTTGTCCACCACTGCTGCTGTGCCCTGCTGACTGAGGGACAGGAAGGGGGAAAGCTCCAGAGCCACTCCTGCTCCACTCCAGCTAAGTTGAACATGGAGCCAGGTTCTGCCAGAGACAGCCATGGCACCAGTGGCAGGCAGGTTCCCTTCCCCAGGGCCTGTTCCCTGGGCTAGCAGGGAACACTAGGGGACCCAGCAGGGAAGAGAAACCCGCTTGTCACTGCTGCTGTCCCAAGCTGAGCCTGGCTCACCACAGAGCCCACCTGGAGCATACAGAAGCAGCTCTGGAGCCTTTTCCATCCCTGGGACAGCCAGGGATAGTGGCAGCATGGGGAGAAGATGTGCTGCTGAGCACAGAGAAGGGGGTGGCAGGGATTCCTACTTGCTTCAGGGATTAAGTTCCTGCCTGTTGTTCTCATGACATTGTAGACCGAGGGGGGGGGGATGCATCCATGCCATTGCACCCCAACCTCTAGATCTGTTCTTGACTATAGCTAACTACCTCTCTCTACTCAGGCCTGGAGAAGAAACTAATTAGCGTTACTGGATTGTGTAGAAGATTAAGTCAGAGATGTTTGGTTTTTTGTTTGCTTTTATGTTTTGGATGTTCCTTATGCTTCAGTTAGAGAATACTATAGTTTCTACTCGCATCATATTGCTTTTTACTTACCCAAAGGCCAGAAACAAGAGCAGCGGGACCTGCTCAGGGAGCACTAATAGCCAGGATTTTGTCCATCTGGGAAGAGGGCACCATTTCTGCTGGGTGAGAATCTTGCCTTATTCATCTGTGCTTTGTTGCTTTGAGATTAAAATCAGGACCAGAAGACTGGAAGGGACCAGCTGCATCAAACCTAGACCTCTAAACTTGCAGATAGTATCTTCTGTATATTGCTTTCATGAAAAGTTAAGTGAACAGTGGTTGGTTTTTTTTTTTACTTCTATTTATGCTGAGAGGCTGTTTCAACACCAAAATGCTCTAACAGTTAGGAACCTTCTTCCAATTTCCAGCCTAAATTTATTCATGGCTACTTCATACCCATTTGTTCTGGTGCCAACATTGTTGTTTAGCTTCAATACTTTTTTTTCTCTCTCCCTGGCATTTAGTCTCTAGTGTATTTATAGAGAACAAGTCATGTCCCTTCTCAGCATTCATTTTGCTGGACTACATGAGCCAAACTCATTTAGTCTCTTTTCATATGATAGGCGCTCTGCTCCCATCATCAGCATATTAGTCCTTCTCTGCACCTGTTCCAACTGAGTTTAGGGCCTTGTACTATGCTACCAATACTTCTTTATCTCTCCTGGAAGTGGCTCTCCTGATGCACACTAAGACCACGTTTGCCTTTATCAGGGCTGCAGCAGCAGGGTGGCACATAGTCATGCCATCACGATAGTACATCCTGCTCCATCTTCAGTCATCTTCAACTGATGGGTTTTCAGCCAATGATACACTTGGCCCCTAACCTAAAAAGCTCTTGAAGTCAAAAGAGGTGCCAGAATTGGCAGCTTTGAGGGGGTTGTGGAGAAGAGGAATGCTCCCTTTTGAGCAGTCTGGATGCAGCACAAGGAATCCTGCAGTGAAGAGCAGTATTACCCCCTGCTAACCCTGTTTGGATTGAAACTCTATGCAGAAGTGGACACAAAGGCTAAAGAGAAAGGAATGGGAGTACCACTGTCCCAAATTTGGAGGGATTCCTTTCACATGGGGGTAGTCTGTGTCATCATCATAACTCCATTACCCAAAGATTGTATCATTGGATTTTTGTGTTCTAACCAGGGAGAAAAAGTATCTTTCCCACTTCAGACATCTTACAGAGACAGCTCAAATAATACTAATAATTCTTTTGAACTCTGCTAAACCTTTCCCATCTGAGCAGAGATAAATCAAACATAGCAACAGACAATACTGTAATTCCTATTTTTGAAAAGTGTTTACTCACATAGTTTGAATAAATTAATTTGCAAATAAAAATTAAACTACAGTATAATATAGTCTTAATATAAATGATTAGAACAAGTACAATACAGGGGATCCTTGCTGCATAAGTCTCATTACTTAATGCATATAACAATCTGAAAAATGTCAAAATCAGTTATATTTCTATGAAAGGGGTGTAACAGCAGTTACTTGTACATGACAGCTAACTAAACTTATAATACAGACTTCCTGACATGCATTTCCTGAGTGAACCAAACAATATATACTATTTCTTTTTAAAACGTAGAAACAATTCTTGAGAGTCAAAATAAAATCTGTGACTTAAGCAACACAGGTCATTTTGTTTTTACCAGGGGAAGTTTAGAAAGGGTGTGAAGGGGGGGGGAGGGGGAGCTATGCTACAGAGTACAGGAATTTGCTACTGTCAATTTATGCAGTACATATTTCCAAACCAAAAAAAAAAAGTTTAATAGCTGATTAAAAAATGAAACAAAAACACAGAGCTCAACTCAATCCTTAAATATCAGGTTGTACATTTGTCACAAAGTATGGTGGGTTAGCATCAAGCTGCATGTAGTGCACAGCCTCTGCTGGTAAGAGATGGAGGAGGGAGCAAAGACAGGAGAGCATTTTGGGTGGTTATTGAAAGCGAGACTAAGCACTGACTTGAATCAGCTGTAGTGTGAATAGCCTTCATGCAAGCTTCCCACACGCAGCTCTGCAAATCCAACTCAGTCTCAACCTGAGCTTTTCCTGAGCAAAGACTTCCAATTGAGCCAAATAAGTCAATGGCCCTGGGATGTAGCCCATTAGGTACCAGGCTGTTATTTCCTATCACTTGTGGTCTAACTGCATATGTGCACTCACCTCCCTGGAGCTGAAAGGTAAATGTAGTAAAAGCAAGTTGGCCTCCTACCTGCCCTTGTAGTTTTCAACAGAGATTCTGCAATTGGTCAGACCCAATTTAAAGGGGGAAAAAAATAAAAGAACAAGGGGAAAAAAAAAAAATCACACCTTTTTGGCTAATTTGCAAGTTTTTCCAATACTGAAAAAATGGCTGAGCCGTGTTTTAGGGGGGTTTCTATCTGCTCTGTTACTGTTTAAATTAAAACCCCACAAATGTTACTAATACTAAATAAAAAGGATTTTTCTCCCTTAGTATTAGTCTCAAATTTAGATTAAATTGCATATTCAAAGAATTAGGTAAATGCTTTCTTGTTATCAGTACTTTTATTATGTTCCTATCCAATGGAGGGACATTTCAAGAGGTCCATCTTAACTTTCATGTAGTTAAGCACACTTTAACAACAATTTAATTTGCATTATTTTTAAAAAAGTTTTCAGCTATTCTAGGAACTCAGTATTATTTTAAATTAAAAAAAACCTCTACTTTTTTTCTTTCCTTACTTTCCCCACCCAGAACTAATCTACACATCCAGTCGATGGATGTAACACACTACTACCATGCTACTCTAAAACGCTCTAGGATATTTTCAATAATAAAGATAAATAGAAAAAGTTAATATACAGGTTGCTATATTTTACAATGTTTGCATCAAAGCTGTAAACTAATGTCAACTGAGCTGACCATTTTACCTTCTGTTATACAAAATAACTTTTAAGCTACCAAGGGCATGTCATCCAAAAACATTAAATTGAAGGCATCGTATTTCTCTCTGCATAACTCCTTTCCCCACTTTAAAAGTAGTCACTAAACAAAGAGGCAAAAACCCTTGCCCCATAAATTCTCTTTTTTTCTCCAGACTTTTCCTGATGTAGAGAGGGATTTAGGTGCTCTAACAAAAACAAAACAAAACAAAAATCTTAATTTTAATGCAAACTGTCAAAGCCCAGAGAATGAGACAGTTGGTTTAAAATCAGAGCTTAGCTTATAAGTTTAATGCAGTTCTTGATGGCATGTGTGTTAGTCAAGAGGTCCTTGGAAAATAAGTCTGATGTAACCTTGTTCACCAGCCAGCTGATGTGCGCAGAATGGACAGGCTGCATGAAAAGTATGAGTACCATGAGGAAGAGGAATTTGGGACCAATATGCTGTTGTCTTTTCTGAGCACACGTGTCCACATGGGCTGAATGCGTGAGTTGGAGGTCCTGCATCCACATAAAATCCAGCTTCACATCCAAGCCACAGAGGCACGTAGGGGCCAACAGAGCGGCACATGGGACACTCCCGATCCTTCCCGTCTCTCTCCTCTTTGTTTCCCCAGTTGTGATAACCATGTACATGGCCACAGTTCAGATACACCCAAGGCTGCTTTTCATCGACAACATCCTTCCTCTTCATGCTAGGAAATGCCAATGTGTTAAACCCCACTGGACACTGAGGCCTGGCTGCATTTATTTCCTGTCTTAGGGCCTCCAAATGCTTCACTGTAGGAGTGCGTGAAAGGCCTTCTGCAGTGCGCCATAGCAATGTAGCTCCACACAGATCAATCAGTGAGCCATCTTGGAGTTGGTTGGTTTCATTCTCAACCTTTGGAAGGGGATGGAAATATGCAGATGTTACAAAACATGGGATTGAAAGAAAATGAACATAATCACCAAACAACTTAAGAGTCAAATCTTGTCAAGCACCTCCAGCCAAAAGCTGAGTGACTACCAATAGTGAGTGTCTAACTAAGGATGCCTGGAGAGGGCCCTGTGTGGATGATTTCAGAAAAATTCAGGACATTTAAAGACAGGATGACCATCCATCCTGGTTTGGCCAGGACAGTCCCAGATTATGGAGAATGGTCCCAGCCAGCTGGTGAAAAGTAAAATGAGTGTCTCAAGCAGAGGGTGGGAAAGCAGAGCAACACAAGCTATGAAATAGAAAGCTCTATCAGACAGCAAAATTGCCCTAAGAGAAATTATCCTGACCAGTGGAATGACCATTAGAAAGAGATGACTGTTAACATCTTTGCAGTGAAGAACAATGGGTCACTAATAGGCCACTGACTCCCTTAGTTGTCTGAATAGTAAAACCAGAGCTGCACCACTGCTGCCTTGCCTGCAACAGCCCCACTGACTTGAGATGGGCCGAGGAGGGAGAGGGGGGGTCAGTGTCCCACATTTTCCACTGTCCCTTATAGTTATCCTATTTAAAAGAGGTCTCAGATAGGACAACCAAAAGCTGAGACCTTCACAAACAAACTTGCTTATAATCATCTTTAAAGTCCTTCCTGATTATGTTTCTAACTAAGCCAGTTGAACTGTCAGAGAAGAAAGAGCTGCAGATTGGCATGGGACCATGAAAATAAAACTTACTTCATACTCCATTATGCTTACAAAATTGTGTGAAATAAAATGCACACTAATCTCAAATCACAAACAACAAAAAACCAAAAGTAGCCAACATTCCTAAACAAATACACCATAAGAACATAAACAAGTTAGGGGTGCACTGATAAAGATTTTTTTGGCCAACATTGATGGCTAATTATTAACCAGCCATGTCAGTTGATACCTATCCAATAGCTGATATGCAGCCCAGCAGCTTAGAGAGCAGCATCTGGCTGGTAAGTCTGGGGGTAGGGTGGGGAGAGTGTGTCGGGGAGGGAAGGAATGTGAGGGGGGGGCACATTGAGGCTGCTGTGGTAAGGGAGGAAGTGGGACTGGGGCACACGCTGGCCAGCCAAGGTGGGGCATGGAGCAGAGCTGTGGGCGATACATCGCTGCCCTCTAAAAACAAATGAAGCAGCTTGGTCAAAAATAAATAATAAAGACAATGTAATGTCATTCCCTCAGGAACTGTTTTTGAATGGGGCTTACATTTTAAAGAAATCTTGGCAACTTCTGAAGAACCATGAGAAAATTATTCTGGAAAACCATGGAAGTCTTGGGAAAAGTATAAGCAAGAGAGGAAATGCTAGGAGTAATTTTTGCATCACAGGGTAGTAAAGCTTTCTCTGCTCATAGAACACCACTCAATTCAGCAGATCAGTTAGATACGCAGTAAAACAACTAATTTAAAAACAGATTCTGCCAGTCTTACTCACACTGAGTCAGCCCCTATCAAATGGCTTCACCATTCACAAAAAATGTCAACATGAATATGGAGTAAGGCACTTTAGCAAAACAACAGCTAGAATCTGCCTCACTCAGTTCAAGCCAAACCTTTTATGGCTGTATGTCTCAAACATGATGCATAAAACGCTGCTTGCAACACTTACCATTTTTCCTCTCTGTTGAGCAGATCTGGTTTCACGCAGACTGAATACATTCCCACACACAGATATCTCCCTCCACACCCCTGGTTTGGAGTCCTCGGTAAACCCATTGCGTGGATGCATAACAAGAACTCCATTTGTGGTTAATCCATCCATCTGCCCATCTGACGTCTTCCACTTGGCAGCCTTCTCCTGTGAGGAATGACATCAATGAAAGAACTTCCATTCACCTTTAATTCTGAGTTAAGAGCTAGTTGAAATATAAGGCTGCACTGAGCCAGGAAGAGAAAGTGGCTCTTTACCCCAAGAAAGATGTTTTTGGATGAGTCGAATCCTGCAGCATATATTCTTGCTGTGAAAGGAGGGTTCCGTTCACATATGATTCTGCAAGCAAACCTTGATATAGTGCTCTGTACTGACTGTGTATCTGAATTACTCTGACTTCCAGGAACTGTATCCGTCACAACAAAGTCAATTGGGCTTTCTGTTGACCGGCCAATCTGAGCAAGAGAAAATACAAGATTTCAGAAGATAGTTATGACATAATTTTTAAACCCAACAGAATTAGAAACCACCAGGAATAAACCATGACTTCCTGGACACTGAAGGCATTTTTCGACTTGAAATTTAGGTTTTTGACTATTTTGTACTATTCTGACCTGATGAATTACAGAACTCCTAATTGGTCATTCAGGAATCACAATACAGGTAAAAGAAGGGACAAATAATTATGAAGAAGTCAGATCTGACATGGCTTCCCACTGGAAGTCATCTCATCCAGAAAATTATAATTAAGTTAGGCAGACAGACTGTTACAGTGCCACGACAGCCAAAAAGAAATCTGTTCATAGAAGATGACAATTAGTTGAGCTCTTGTGGTTATACAAGCCTAACGTACGTTTTGATACCAAATTTTGGAACCTGCTGGATGTACAAACATCAGGAAAGAACACTTGGAGTATTATACCTGGCATTCCTGTTCTGAAAGAATACTGGAATCAAGATGATACTTGTTATAAGAGACTAGGCACATGAAGCTTGTATTTTAGTAAAAATATCCCTGCCACAGCTCAGTGCAACCAGGAAAAACAGTAAAATGCTATAAACACACCCTTCAGAAAACATTCTTCTGTCTGGCTGCAGAGAGGCTGCCCACAGTGTTCTCTTTCAGTTGCAAGCCATAGGGAATTCTCCCCTAAATTCAGGCGCTTTGAACCCTACTAGCAATTTCAAAGCTGCAGTCATACTATAATGAGCCTGAAGGGAGCACTTTTACAAGCAGCAACTGATACATTTACGTTATTGTAGCCCTTTTGTAGCTATCCCTGATTGCAGAGAAGCTTCCGCTACTGTCTTCAGGGGTTGCCACCTCCTTGGATCTGGCAGTATCACCACAGCCATTAGCTGAGACAGAAAAACATGCCATAACTGATGCAACAAAATCAATGCAGCTTTGGTGCAAGAAGAGACATGAGAAGAAAAATAAAAACTAATTTCTTCGGAAAGAAAAATCTTTAAGAATAAAACAGGAAATAAGATAAGATAAAACCCCCCACTAGGGTCCACTTCTACTCATGGTCCACATGATGTGAACCCAAAGTACATGCTAAACTCACTGGAGTTACAGCACTGCATCACAACCGAGTCCACTGTTCCAACATTTCCCCATTGCTGAAGTCACTTGCATTTAGGTTTTTTTTCTATATCATAAAATAGCAATTAGTCCAAACTACTTGCACTTTGTATTTCTACTTCACTAATTAGAATTCTGTAAGAGTTCAGGAAATCAGTATACACTATATCTTTCAAAAGAAGAAAAGCAATAGGCAGGCTGAATGATCTGCACAAGTAGTTTACAGAAGAATCATGAATAAAATCCTACTCCTGAAATGACCAATCTCTTCTAATCAATTCTCCCTTGGGGCTCTTAAGCAATTTAAATAAACAGCAATTACAAAGATTGCAAGCTGAGGATTGAATGCATCCAGTATTAAACTCCTAAACTGCATGAATGCCACAAAAAGGTATCTTGTACTGTTTTCCGATACAGGAAATGTCTAAAACGTGACGTACCTGAAACATGTCAGTGTTGCTGTCATGTGTATATTCAACCACCACAGTCTGGGCCCGAGATAAGGTATATGATATACTATGTTGGTCCTTGTTGCTTATTGCCTATGGAAAAGAATAATATTTAAGCATCACAAATACAACAGATCAAAGATTAATAGTCATCAACTAATTAATGAGCAACTTAAACATATTGGCATCATAGCAGTTAGCATGACAGGAAAGCACTCTTTATAAGTTCATTTTCAGGCCTCTGTTTCTTAGCACAAGATGTGACACATTCACTTAAACACCATCTGAGCTCAGGTTTAACTGTCTGAGTTTAGCAGTCTAAGACATCCTTGGGATGTCCTGGGAATGACACTTCTGTGTTGTGGTCCACTTCTCCCCAGCACTCAAAGGAAAGTCAACTGGGTGTAGTATCCTGCAAGTGCTGTTCACAGGATGTGGCACATTCAGCATAAAGGATGGCAGTGGGGAGGGTGGCACTAAATATGAATCCCCCCCAAACACACACACAAAGTCTGTTTCACCATCCCCAGTAATAGGCTTATTCTTTTCAATACCATGTGTTTTTGGACCAAAAAGGAAAAAAAAATAAATGTATCCAACTTATTCCCAGGAATAGGAGTAAAAGGAACAAGAAATATGCAATAAAGTGCCACCTTTGTTATAAATCTGTGCAAGATGCAAACATCTAGGCTAAGTGCAAACGTGGGAAGTTAAAATGGGTTCAAAATTGCTATGTCATTTAAACTTAGCTTGTACCAGTGCTGACCTTACACTTAGGCTAGGGAAAGATATTACACACAAACCGGTTTAAGTGATCAGAAACTGGTTTAAACTTGTAACAGAAAAGATGTTCAGTGCACATAAACCAGTTTGAAAATGGCTGAAACCAATTTGAGATTGGTTGAATGTAGTATCAGACTTAACTGATTTGGGTCAAACCAGTTTATGCAATGTCTGTCCCAGACCCCTTGCTGGTTTAAGATAAACCAGACACCCCCAGCTTCCTGGTATGCTCTGTAGGCTGGGTGGCCCTCTCTACTCCACAGCAGCGCTGGCCCCTCCTCCTTGCTCCCTGGTTGCAGCTCCAACACAGACTGTGGGCTGCTCCCCACCCCCACTCCCTGCTAAGCAGGAATTCCTCCCTCCCCTCTGCCTTGCTGAGAAGGTGTCTGTATATTAGCTACTAGACCACATGCTGGTAATGTCCCTCTGTTGTTTTCTTAATGGGTTGATAAACACTTATCAATTCCCTGCTGGGCTAATCAAAGCGTCCTGCCAGGGTCTGGCTATGTCCCCCCTCAGCTCAGTGCTGTGAAAGGGATGGAAGAGCTGCTCTAGCATTCCCCACCCCCCCCACAACCTCCCGCCCCTCCTGCCAGCTTCTAGCCTGAACCACTGCAGGATGTCTGTGCAATTACAAACCAGTTCAGCCCACCCAGGTTAGACTAACTTCCAAAGACTGAATCAGTTCAGGCTCAGGCTTGTTGAACATTTGTCCCTAGCCTTAGAGACCCAGGGTCAGTAACCAGCAATCAGTCTAAACACACACGTTTCATGCACAAAAAACTGGTCTAAAAATTGCAGAATCCAGTTTAAGATAAACCTGGATCTATGTAGTATCAGGCTCATTTAATTTAGGTCAAACTGGTGCATGAAACTACTGTGCACATCCTCTGCCAGCCTTAGGATTGGCACCTAGAGTACTGCGTCCAGTTTTGCCCCCCCACGCAGGAGGGAGGTGGATAAGCTTGAAAGGGTTTAAAGGAGAGCCAACCGCGTGATCAAAAGCCAAGATAGCAAGTCTTACAAGGACAGGCTGAGGGATATGGGACTCCTTATTCACTACTGTGCACATCCTGTGCCACCCCTGGAGAAGAGAAGGCTCGGGGGGGACTGGTGGCAGCCTACAAGTACATATGGGGTTTGCACCAGGATATAAGAGAACAGTTGGTCACCAGGGCTTCCCAAAGGATAAAAAGGTCTAATGGCCATAAACTTCTGGAAGGCCAATTTAGACTGGACATAAGGAAAAACTTCTTTACAGTCTGAGTGTCTGGAACAGACACTCCCCACAGATGTGGTGCAAGCAACTACTCTGACTCATTCAAAAGGCATTTGGATGCATATCTTGCTGGGATCATTTGACCCCAGCAGACTTCCTGCCTATGGCAGGGGGCATGGACTTCATCTCATGAGGTCCCTTTCAGCTCCTAATGTCTTTGAAATCTATGAAAACCCAGCCACTGGCCCTAGCCTTGGGGCTGCTCTTTTCACCCCCCCCAGCCACTCTGGGTGTAACCACTTTTATCTGTGTTCACTGCTGCTGAGTCAAGCAAGTTGGTCCTGGTGGAGGGAGGGGCAGCAAGGATGGGGGGGTGCAGGTTCGCTGGGGGTGAGTGGGGGAATGGGATCCCTCACCCCACCCATGACTTGCATCTGCCCCCTACCCCACCTGTGGGTTGCATCTGCCTCCAACCCCCTGATACCTTTCAGCCTGCTAGACCCCCAATTTCCTCGATAGCCCCCTTCAACCTGATTTACCTGATATTGGTCAGCCATATTGAATTGATGTAACCTCCCCCTAATACTGCCAAATGTTTGTACTTAGCCCTAGAGTTTAAGTCAATGGAAGCCAGCTCCCAAAGTAAAGAGCGGAATGTGCACAGAGCCTCTTGTTTTACTTTTCTACAGGCCAGCTGGTAGTTGCAGTTCCTGCACTCTCCTGAGGACAAGGACCATTCCCAGGTGCTTCTATGAATTGTCCAGTGGAGATGACAAACTGTGAGAGAAAGTATACTTCCCCCTGCAAGGGAATGCTTATTCTACAGGCTGGTAATCTCTGCAACACACTGTAGCT
Organism: Crocodylus siamensis; assembly: GCF_052110815.1. NCBI lineage: Eukaryota > Metazoa > Chordata > Crocodylia > Crocodylidae > Crocodylus > Crocodylus siamensis. The sequence goes on from NC_143395.1 coordinate 182,558,322, forward strand.
ACCTGACACTGGCCTTAATTGCAGCAGTCTCTATTTGTAGAAATGAGAAATGAACGGAAAGATGTATAATGAATGTGAAGTGCCATGTTATCTTAGGTTCTGGTATGAATGAAGAGATAGATACCTCAAAGGAGACTCACAATAGGTCTAACATCACATGTTCTTGTGATGGGGGATTTGTCAAGCCTGCTTCCTCCTAGTATGTGTCTAGGAATTATGCACCCCAGAACACAGTGCTCTTTGGACATACCTCATGTGCACCCACAGAGCTCTAAAGACTGTACCCCCCTCCTCCCCCACCAAATTCCATTCTTGGGCTGGGTACAAACATGCTCTACCCCTTGAGATACAAGTCAACCTTCTGTTGTGCTCAATTAATCTATGAACTCACCAACAATAAGCTACAGGTGTGTGACTTCAACACAAAATTATACAGAAACCAATTCAGCTCCTTCCTGACTGAATCAGAAATAGATCCAACTGGCCCCTTCAACACTGCTACAAAACATGTGTTGCTATGTGACAGACATATTAGTCACGTCTAGTGTTAGACATATGTTAGCCTAGACAAAAGATCTGCAGAATGTTTAAGCGCAACAAAGTTACAAGAATGCCATGTCCCCATAACTTCTGTCCTGAACTTATGCAACACTAAAGGGGAAAAAAAATGTATTTTATTTTAAACCCCCTTGAATTCATGCTGATATTAGCAGTGATGGATAAGCTACACATACAAATTATAAGAAGTGCTGCTAGCAAAACAAAGGAAATGGAAATTTACTTAGTACAGGATGCAGAAGACCTTGCAAAACAGATTAAGCTTTCAGTTTGTCAGCCTGGGGGCTGTGTAGTTTTTGAAGGTTTGTGCCATCTTTGTCTGGCAAAACAATGCCTAGTTGCCTGTAACTGAACAAATGCATCTCCCTTGTTCACTTCTGAATAGAGCACTCATGAGCCTGGAGAAGCAGGGAAAGCAGAGTAGGAACTGAGAGCAAAGGAACTGAGTTAGAGCACCTGAGTCAACCTCATTTTCAAAAAAACTTTGCCTCTGCTACTTTATGCAATTCCCTGATCTAAAAATCTTAAGAACCAATACTCTCCATTATCAGGGCATTTAGGGAAGACAACAAAAAGCCAGAACCTATGCCTGCAAGAGTGATCACACTGGGTGCAGACAGACATGGGAACCCCTTCCTTCTCCCACTCAAAAACACAAGCAGCAGTGCACTATTTCAACCCAGATCTGCAGCATCTGTACAGATTGGGTCCTTCAGCAGGACTTTTGGGCATTTATTTAAAAGCTGACTCAATCAGCTTTTAGATAAAAGCACCAAAAAAGCTCCACTAAAGCACCAGATCTATACAGATGTTGGGAAAGCTGGGTCCAACTAACGCGATGCCTCTTTTGGGCATGTGCTGGGTTCAGTACAAGAATTTACTGAGTTTAAAGTCAAGCACCATTTTTGAGGGGTTTTTTCATGTCTGCAAGCTGCCAATAGTTGTAATGGATTTACTTATGGGCCTATCCTGAAGTATGCTGATATGCTCTCATCAGTTCCCATGGACTTTAGTGGGAGCAGAGGGCCTTGACAGCTCAATGCAAGCAAATACAGCACATTTTACTTAATTGAGTCAGGTACTAAATTCAATCCAAATGCAACAGGGATTCTTGTCTCAATAATATTCTCTGTTCTCATCAGTCCTGTTTCACACAAGTCTTCCCCAGGACTTAAATGTTCCACTGCCCCTTCCTAACAAGAAACTTGATTTTGAAGCACTAGAGGTAGTCTCACAAAGCCCAGATTCTTGAATCACTTCCCTGACCCTCTAGGTGGGCAAGTGGCTTCCCTCCCTGTTCAACTATGCATCTTTGAGAGCTTCACTGGGCAATCATATGTCAACCATTTGACATGAAGACTAGACCTAGCCCTAGACCAGTGTTTCCCAACCTTTTCCAGTCCAAGGCACACTTACATTGATAAAAATGTTCCGTGGCACACCTGTATAAGAATGGGGAATGCTTTAACTTATTGTAGCTCATTACCATGGTAAAATTCTGTGGTGCCCCTGTTCATTTCTGATGGCACACTTTTGTGCCGTGGCACATCGATTGAAAAACACTGCCCTACACTAAGAGTGCCCCTGGGGCTGTATCATCCAGCTCAGAAGGCTTCCTATAGACCTACGGGGAGCCCCACAGGCTGTGGTCCTGTGCACTAGATCAGGCATGCATGGTAGCATGGGGCTTGATCCTGGTTTGCAGGGGCTGAGTGGAGGTGGCACAGGGGCCTTAGAGCCCAAATCCTGGCTAGGCAGAGCCAAAACCAAGAGCACCACTCACTGCCTTAGAGCACGTATGGACTGTAAAACTGGAGAGCTGAAGTACAAGTTTGTAACAAGTTGTGGAGAAAAAACAATGTGTATTATGTGTTCAGCTGACTCCTAGGACCTAGAAGTTCATGTTCCAGACCCACTTATGTTTCTCACGTGGTGCTCAGGACAGGATTTAAATTTTTTCCTGGGTGGCTTGTTTCTTGCTATGTGTGAAAGGCACCAAGACCTGGGACATCAACCACTTTTCCTCCCCTCTCAGGGCCTGATGCTTTCTGACAGCAGTAGGAGTGCAAACGATACACTGAAATTAACTCCAGCTGTTCATGGTACCAAAAAGGCCTAGGCCAGTTTCTGCTCTAACAACAGCTGATTAATCAAGCGTACCTTTGCTGCCTGTGGGGTGCAGGCAATATGTACAGTGCTGGGTTTCACCCCATTTGCCTTGGTTCTTTTAAATAAAGCAAATCTACTTTTCCTTCTTCCTCTATCTCCATTTGGCAGAGAGCCATTGTATCTGTGAAAAAAGCCATAAGGAAACATATTATAGTCCTATATTTATTTTAATATTTATTTATTTTATATGAATTTATTTAAATTAAAAAACCACATCATATTGCAAATAAGTTGTCTAGTAATTAATATATATATATATATATAAAACTAGACAACTTATTTGCAATATGATGTGGTTTTTGGTTCTATAGCTTTCAAGTAATTGCATCAAGGAAAGCAAAAAAACTCTGACACACATGGTGTTCCACACTGTATTGAAAATAGGTTGTCTAGTAATTAATATACTAGGTAAAAAGGAGCAGCAACTTACCATTACTTAAGTCTGAGAACTGATGCAAGTGGTAGTTGGGCACCACTTGGACACATGCACGCAGAACTTAAGTGTGTGATGACAAATCACATTTGGGGTAGATGATGCGAGGGTAACCTGGGCTCATCCTGACCATACCAAATGTAGCACCCCACCACTTTTGCACTTAGCCTCCCTTCTAGGTATGACACACTTACCCTAAAACAATCAGTTCACCATATTTTACTGGTGCTTTAGAAGGATGATTTTCTTGATCAGGAGAAAACATGAGCTTGGTTAGTGACTTCTCAAATTCCAGTTTCTGATCAAGATTGCTGGCACACTTTTTTCATTATTTCCTATAAAAACAAAAGGTAAAACAAATTAGCAGAATGTCAATAAAATTATTTATGCCCATTAAGTCAGCTCTACAAAAGGTTTAAAAGAACCTGTAGACCCACCATATTGTTACGCATGTCTGTCCTGTGGTCTCCCTGTCTGGATGCTCTAGTTCTAATTGCTTCACGTATGCTGTTTTTTCCCCCCCAGGCTTTTGACTTTTCTTGTGAATTTCAGCCATATATGCAAAATAAATATGCATGTATCATACCTTCCTGCATACAGCACATGCTATTTCCCCCCGCCCAACACCCCCCCCCTCCAAATTGAGGCATTAAACAGGGGAACTGATGTTTTGCCTGAGATAAAACCACCATGAAAGCATTAAAAACTTGTGCCAGCCACTTGTTCTGTTTTTTTAAAGCTTTCCGTTAGCCAGGACTAGAACATTCCTCCCATCACACTGAGATAATCTTGTTCCACAGTGCAGCATCTCTGGTATTATTATATTATATTGTATTATACTATTCAGGAAGTTGAGGAAAATAATAGGCCATTTTTCTTCACTTCACAGGCATTAACAAGTATTTCTCCTTTTTAATGGTCATTCCACTAATCAAGCTAACTTTCATTAGGGCAGTTTTGCTGTCTGGTACAGCTCCTGGTTTCTTCTCTTATTTCACAGCTCTTTAGCTCTTTTTAAGATCACAGATCCACCCATGGAGACCAGTCTTCAGCAGCAGCTAGGGTTTTAGTTAAGCAGGAAAGCATGAAAAGATTAGACTGTTCCTGCCTTCTGGAGCCCTAACCCTGGGGGTTTTTTTGTTTGGAAATGCCTTTCAAAAACAAGTTGCATGTTATATTTTGGGGGTATGTTATATGCGAGAAAACAGGGTATGTACCAAGTCAGGTTGGAATTCCTGCAAGTCATGTCTGAAATTTCTATATCCTAGAATATAGGATAGAAGATAGATTTAAGTACAGTAACAAGCATCTGATGCTGCCTTAGAGCAGTGTTTTCAACCTTTTTTCATTTGTGGACCCCTAAAAAATTTCAAATGGAGGTATGAACCCCTTTGAAAATTTTGAACAGAGGCATGGGCCTCTTTGAATTGTAAGTGTGGGTATTCACATACTTTTGATTGACTGTCGGCATCTTTTGCAGACTCCGTAGACAGTCTGCAGACCCCCAGGGGTCCACAGACCACAGGTTGAGAACCACTGCCCTAGAGAAATAGATCATTAATACAATTTTCACTGATGCTGTCCCATCTAAATGGTGTTGAACTCAACCCACTATATCAAGTACAGCTCTCCAATAAGTAAACCAGAATGGAGGGTATTTAAAAGAAATTAGTCCTTTCTGCTTATTAACGGTTTCTGAACATAAAAGTTTTAATCAGATATATTTGCAATTCAAAATGACTTGCCAAATACTAGTTTGGGGCTGCTGACTGAACTGCAAGGTGCTAACATTCAATATAGGAACTACACTGTGAGTTGTGATTGTTCACAGGGGTTATAGAAAACATGACTCAGAGCAAAACTTCCAGTGTGAATTGTGAATACGTGCAATTATAGTTTCAAGGCCTTTTTCCATGGATTCTCTAGATAGCTGACAACAACATTTCTGCAGAAAGTATCCTGAGGTTTTGAGGTTTTTCAGATTTCTTAGTAAGAACTGCCTCCATGGTAGAGGTTTCATTATATATCTGGTTTCTGTGTTTACACTGGAGTTATTCACAATTCCCTTGTCAGCTGTTTAACAGAAACTTTCAGCCACCTCTACCTTGCCTCTTCAGAGAAGAAACTAACAGTTTGCAACTTGTGCCTCAAATAATAAGGCTCATACAATCTGTAGCATTCACCAGGGAGCCTAGGAATCAAAGGCTAACTATCCTGGGGTTTGACCCTGCAAGAAAACCAAAGCATTTTTCACTTCTCTGGGTTGTTGATATTAAGATTGAAAAATCTGTGCCAGCCCCTTGTTATGTTTTTTTTAAGCCTTCCATTAGCCGGGATTAAAACACTCCTCCCATCACACTGAGATAATACTAACTTCTGTTTTTTCATCTTACTGCTAACACTGATATTGTACTCTGTACTTTAAAAAGTGCTGCTTGATAGTTAACTAAATGAAAACCTCTTCCTGGCTCTCTGACATCACCTCATGTCTTGTCATCATTTCAAGTTTAACATGGCTAAAACAGTCTCTCTAAAGCACTGCATCTCAACTATGTCTAGGTCTAAGTCCAGCACATTTTTTTCTGCACAACATCAAAGTTATAGCTTTTTCTATAACTAGAGAGCACATAGCTTTCACCATCTTGTGCCTTATTACTGTAACATCCCATTCTCTAACCTTGATTAATAACATCTTGCCCCATTCAGAGCACTGCCGCACAGGTCATTTTCTTACCGTCTCCTCTTAACCATTGTTATCCTTGTCTCTGCATCTTTCCAGTGGCTGTACTATGTTGAATGCCTGATATGCATCTCTGCTTTCAAGTCCTTTTATGGCCCACCTACCCAATGTCTCTCATTTAATTCGGTAGAGGTCAAATACTTTCTCATGATCAGTTTGTACTGCTAGCCACAACTGCCTGCTTGATAAACTTTCAAATCAGCAATTCACGTTTTTTCCTATGCTGACCCTCCCACTTGAGGTACTTCTCCCAAACACCTGCAGAGCCACTTCACTCTCCTCTTTCAAACTATCCTTTGCCATGAAGACTATAAAGAACTTACACAGGCTGCCAATATGTTGAGAGCACTGCCTATCAAGCTTACCAATACTATCTCCCTGTTTCTTTATACCTTTCCAAAATTTTCAGATGCTATCTCTTGTCTTGAACTATCGTCTCTTGGGGAAGGAAGAACTGTCCTTCTTAACTGTGTTTGTAAAAAGCAGGGGTGCAGTGATTGAGATTTTTGGGGGTGACAGCAATAGCCAATTTTAAGAAGGTATAATCAGCCGATGCTGATCCGGTTTCTGATATGCAGCTCAGCAACTTGAGGAGCTGCGTCCAGCTGGTAAGTCTATTGTAGTGGAAGGGGAGAGGGGAGGGGCAATCAAGGCCCCCACAATGAGGGAGGGAGTAGGGCTGAGGCAGGCACTGCCCAGCTGAGGCGGAGCGTGAGACAGAGATGAGCATCGTCCGGGGGATGCCGGGGGTGGGGAGGGTGCGGATCCCGCTGCTGCACACACTGTGGGTGGGCACATGCCCCCAGATCTGTGGGGCAGGGTGCCACTGTGGGCTGGAGCCAGGCTCTTCTTGGCACAGGATGGGGGGTGGGGGAGGAGGGAAGAGAGGCCAGACCGTGCGACTGTGCTTGGGACGGGCAGCAGCACTGAGATGGGGCTATGGGGTGGGGGAGGGGGCTGCAGCCACCCCAAAATTAAGTGTAGCCCCCCCCAACCTCCCTCCCAGTGCTGCCACCACCTGCCCTGAGCGCAGCCCCAGCCCAGCCCTCCCCGTGCAGATCTGGGGGCACGTGTCCCCTGTGGTATCCTGGGGTGCATGCAGCAGTGAGCCGCACCCCCTCCCCACACTCCCCTGGATGAGCCGGAGCTCTGTTCTGGGCCCCCTGCACCTTGCCCGAGCAGTCCTGGCCCCAACCCCACTCCCTCCCTCACCATGGGGGCCTTGATCTGCCCCCCCAACACACCTTCCTTTCCCCCTCCCCTTCTACCACAACAGATGCATCAGCTGGACACTGCTCCCCAAGCTGCTGGACTGTGCTCCTTGCCACCTATGTGCTGCGCTGTGGCTGCCTATGTACATGGGCCATTTATCAGCCAAATCAGGCTGATTTCGAATACAGTCAATTATCTCTATGTTGGTGCCGATCTGACATCAGACAGATGCATTGGTGCACTTCTAGTAAAAAGCCTAATATGATAAGTCCTAGATGCCTCTTAACTCTGAATTGGGCAAGGACTGGTCTATACTTGAAAACTGCACCAATATAATTATGTCAACGATGCAGACTGTTTTCTTTTTTTCTCCCCCCCACCCCAGCTAAGCTGCTTATACGGATGCAAGCCTTAATGTAGAGGGTGTGGAAGCAGAACATTTAAAGGGTTTTGTTATGGATCCAGAGCAAACTGGAGCCTTGCTGTGGACCTGTACTGAAGATCAACCCCCATCAACTCAACTTTGAATAGTCACAAGGCTGGAGAACCAAAGGCAGCTGGATGTGATGCAGGCCATATCACTCCTTGCACTGTTGGATACAGATACTAGGATGTCTTGCCAATGCTAGGCTGATGAGCTGCCTTTGTTTGGGATGGACACTGAACACCCTATTATTGTGGGCAGTTACGCTGGTACAGTAAGCATGTCAGCCTGGTACAGATGCTCCCCATTCCATATGGAAAAAGTAACATCAGTATGAAATTGCATAAGTAGTACAATCTGTTGGTGTAGACAAAGTCTCCCCTAATATTTACCTCTATCACAGAAGTGTGGAAGGAAAGAGAAAATTTGACATGTTTAAGGCAACACTACATAAAGGAGGGGTCTGAACTGAGGAATTTCTAAGACTAGCTTGCCTTAATCTCTTACATGGATTATAACTACAGTATTTTTTCCTTCGCTTTCTCTGTTTCTCCCAAAGGGAAAGAATAGTAGCACAGTGGTAGTAATGCTCAACAGAAAAAGGATGCACTTCCCAGTCTGCATAGCAGCTTATTACAAACAAGTATTTACAGTTTTGAATAAAACCCCCCTCCTTACACGTCTAGTCTCTTCACATGCCAAACCAATCTTCAAAATGCATACTGGTCTCTCACCAGTCTCTGCCCCTTCAGTTCAATCTTCTCTGCATGCCACCACTTTTGCCTAAGCCATCAAAATAATTTTCTGATGTGAAGAGGGGATGTTACTAAAATTGACACTTTCTTCTTGCAGTTATTTAACTGTCATGGAATCAACAGTACTGCTCACTAAGAAATACCCGTGGACTGGTAAATATTATTAGGCAGTAAATCAGAAGACCTGAATAGTACTCATTGTACCTTTCTCCCTGGACAAGGGCTGAAGATCTCTTTAAACTGTCTTACTGCTAGCAGAAAGACAGGTGAGAGATGGGAATTTTTGGCCTTTTTGTGTGGTGTAAAGAAGGCTGGCATGGCCTCTCTTTGTTATTATTCAGGTAGCAAATTCTCTATGTGGAGAGTTCAGGAAAATGCAGCTGCTGGCCCCCAAAATCAGGGTCTCACCCCAACTCTCACTAACTTTGAATGGGAATTATATATGCATACTGAGAAACTAGACCCTGAACTACCTGAGCAGATGGCCAAGTAATCTCTTGTGGGGAAGACAACCACAGAATAAATGACCAAAGAACTGTAACCATGGACCAGAAACTGTAGATGTTTCATTCTTAACAGTAGCCCAGCAAGACAATAGGTACCCGATGCAACACTTTAGACTTTAAAAACATCATTAACTCTGAAACCACAGGCCAAAACTCATGAATTTTCAAATCCAAGTGCCACATCATGGGAACAGTTTGCTCCTCCACTGTCTAAGAACTTTGCATGACTTTTAAAAAAAGAAGTTTTCCAGCTTTTTCTCTCTTTCTTTGTTAAATTCAAGCCTAAGTATCTAAACACCACACCCTGATTTTCAGAAGTAATACACAGTCAAAACTCCAATGTAAGCCAGGAATGCTACTTCTACAACATAGACAAGTGCGACAAATCCAGAACTGCCTTGCATGTTGACATTAAGTTACACACTGTGACTTACTGGTACATGTACTACAGCCACTTACAAGGAAGGCCAAAGGGAAGGCCCTCAAGCTTTTTCTTCCACCATCTTGGCTATGTTTCCTGCAGGACTCTCCCTTCCATGCCTTTGCTATGCATGTTACACTCACTTAAACTGACATGCAACTCACACCACTGCAATCACTCCAAATTTCACCCTGCATATGCAATTAAACTTGAGCCTGTTCTGCATGAGGATTTTATATTTAACAGAGCAAGCCTCTGCCACCTCTTGAACCTCCAGCTGAATACAAGACAATGGTGTGCTCTTGTTGTAAAAATACAACAGTCTGGTGTCAGCTTTAACAGGAGTGTCTCATGCAAATCAAGAGAAGTGATTCCACCACTCTTCAGGACTAGTGTGACCCACCTGGAATACTGTGTCCAACCGCAAGAAGGAGGTGGACAGATAAGAAAGAGTCCAACAGAGCAATAAGGACTATTAGAGCAGGGATGGGCAAAATGCAGCCCGCCGGGCCATTCTATCTGGCCCGTGGGCCCCTAAAAAATTTAGAAAATTAATATTTTTCTGCTCCTAGCTGCCTACCATGCAGCCCTCAATGGCTTGCCAAAACTCAGTAACTGGCCCTCCACTTGAAATAATTGCCTGCCCCTGTATTAGAGGCTTGGGAAGCATAAATTACAAAGGACAGGTTGAAAGAACTATGGTTATTTAGTCTAGAGAAAAGAAGACTGAATGAGATTTGATAACAGTCTTCAAACACTTGAAGGGTGATGGAAAGAGATTGTTCTCTGTGACTGTATGGGACAAGACTAAGAGTAATGGCTTTAAATTGCATCAGAGGAAATTTATGTTGGGGAATAGAATGAACTTCCTGACTACAAGGTGGTCAAGCATTGGAACAAGCTCTATCAGTAGTTCCCAACCTTTTTTTTTGCTGCGACCTGCTGCTGGGAGCGGAGTGCAGTGGCCTGGGAATGGGGGAGCTCCCAGTACACGGTGTGGCTTGTCCTCTGTGTGCAGCACCGTCGGCATCGCCCCCGCAACCCTCATTTGGGTCGCGACCTAAAGTTGGGAACCACTGGGCTACGTAGACAAGCTGTAGAATTGCCTTCCTTGGAATTTTTCAAGAGCAGGTTAGACAGACACTTGTCTAGGATGGTTTAGTCAGGGTTGATCCTGCCATGAGCAGGGAGCTGAAGTAGGTAACCTTGCAAGGTCCCTTCCAGCCCTACTCTCCTATGATTCCTAAGCTCCTAGTATACACCCAGACTATGCTGAGGTAATACAATTCATACCTGTGCACACTGTTTCTACATAAGAGGTCTGTACCAGCAGCTGAAATTCAACTATAGGCAAAGCCCTCGCATTGTGTTTGTCTTTATATTTACTGATTTTAAGACAATTTAAAAAAAAAAAATGCTTAGAGCATCTCGGTGCCTAACTTGCACTTGAAAACAAAACAAAACAAAACAAAACAAAAAACGTTCAATGATGGAACTGCCACAACTTGCAAAGAATCATTTGCATGTTTTAAAAAAGGAATGCTTGTAGACTCTTCAACAGAATTTGCAGTAATTACATCTCAATGAAATCTTCTAATACAAAGAATAATCCTGCTGAAATTTCACATCACTTGAAAATATTGCTTTCTCAGGGTACTGTCATCAGCTAACAGGCTCTGGAATAACATCCTCTAGGCAGTGGATGAAGGCTGTTTTCATGAATTATTTAGAACTAGACAAAATACGTAAGAATTTACCTTCAGGGAACCCTCCTGAACTGGCAGAGAAAGATGCACTGAATTATCTAATAAGCCCCTTTTGCTTCAAGATCCTGAATTTCTATGATCATCTGTATCATACTTTTAAAAATCATTCATAACCAGACAAACACACCACAAAAAAGAAAAAAGGTCAAACAAGAATAAAAGGCAAAAATGACAGAAACAGAAGTCCTAGAAATGTCACATCAAAAAGATCAATCATCTTGGAACATGGACAGTTAAGATCTCAGCACAGGCACAAGGAAGTTTGGTAGCTGTCTTACTGTTCTTCCTTTTGCTGCATAACAATTCCCAAGCTCAGTTACCAGCAATGTTTTGCAAGTAGCCAAACACAGGTGGCACAATACAGGGGATGTCATTGTCAGGAGTCACTATGAAACTCTTTCTTACAAAGCCCACCAGGATCCAAGCCTGGACGTTTTGGACGCACTATAACATCTTATTTGGGCAGGCATTTAGTAAACAAAACTATGGTATGGGGGCTGGTTTATGCTGATGTTCTAGTTTCCTTTTGGTCCTGGGTATGACTGAAAACTGCACCCTCGTCGGGTTTGGGGTCACTGTGGCAGAACTGCTTGTGGTGGAGTAGCCCTCAGAAAGTGCCACCAGGGTCAAAGCCCAGGGAAGGGCAAGTCTGGGGTGCCCTAAACCCCAGCCCCTGATGCCTTGAGGGTTACCCCTTGGTGAGAAAGGCTAGGGGAGCTAACCCCAAAATAAAAGTAAGAACAGAGCCAGACTGTTGACCAGAGTGGACAGCTACACCTGGCTCTCTGGAAAGTCCTCTCTGGTGGATCAGGTAGCTAAGCAGATATGATCATATCCCCAGCTGTAAAGGCAAATAGCAAGAGCTGTGTGGACAGTGCAGGGCATCCATTTGGGTGCTGCAGGACCTGATGGCTGGCCATCCATCCATCCACGCATTTGTCTCCAGACATCTCAATACCATTGTGCCATTGGATTCAGACAGGCCTAGATGACAGAGCAAGGGTGGCTCTGTACAACTTTCCCTCACTTAAATCTAACTGATGTGCAAGTCATGACATCATCTCTAGACCTCCCATAGACACCCTCAAGTCCTACGGTGATGCGAGCGATGGAGCTGATGTGGATACACTGGGAGTTGTAGCTGCAGACCTGCACATGGCAGCTCAGGGCACAAGGTTGCTTTTTACTAGACTGGAACAGCAGTGGAATTTGGCAGCCCCCTGGGTGAATGAGTAGCCCTATTTAGGATCACACTGCTCACCTATGTAGCCTGAGGAAGGGGCTAGAAAAGGTGCCTTAAAACATTGTCTGCTTCACCTTAACCCTGGTCAGAATACCACAGCTCACTTGGATCCCACTATAGTGGTCAAAAATCACACACAATGACAAAAAAGACAAAGATGACACCACAGGCCATTGGTGGTTGGAATGTGCACACACTAATGGACTGCACAATAGCAGATGGATCAGAGAGAACAGCTCTAGTTGGTAGAGAACTGTCCAGGTTCAACATTCAGATAGCAGCCCTGAATGAAACTCGTCTAGCTGAAGGACAATTCATTGAAAAAGGAGTTGGCAACACCTGCTGGAGTGGCTGTAGTAGAGCAACATGAAACTGGTGTTGCGTTTGCCATCAAAACACAGCTAGTCAGCAAGCATACAAACCTCCCAAAGAGAGTGAATGACAGACTCATGCTAATGAGACTCCCACTGTCTGGGCAAAGATGTGCAACTATCATCAGCACCTATGCACCAACCATGACCAACCCAGATGTGATTAAGGACAAATATTATGAAAAATTTGATTTTATCAAATACATTTTATGAGAAATCACAGAAGTGCTGAAGGCAGACAAGCTAATCATCTTCAGTGATTTTAAATGTTAAGAGTTGCAGCAGATCACCAGGCATCACTGGAAAAAGTGGCCTTGGGAAGTGCAACAGCAACAGGCTCCTCCTGCTGAGGAAATGCACCAAACAATTTCCTCATCACCAACGCAGTCTTCCACCTGCCAAGCTGCAACAAGACATCTTGGATGCATCTGTACTCCAAGCACTGGCATCTCACTGATTATATCATCATCAGGAGAAGAGACAGACAGGATGTCAGAGTGACAAAGGCCAGAAATGCAGAATACTGGACTGACCACAGACTCAGATCTCCAAGCTGAATATCCAGATACATCCTAGTAGACTACCACAAGGCAAAAAAAAGTCAAAAAGCTCAATTTCTCCAAACTGAAACAGGAGAATGTGAGACAGGCATTTGCTGAAGAACTGAGCAACCAGCTAGTAACAACTGATGTCTACTCTAATAACATTGAGGGAAACTGGGCATCTTTCAGAGACTCTCTGTACCCAGTTGCATCCTATATCCTTGGTCCCACCACATGTAAAAAAATCAAGACTGGTTTGATGAAAGTGATACTAACACAGGAAGACTACTGAATGAGAAACACTGGCCATAAGGCCTATTTAGAAGACAGCACTTCAACATCTAAGAACGCATCCTTCAACAACATCAAGAGGTTTGTCTAACACAAACTCAGAGATGCAAAACTCATCGCTGAGTAACAAGACAAATGAGAATCAGTCCTACACAGACAGGAATACTATGAGGAATCTCTATGATGCTCTGAAGACAACAACAGTCATCATCATGAACATCTACAATACTGAGTGCTGATGGCACCACACTGTGCAATAACAAAGGAAAGATACTACAAAAATGGGCAGAACACTTCATCGACATCCTCAATCTACAATTCATCTATTAGTGAGGAGGCAATTGATGGACTGTCCCAGACAGACATTAACATATCTCTTTCAATCAATGTCAGAGGATTAGTGCGTGTGAAAGCAATTCACCAGCTGTCAAATGGCAAAGCACCTGGAGCAGATGCCACACCAGCAGAGGTCTAACAAGACTGGCGGCTCACATGTGGCTCTGAAACTGACTGAACTCTTCCAGTTAATGTGAACTCAAGGAACAATACCCAGGAGTACAAGGATGCATCCATTGTCTACTTGTACAAGCAGAAAGGCAATAGATAATCCTGTGACAACCATCAGGTCATCTCCTTGCTGTCAATAGCCAGCAAAATCCGGGTTTGTCTGAGAGTCAATGTGGCTTCAGGAAAGGACACAGAACCACAGACATGATTTTTGCAGCTCATCAACTTCAACAGAAATGCTAGGAACTGAATTCCAACCTGTATATGACTTTCACCAACTTGACAAAAGCATTTGATAGTCAGTTGGGAAGGTCCTTGATAGATCACAGCAAAATTTGGTTACTCAGAGAAATTCACTGCTATGGTTCAGCAATTTCATGATGACATGCTTGTTTGCACTGTGGATGATGAGTCATCTGAACCATTCCCACTCACAAATGGAGTCAAGCAGGGCTGTATACTGGCCCCAACCCTCTTCAGTATGACATCCTCTGCCATGCTTACAGATGCCTTTTGTGACCGTGACACTGGGATTGACATCAGATACTGAACTGATGGCAAACTCTTCCAACTGAGGAGACTACAGGTGAAGACAAAGTTAAAGGAAGAGACTGTTCATGATCTTCTGTTTGCTGATGACTGTTCCCTGAATGCCAAATCAGAGGTTGACATGCAACGAGTATGGACAATTTCTCTACAAAATGTGACATGTTTGGTCTCACAATCAACACTAAGACAACAGAAGTGATACACCAGCCTGCACCAGGAAAGCCTTACGTAGAGTCTACCATCACAGTAAAAGGCCAAACCCTCCAGGCAGTGGAAAAGTTCATTTATCTCAGCAGTGCACTGTCATGTGTAGTTCACATTGATGATGAAACAAATGCCAGAATTGCCAAGGCAAGCATGGCCTTCGGCAGACTATGTGTAAATGTGGGAGAGTGTCAGTCAACAAACAAAACTGAACATCTACAAAGCTACTGTGTTGCCAGTCCGGAAGTATGCATGCAAAACCTGGATGGTGTATGGACACCATGCTGAACCACTTTCACATGGGCTGTCTGAGGAAACTGATGAGGATAAGATGGCAAAACAAGATCCCAGACACTGAGGTTCTCACGCGGGCAGGCATTCCAAGTATCCACACTCTGTTGATGAAATCACAGATGAGATGGGCAGGCCATGTCACTAGGAAGTCAGATGAGCAACTGCCAAAGATCTATGGCTAGCTAAAGGAGGGAAAGGGCTCTTGGGGAGGCCAGAAATGTTTAAGGACTCCCTCAAGTCCTCCTTGAAATGTTTCAGCATTGACTCAGTCTTGAGAAGATCTCGCTTACGATTGTTCCACCTGACAAAGCCTCATCCATACTAGAGTTGCAGCCTATGAGCAGAAGACAACTGCTGAGGCAGAACAGAAGCTCAAACAGCATCTCTCTCACAACAGCAGTATGTCTGCTGTTAACCAAGCAACTCAAAGCAGCATCTTTTGCTCAGCATGCTACAGACAGTTCAAAGCACAATGTGGCTACTCAGGTGGCTCAGAGAAACCAAACCAACCAATGTCATTGCCATCTCAATTTCAAAGGACAACAGTTTCCTTGTTGAGTTGTTCTGTTTCTCCTGTTTTGTACATTATAAGCCACCCTGAGCCTTTGTTAGGTAGGGTGGCATACATCTCAAATAAAATAAATACATATATAAATACTTTGTTGTTAGAGACCTCCTGATCCACCAACTTTGCCCCTAATTTTTCCACTACAAGGAAGCTTCTGTCAGATTTACCATTTGACTCAGTTCAGTCAGTAAAAACAAGAAAACACCTATTATCAAAGCTTAGAGTACTTGGAGGTAACAGTGTTTTAGACCTGCAGCAATTGAGCACACCCATCCTGAAGCTTCCCCAACGTCTTTCAAGGTCCCCTCCTACACATTTCTCTTTGGAAAGTACAGGCAGAATATACTACACAAATAGCAGAGGATAGATGTGGGCTGAAGGTGAAAACTGCTTCTTTCCCACCAATGTTCATGTTACAGTAGCACCTACTGGCCATAACCAGGTCAGGGTCCACTGTGACAGGAACTCTCCATTAAGCCACATACAAGGCTCTTCATGTGTTCCTAGTCAACTGTACAGAACATAGATCTTTTAAATACAAAAATCAGCAACTTGTCTGCATACATTTTTATAAAGTTAGAAGGGAAGATTATTAGACTGTTCAGAGAGCAGGTAACAGTACATAATTTTTTCATTTAAGAGACCTCTGCTTCAGAGACCAAACCATGCAGACATTTTGCCATATGAACAGCTTTACTTGATTTGATGGGATTACTTATGCCAGTAAAAGTAAAGTCACACACCCAAGTATTTGCAAGGCTGGGACCATGACAATTTAGTACTCACTTTTTCTTTTTTGCCAGCTATACTTCAGCATCAGATTCTCAGTTACTTATTTAAGTGCCTTTTCTGATTACATGGTCCCTTGTATACATATTACACTTCCTTGTGGCTACTATTACAAATCTATAGATTCTGAGTGGCATCTGGCTGGTGCATCGCCTTTTGTGAATTCATTCATAAGTCTACACAACAGCTAACTCAAATGCAGCTTTAATAAATACAAACAAAAATGAAAGCTGAAAGGGGGGGGGGAGTTCAACAGGCCTAAGCAGAGGTTCATTAAATACTCTGCTGTGAGCTAAAAATACTAGAATAAAAGTTTCTTTGTAATAAAATTACCGTCATTTTCTAAACACAGAGCCAGCATTATGGGCTGTTAGCAACTGTATTTAGTGCCAAACTGGCCTTTTCTAAAATCCTGCAAATTGAAAAAAAAAAACAACCTTTCACAGTGTATTCATTGACAGAGTGCTTTAAAGAAAAAAAATGCTGATTCAGTAGCAAAAGCAAAACTAACTGGTATCACTGGGTATTGCAGTATTTTCTTTATGTTCTACATCTATAAAGTCTAAAAATCTTTATTTCTATTCCTTAATAATACAAGGACAGCAGATCTGATGCTTGCCAACTGCAAAATTCTATAAAATGTTAATTCTGCATGAAGAAATAATGAAGTCCTCACAAATCTCATTCCTCATTCACTTGGAACAGGGATCTAGATAGGTGCACAAGAAGCAATTCCAGATAAAAATGCAATTATTTTTACATTTACATGTCTGAGACCCTGGACATGTGACATGTCAACACCAGTATAACTCTGTTTTGCAAGCTGATGCAATTGACATTGGTGTCCAGAGTGGACAGATGATCAGGTCTCTCCTGGTAGCTGCTGCAGTTGTTTATTATATATTCTTTCACCATGAAGTGGTGGGGCACCAGTAATTGAGCAAACAGGTACCCTAGGATAAAAGTGGATACAGGATACCTAAAGTAGTATAACTTCCTTAGTGTTGCTTTGCTTTCCACTCAGTAACTCTAGGGAGTTATCAGGGATAACTCTAGACTGGGTTCCCGTAAGCTACACATCAGGTCTCTACTCCGTAAACAATACATGTTATGCTGCTGGAAGTGCCATGTGTCCAGGCTCTCATTCTTTATTCATTTACATTCAAAGATTTTTACTAGTAAAGAAAAAAAAAAAAACAAGTAGGTACAATCTTGCCCTTCAATTTATACATTCAGTTCTGATAAACTAAAATGTATTTGGTCACAACAATAGAGGTGCTTGTATATTACAGAGAAGTATAAAGAGAACTGCATAGTTAGTGATGTAGTTATACCATTAAAATAGAATTAGACCCTCATTTTGCAAAACAAGCGTATGCTTAAATTGACAAATAGTCCCATCAACTTTCACAAGACAATTTGTGTGCTTGAAGTTCATAGGATCAAGAAGCTATGCTTTTCCAATAATTCATGTATACAAGTACAACACTACATTCTCCCTCACATTCCTATCACTCTGAAGCAGGTGTCTTGTTTCCAAGGGCAGATTACTATCCACAAAAGCACACTTGATGTCCCCAGTTTCTGACATTCCTATATTTTTTCAGGTGATACTTTACCTCCTGGACGAGATTACAGACCTGATTTACATTACTGTAACTTCATGGAAGTTGCAGTTACTTCTGAATTCTTGAATAATAGATAGAAGATCGAGGCCCTACCTAGTATGAAAGTTTTTCAATGCATTAGCTTATACTCTTGGCTTTGGGTTCTGTATAAATGATAACAAACCACACTAATTGGAGAGTTAAATTCTAACAACTGATTATTTTCCCCCATTTTTATTGTAATATCTTTCTCAAAAAAAAAAATCACTACAGTACTGTTTTTACTGAAATCATTACCTGGCTTAAACAGTAGGTAACAAACAAACACTATTGTACAAGGCATACATCTATTTAATCTATTGTTTCAGTATTTCTCTGTTTTTTTCTTAAAACAAATACTTGTATCCGCAAACATATTCAGAGCTTTAAATTCTGTGGACTGTATATAGCACCTGGCTATTAAATTACTTGGGGGTCAGTAAGCACAGTACAATGATAAGACTGACTGTTAGGGTGCTGTGATATCAGTAGTAGGAATTCAGCATTCTAAAAAGGAAGACTGTTTTATTTTTTGTCTCCATAATTTTTCATTACTGAAAATAGAGTCAAAGTTCGTTTTGTATTTAAGATCAGTGGTGGTGGATTGGCCTCACACAGTTTAGACGCTGAGAAAGGGAATATACTACATGTTCCATTCCCTCTATGTACATAGCCAACAAAAAAAGCTTTGGAACTCACTGTATGCACAAGATATTTTTATTTTATTTTCAACATTTTTATGACAGAAAACAGAAAAAAAAAAAGTTTGGATACTGAACTAGAAAGGACTGCTCATCCACTGCCATAATGCATACCAAAAATGACAGATGGCTTGATCAAGATCTACCAACTTCTGTGCCTTTAGACTCTGCCAGTATTACCCCTAATAAATGAAGAGCAGAACTAACATATTCTTGGTAAAAATCCTACTGTTAGCAGGCCGTTAATCTTAAAAAAAGCATGGAAGTCAAATCATGAATGGAAGGCCCTAACCTGGTACTGTTTATGAAGGGGAGTAACTTTATGCATGTGAGTCAGTCTACTGTCTTGCACTGAAATATAGATGGTGAAGTGTCAATACAACTGGTCACTTTCATAGAGTTGACAATCAGTGTGGCCTCACCTCCACATTTTGTTCAATTAACGTAAGTACAATACAAGTATTGTCAGTTACTCTTTGAAACTTCATAAACTAGAGAAAGCATGAAGTAATAGTTCTGTCCAATGAACCAAACATTTTAGCAGATGTGCTGCTAATTTACAAACTATGGTAAAAATTTCTGCTACAATACAACAAAAATCAGTTCTCTTTGGGAAAAGGGGGCAAAAAGACACCTATGTATACTAAAATAGAATTTGATTGTGGTTCTACTGACTTGAAATGTTGCACTGAACTGACAACGATGAGATCATAATCTGGCCAACTGTGCTAAACCCACACACAGGAGAAAAAAAATGTTATGTAATAGCCAATGCACCAGCCTAAGAAACTGATAAATCCATTTGCATTTGAAAATATTTACTGGAAAAAAAATTCCAGCATATTTTTCTGTTATGAAAATTAACAGCTGATCCTCCTCTGAGGAAGCCACGATATACTCCCACGGATTATAAACGATATAATTCAGATACCGTGTGTGGGTAGCTGAAAACATCTATCTTCTAGCAAAGGGTGGCTATTTTAAAGCTTCCACTGTGTTATTACCATATAACCTTGTTAGTTGGGAAGTCCTAGCCAGTCCCAAAGTGGGATATTAACTAGTAGTTTAGCCATCCTTGCATCCAGGTCAGTTTTACGATTAATAATACAAACCATAGAATTTTGCACTAAGCCTACAATTGAACTATAGAGCTTTTCCTGCAGCACTAGTGCCAAATGTTGCAAACTTAACTCAGTTAAAATAACTAACTGTGATGAACTGGACTAAAAATTACTCATAAGCTACTTGCGAAGGTTCTTAAATTTTCAGGTTTCATTGTGCTCACGATTTTTAAAGAAATTGGGATAATCTCTCTTTGGAGCAGTCACTCAGACTTAACATAAGCTGTGAAAGTGGTATGTAAACCCGTGATCTAAAGAAATGGTTTGAGAAGCAGAAAGTACATAATGACGACACAACAACTCTCTTCATTAATACAGTACTGCATGTCTACATCTTGGGTTCTACATTTGTATTACAAAGCTACCAGCCAAAAGTACAGCTTCTCTGCTCACACAGTTACCTATGGTTAAAGACCAGCTTCCCAAGGGGCAAAGATCAGGAAGAATCTAATTCTGTGCAGAACAAAGGTCCATTATATGCTGCTCTGAGTTCTCAGTATTGAAATAAGAGAAAGGCACCCAGAAATTTTAGTGTATTATCATCTTAAAAATGTTCTCAGATTTGATGCTAGTATCAAACTTTCATTTCCAACACTAAGGAATTTTGGACAGGGCTCTGGAAAGACTGCCAAAATACAGAAAAAAAAATGATAAAAAAAAAAAATAATAAAAACCTTCACATTTCATTTTAAAACTTTTTTTTTTAAAGTGGATGGAGAATTCAATGGGTTGTGTAACATGGAGATCTACTGTACAATCCACAGAGGTCTAATGTGCAATATATAAGAATATGTGGAGAAAAGAAAAGAACCCACCCACTTTATGGTCTTGAAAACCTTCCTCCCCGCAACTTGCATTTAATGAATAGGCAGTGTACAAGGTTGTTGTTTAGATAACAGATGCTCTTATGACAATAATACATGTTCACATAACCACTTTATACTAATAGATGGAGAAACCAGCAATCTGCCTTATTTTTAAATGTTAATAAAGAAGTTAAATATTTAACAGCTTTCTCTAAAAGACTGTGCTTAGTAATCCTTTCATTAGAGAATACTGTTTCAATCACTTCTCATTCACAAGCTGGAATGCCCAGTAAATACCTTCACATACTTTCAAAGACACAGGCTGTTCACCATTTAATATGCAATTTGAAAGCCTCTTGCTACTTACTTTGGATGGAAAACCTACAAATGCACACCACCATCTCATATTTTGCTGCATCACTTTGAAGAAAAACACTGCTTTGAATTTCTCACAGAAGGCAACACTTTTTTTTTTCTTTTTTACAAGGCTCTCAAATCAACCTGAAGTACAAGACAGAAATGTGACATTAAAACAAAAAAAGAGAGACTGCTGAGACACCACCTCCAGATACTTACCAGCACTTCTTTCTTCTTCCTGTATTTCTCCACAGTATAAAAAGCAGGAGACTAAATCAGCCTTTTAATTAAAATTAGATCCACCAAATTCCAGGCGAATTCTTTATAAACCCTAGCAACTATCAGACAGAGCCTCTGCTCTGTGTGCTTTTACTTAAGCATTTGGTAATGCATGCTAGCTGAGATGGGGGCTGGCTCTGTGTTACGCAAGCAAGGTAAACACATGATGACAGCAGACACCATTGGCTGGTGTCAAAGCTCGCATCTTGCCTGCTCTCCACAAATCAATCAATCTGTGGCCCCAAAAGGAAAAAAAGGAAGTAGAGGGTGTGTTGAACACTATTTTACCAGCCTGACTCCCAGCAGTTCTCTTGGATTAGTCTCAGAGACACACTGTTCTATTTCCTTGTCAGCCTGCCTTACATAACTGTACCAATACATGCTACATACTGTGGCCTTCAAAAAAAAATTAGAACTTATTAGCCCAACTAGCTTTCCTTGCCCCCAACAGCAAAAATAATTCCCCAATACAGCAGACATTAAGATAGCAAAGGTGAAAACTCCTGAGGCACAGCCACTGCTGAGATCTGAATGAGGCATATTATGACCATACCTGCTCTAAACACATCTGCAGATACCAGTTGTGCTTATTCTCTTTCAAACATGCAACTCCTCTGATCAGCAACTTTTCAGCAGTTCGTTCCTACAGATTATGTTTGAAAAGAAGGAATCTGTACATACCAGGTCAGCTTCTGATCTCATTCCTTTTTATTTCACTAAAGTTAAGGCCACTTCAGTTTAACCAATTAGCTTAATTTGTTATTATCTTGCATCTCCCCATGCCTACACTGCCAGATGGGTCACAAATCGGCTGAAGGGCCGCACCCAGAGAGTGGTGGTGGATGGGTCTTTTTCGACCAGGAGAGATGTGGGCAGTGGGGTCCCCCAGGGCTTGGTCCTCAGGCCCACACTGTTCAACATCTTCACCTGCAGCTTGGACAAGGGGGTGAAAAGCACCTTGTTCAAATTCATGGATGACACTAAGATGTGGGGAGAAGTGGGCACGCTAGAGGAGAGAGACAGGCTGCAACTAGATTTAGACAGGTTACAGGCGTGGGCGGATGAGAACAGGATGGGCTTCAATACCGACAAGTGCAAGGTACTGCAACTGGGGAGGAAGAACCAGCACCATACTTGCAGGCTGGGGAACTCCCTTCTAGTCAGCACAGAGGCAGAAAAGGATCTTGGCATCATTATTGATGCTAAAATGAACATGGGCTGCCAATGTGAGGACGCGGTCAGGAAGGCCAACCGCAGCTTGTCATGGAACCACAGATGTATCACGAGCCGGTCCAAGGAGGTGATCCTCCCCCTCTGTTACACTGGTCAGGCCACAGTTGGACTACTGCGACCAGTTCTGGGCACCACACTTCAGAAGGGATGTGGACAGCATCAAGAGGGTCCAGAAGAAGGCCACTCGCATGATCGGGGCAGCAACGCAGGCCCTACGAGGAGAGGCTATGGGACCTGAACCTGTTCAGCCTTCACAAGAGAAGGCTGAGGGGGGATTTGGTGGCCATCTACAAACCAGACAAGGGAGACCAGCAGGCTATGGGAGAGTCCCTGTTTCCCCAAGCACTACCAGGAGTAACAAGGAATAACAGCCATAAGTTGATGGAGAGTAGATTCAGGCTAGATATCAGGAGGCACTACTTCACAGTCAGGGTGGCTAGGATCTGGAACCAACTTCCAAGGGAAGTGGTGCTCACTTCTACCCTGGGGGTCTTCAAAAGGAGGCTCGATAATCACCTAGCCAGGGTCGTTTGACCCCAGCATCCTTTCCTACCCATGGCAGGGGGTCGCACTTGATGATCTGTTCAGGTCCCTTCTGACCCCATCAACTATGAAACCATCTTTGTGGTCATCTACACCTAACAAAGGAACTAGGGGACAAACGTCAGAGGGGAGAGCAACAAGGTGGTGGGGGTCTGCTACAGGAGGTTTGGGCCAACAGAAATCTCATGAGGTTCAACAAGGACAAATGCAAAGTCCTGCACTTAGGAGAGAAAAACCCCATGCAGTGCTACAGCCTGGGGACTGACTGGATAAGCTGCAGCTCTGCAGAAAACGACCTGGGGTTACAGTGGACAAGAAGATGGATATGAGTCAGCAATATGACCTTGCTGGAAAAAAGGCTAATGGCATACTGGGCTGCATTAGTAGGAGCATTGCCAGCAGACAGAGGGAAGTGATTATTCTCTCTATTCTGCACTGGTGAGGCCACATCTGGAGTATTGTGTACAGTTTTGGGCCTCCCACTACAGAAAGGATGTGGACAAGTTGGAAAGAGTCCAGTGGAGATCGGTGAAAATGGTTCGGGGGCTGGGACACATGACTTATGAAGAGAGGCTGAGGGAACTGGGCTTATTTAGTCTGCAGAAGAGAAGACTGAGGCGGGCCATAATAGCAGACTTAAATTATCTAAAATGGGGGTGCCAAAGAGGATGGATCTAGACTGTTCTCAGTGGTGGCAGATGACAGAACAAGGAGCAACTGTCTCAAGTTGCAGGAAGGAAGTTTAGGTTAGATATTAGGAAAAACTGTCACTAGGAGGGTGGTGAAGGACTGGAAGAGGTTACCTAGAGAGGTGGTGGAATCTCCATCCTTAGAGGTTTTTAAAACAGCTAGACAAAGTCTTGGCTGGGCTAATATAGTTGGGGGTGGTCCTACTTTGAGCAGGGGGTTGGACTACATGACCTCCTGAAGTCTTTTCCAACCCTAATTTTCTATGATTTTAAGTGTAATAGACTGCCAACCAAATCAAAATGGTAGCATCTAGCACTTACTTTGCAGTCACTTTACTCAAGTGTAAACGACAATGCAAGATGCCAGATAGTGGTGAAGATTTAAACCCTATGGGTTAGTTGGATTTGCAGAGTGAGAGTTGGAGCGCAGACAGACATAACTGAACTGTTCCAAAACATCACTGATTTGGAACTGGTTCACAACTCTCTGAAAATACTCTGTGGCTCCAACACCAGACAGCAGGAGTGCACAACCAGCCCAGCTTGCCTCACAGTGGGTGAGGGGAAAAAGATTGCACTTGTGCTTCAAGTCCCAGGGGGTGAGTGACCTGTGGCCGGGGGCATTTTGTCACGTTTCTGCTTTCACTTGTTTTTTAAGCATAAGTTCAATAAACTGAAGCAGGCTACAAAGGACTGAAGCCTGATTTGGGGGGAGAAAGAAAGTGCCTGGATGCCTACTTTTTGGTTCCTAGGGGCGGTGAAGGGGGCATGATGATAAGCTTAGGGTGCATAAGAATGAGGGCACTGCTGGTTGTTAGAAAAATACCATTTACTGAACAAGCAGTGCAAGGGTAAGAAATATACAAAGAGGGGGAGAAGGGGGGAGGGGAGGAGAAAGGGAAGGGCGGAGCAATGCCTGCAGAGCTGACCAGGCTGATGTCACTGAACTTAGGGCACACGTCTACATGTATTGCCATGGCGACACTGTTACTGCACCATGTGCAGGAAAGAGCACTGGGGTTAGATGACCCCAGCCAGATCCATGTCTAGCCTCCTCTTAAAGACCTCCAAGGTAGGGGAGAGCACCACCTCCCTTGGAACCCATTCCAGCTTCACCTCCCTTGGAACCCATTCCAGTTGCCGGAATAAGGTCTTCCAGATATCCAACCTAAATCTGCTGTCCATCAGTATGTGGTCGTTATTCCCAACTATTCCAAGGGGTGCCCTGGTAGACAGAGCATCTCTTATTCCTTGCTGCTCCCCCCCGCAATGAATTTGTAGGTGGCAACAAGATCACCTCACAGCCTTCCCTTGCAGAGGCTAAAGAGCTCCAGGTCCCTCAATCTCTCCTCATAGGGCTTTGCCTATACGGCCCCTAACCACATACGAGTGGCCTCTGAATCCTCTCAAGGTTGTCCACATCCCTCTTGAATTGTGGTGCCCAAAACTGGACACAGTACTGCAACTGCAGCCTGATCAATGCCGCATAGAGGGGACGTATCACTTCCCTGGACCTGTTCTTCATGCACGATTTTACACTTAGGCCTGATTTATACATAGAACAGCTTTACACAGTTATTGTACTGCTTTGGTCTGGGCTGAAGTTTGTTTCAAAAAAATAAAACACACAACTGTACCACCTCAGCCTGCAATATTCAGCAGTTCCAACATAAAGAAACTTTATATAGGTATTGCTTATCTATGGCAGTAATATAGGTCCCTCTATACTGGTATAATTGTGTCCACACAGGGATTTATTAATTTTCAGCTGCACTGTTTTTAAACTGATATATTGTATTTACTCAAATCCAAGACAAGATCCCATTCCCCCCCATTTAACATGGGGGGGGGGGCTCATCTTGGATTCAAGTACAAGTGTGATGAGGGAAAGTGACTGTTGTGACTCTGCTCCTGCCTCCTCAATCCCTACACCCCATGTGGCTGCTTACCCTGCAGCTCTGGCCCTGCTCTAGCCCAGGGCATGGAACACATGGTTTCTCTAGCCCTAGTCCAGCCATGCAGTAGAGCTGCTGCCATTGCAACCACTGCTTCATGGCCTGGCTGGAGCCAGAGCAACCATGTGTTCTATGCCCCATGTCGGAATGGCGCTAGAGTCAGAGGGTCAAGTGGCACCAGAGGTCCAGGGGCTTCGGGGAGCAGAGGCTGAGGGAAGGGCAACGGTTGGGGGGGGGGGGGGGGCGGGGACAGGGACAGGCAACTGGGGCCAGGCCACTCAACTCCCCCACTGCCTGACCGTCACTACTTGCCCTGCTGCAGCCATGGTGAGGATAAATTCGAGATGCTCCCCCAATAATTAATTTATATACATGGCAAATTGTAACAAATTTATTTTGGGGGTCATCTTAAACTCAGTCATCTTGGATTCAGGTAAATATGGTAATTAAAGTGGTATGAGAACTGTTTTAAATCCAAGGGTAGATTTAATTTGGCACACACTAAAATGAAGCTGTCAGTAGCACTGATTATAGTCTGGCTTAACACAGTTGTGGGTACACCTACATAATGGAGACATACCCAAGTAAACTGTGGTACTGGTAGCAGTCTTGCTGTGGGAATCAAGAGCTCAGCATAGCCATCTGCTTTGTTAAGAAGCAGGGTAACATAGGCAGCACAGAGCTTCATGTTGCCAAAGTTAAATGCCTACCAGAACCCTAATTAGCTGGTTTAAAGCTATAAGCCTGGTACCGCTACAGGCCTGCAACAGCAGCGCACACATACTATGTTCTATAACTTTACTTCCCACTAACTGTAACAACAGTGGCCTTTACTTCCTTCTCCCCACCCCTTTCAGTCCAAACACAGGCCTGGAGGGGTCAGAGTCCAGGCTCCTTTTTTCACAGGTGTCAGCTGATACAATCCCATTCATTAACTGTTCAAGAGTAGCTTAATTTTCCAGCCCAGCTACTTCCGAGAGGCTATTCCAGGATATTACTCCTTTCCTAGACAACTTTTCCCTTTCCCAGCCAAATATATTTATTCAGTGCCAGTTTATTCCTATTTGGTATTGTGCCAACATTATCATTATTCTACAGTAAAGCAGCACAGGAATTTTTACTCCACCTGCTAGACGAGAAACTGGACTCACTCCTACCACTACACCAGCAGTTCTGGACTCTTCCCTAAGCAAAAAGAATTGCTGCCAATCATGCCAGACTCTGCAGGTTGTTTGCTGCAAGGACAATGGAGTACCTTTCCCTGCAAAGTACTGCACCAAATTTCACAAAGTGGAGTATAAGCAAAATAAATGGTCCTTTCCTTGAAGTTGTACAACCATTCCCTTTTGTGTTCTTTGACATGGTAACACTAGTACCTAGCTCCTGGGGAAAATCTGCTTGGTTAACTTATGAAGATGTGCATGACATTCAGTTGTGAGCTTTCATTTCAAGGGTACCTAATTTATAGACACTGCATTTAAATGGAAAACACCTCGTAGATGTGAACCAAGTACAAATGAATGCAGCAATATCCTTTCTGGTGCACCGGCAGCTAGAAACAAATCTCTGGGAGGGATGGGTTCTCTTTTTATCCAACCATTAATCTCACTGGAGTGTTAACTCTCAGCTTTCAGCAAAACAAATAGGTGAAAAGTAAAAGACAAATCCAAAGCGCATAGGAATTTGGAGTTCTTGCATGGCACGAAACCCACAGGAAAGTGGTGCCAGAGTGAGAAGCACCAGAAGCCAATGACCAGGGAAGTTTGAGTGTGAATACTTGTTTAGGAGAGGAGCAGAGAGCCTTGGCTGCCCTGTGAGAGGGTTCATTAATGTTAGTGAGTGAAGGCTGTGTATGTTTTGGGCTTGGTGGTCTAGGTTCTGTTTGGCTGCCATTTAGCAAGGTTGTTTATGGCCAGTGTGATAACAGTAGGAACAAGGAGACAAATAAGGAGGCAATGTTTGCTTGATTGTATGCTAGCCAGAGAGCCAGCAACACCAGAACAACAACAACAAAAAATATCAACAAGACAGGAGTTTGCCCCAGCTGCTTCTTAACCTTCCTTCACTGTAAGATTACTGAATAGAAGCAGGCAAAAGAGGAAAAAGGAATTTCTAAAAGGGAAACAGGAGCAGAACTGGGAGAAGGCAGAAGAAAATTCAACTATATTGAAGATATTGTAATGCCAAAGCCACTGCCAAAGCCTCTTCCACATGCATCTGTACAAGCTCTGTCTAGGGAAGTGAAGGAGGTAGAGACCTCTAAGGCTCTCGAACAGGTTGAGGGGATTACAACCTCCATGTTCCTGCCAATGACAGCCAGGTCTGGGAGTGTTTATGGCATGAAAGGTGGCTCCTGGTGGATTCCCTCAGGAACTAGGCAAGGGAGTGGCAGGACATGTTGATGAGGCTCAAAACCATCTGTGAGCATGAGGAGATCCCCAGGATCATGGAAGAGGGATAGCCAGAAGACAATCAAAGACAAAGATGACCTGAACTTTCAGGAAGGTGCAAATTGGCAGGTAGTCACTTCTAGCAACAGACAGTTTTTTTGAGACATGGTGGCTGCTCAGCTAGAGGGGGATCCGGGAACAGACCATTCAGTCTGACCTCAATACCTGGTAAGATTATGGAGCAGGTAATCAAGGTCTGTGTTTCTAAGCACTTGAAAAACAAAGTGACCAGGAACAGCAAGCATGGCTTGAGCAAGTTATGCCTGACCAACCTGATTTCCTTCCATGACAGACTTTATAGATTGTTGGGAGGCAAGGGGGTCAGGACCAACGGATGTGACATGACTTAAGCATGGTCTCCCACAACATTCTCATTAACAAGCTAAGAAAATACAGACTAGATTAAAGTACTACAAGGTGGATACATGCTTAGTTGCATCATTGTGCTCAACAAGCAGTAATCAATGATCTGAGGTCTACTTGGGAGAAGGCATCAAGCAGGGGTCCCCAGGATCCAGATGTCTTGGGTCCTATGTTATTTAATATCTTAATTATTTAGATCATGGGACTGAACATACACTTAGCAAAATTTGCAGATGACACCAACTTGGGTAGATCTTTAGACATTCTGGAGGGTAGGGTTAAATCCAGAACAACCTGGATAAACTGGAAAAGTGATCTGAATATAATCAATTAAATGAAATTCAATAAGGACAAGTGCAAAATCCTGCACTTTGGATGAAACAGTTGTATGTACAAATATACAAACAGACTGAGCAATGACTGGCTAGGCTGCAGCACAGCAGAAAAGGATCTGTAGGTTATACAGGAGACCATAAGATGAATATGAGCCAACACCACACTCTTGTTGCAAACAGAGTCAATAATATACAGGGCTGTTTTAACAGAAGCATCACTTCCAAATGAAGCAAAGTGATTCCCCTACTCTATTCGGCACTGGTAACACCTCACTTGGGATACCATGTCCAGTTTTGGACCCCTGCTTCAAGAAAGATGTGGGCAAATTAATAGAGTCCAATGGAAAACAAGCAACATTGTATTAAGAGGCCTGAGAAACAATACATGAGAAAAGACTGAAAGAACTAGGATTATTTAGTCTGAAAAAGATTAGACTGAAGATTCATCTGACAAGTCCGAAGGCTGGGGAACTGGCTCTGTGGTAGGACCCAGAGAGTGATAGTTGATGGAACCAAGTCAACACATTGCACGGTGACCAGCAGTGTCCCCCAGTGTTCAATATTCGAACCAGTGCTCTTTAATATATTAATAAATGATCTAGATCAGGGGTGCCCAACCTTTTTGAATGTGGGGCCAGATCACAAACTTTTTATCACCCAGTGGGTCGGCAAGCCAGATTCAAAGACCTCACAGGAAGTGGCATCACATCAGGAAGTGATGTCACGTGACCTTTGACACCAATGAAGGTCTCAAGAATATATGAAAGGGTCATGAGCAAACTTTAAAAATGGGTTTTCCTTTAAAGGAGAAAAACATATAACTGTGGCTTTTCTCTTATGGGCTGACAGAGTTCCAGCCTGCAAGGGGCTACTTAGGCACCCCCCCCATACCCCATACACTGGGGCACTCGGGTCTGGAGGCAGGAGCAGTGAGGAACACTGGGTCAGGACTGTGAAAGGCAGGGACCCCCCTGACACACAGGAGAAGAAGCAATGATCTTAACTAACAGTTAACTAACAGTTGAAAAAAAATTAAGTCGGATATTATGAAGAGCTCTCTCACTATGAGGCTGGTTAAGTATCAGATCAGGCTACTCCTTGGACAGTTTCAAGAAGTTAGACACTTGACTGGGATGGTTTAGATAAAGATGATCCTGCTTTGAGCAACAGGTTGGACTAAGATGACTTCCTGAGGTTCTATGAATAATTCTAAGAAGAGAGGGAACATGAAGCGACAGGAAGGAGCAAGAAACTGAAACAAAAGGGCAGAACCTGAAGTTGTCCTAAGGAATCATTTTAGAATGTAGTCTTAAAGGGGAACAGGGATAAAAGTACTCAGAGAAATAATAAAGAATGGTAATGATGAAAAAGGTGGCAGATAGAGAAGAGGATATTCTAAAGCAGGGGCAGGCAATTATTTTGGAAAGACGGCCACTTACTGAGTTTTGGCAAGCCATCGAGGGCTGCATGACAGGCAGCCAGGGGCAGCTAAATATTAATTTTCTAAATTTTTTAGGGGCCCCGGGAGCCAGATAGAATGGCCTGGTGGGCCACATCCAGCCTGCGGGCTGCATTTTGCCTACTCCTGTTCTAAAGCTCTCTGCACACGTTCAAGCCTGTTACCACCAAGTAAACAATGCAACTTTGACTGAAGACACTGACTCCAGACCTAGGGCACCACTCAGAACCTGTAAAAGTCTCACTGTTAAGTTACTGTGAAAAAAGGCCTTTGTCCTTTGTTTCCTACGCACCTCTTTTAGGTACAGCAGGACCTGAACATCAATAGATGTTTTAACATCATAGTAGTTTACCTTATATCCATACCATAGGTCATATATTATAATTAAAAACAAACAAAACCAGAATTTGGTCTACTCTACTGAATGATTTCCATACCTTTGTATTAGATATATTCAGGCTTTTTTAATACCCTGGAAGTATACAGATGCCTTGATAGTCTATGTAGTAGAGAGGAAGCAAGAATAGAGTAGAGAGTAGGCAAGTCTTAAGTGACATTCTGATTTCCATTATCTTTCTAATTCTTAAGCAAGAGACCCAGGAGAGAGCTTAGCTTCACCCATAATGTAACACCTTAAGCATGAACTGAGGAACTCATAACCATCCTTTAGCTTCCTCCTAGTGGCACTATTAACCACCAAATACAATTCTGTAGGAAAAACACTTCTCTCTAGAATCCACAGGCATACTTAAGACTACTAGTGCTAGAGAAAAAAAAAAGTTAATTCTAGTCAAACAGCTCTATAAAAAAAGAAAAGTAAATCTGAAGTGAAACCATTTTATTATCTTAAGGGGTCACTAATGACCACTGGTCCACAGTACTGTTCAAGGCCTCTATATCAGGAAAAAAAACTCTGTACCTTAAGAGACTTTAATCCACATCACCCTGAAGTAATGCAGTCCCTATTACAAGGCAGAGACTTCCCTTCATTGGCCGTGCACCAGAATCAGAATGCTTCCCACATGTTTCTCAATGGCTGTCAGAATAGGCCCTCCTTCTCAGATGGGACCTTGCCAACGTCAAGCTCTTACTGTGTGAAGTTAGGAGTTTGTACATGTAAGTGGACCACAAAAAAAGACATTGATTCTCATAGGAAACAGGAAGGGCAGGGCTTATGTCAGAGAATTCCGGGTACCATATAATCTTTTGAACTGGCGGGGAACATGGTGTTACTGTTAGTCCCTTTTGGCAATTTCTTTAGGTATTTGTTCACAAAAGAAAAAAAAATAATCATGGGGGGGGGAGGGGAAGGAGTATAAACCCAGATGAGAATCTCCTAGGAGTACAAGAGAGTTCCCACCCAGAGATCTACTCAACAGCTGAAATCTACTTTCCTCTTCATTGTACAACAGGAACTACCGGGAAACCCCTATTCTGGAAATCTGCAATAGATGAAACACTTGCTGGAGAGTAAACTGGTGTTCTCCCCAACCGATTAGGGCTCACCTGGGCAGCTTGAGGCTTTCAAGGTCACAGAGTGCCACAAGTTTCCTGTCCACCTGGGCATAAGCTCTTTGTCTCCCTCTCATCTACACTCACACCCAGCCCCGAAAATCATTCAGTCAAGCTACCATAGTGTCATTGCCTATTTGGGTTCTGAATACATTGCTAACCAAGGATTAAAAAACAAAATATTCTTGCCATGTTGTACCAATACCATGCCACTCTGCTATGGTCCCTAATAACTTAAGAAAAGGTTTCTCTGTCAAATTAAAGTACATGAACTATCTAATGGGTACTCATGCTGGAGTGTTATACCCAAGTTGATCACTGTTCAAACATGGCAGTCCAAAGGAAACTCACTTAAATAAAGAAATCATCATCAATCCCCTGAACTATGGTTTGAAGGGACATGCCAGCTTAACATCCCAGACTGCAAAAAGACCATTGTCTTGGGGAAGGCAATGCCCAAAGAGGCCACACACAGAAAAACAACAGGATCAAGTTAATGAGAGCTGCAAACGAGCACCTACTCAGACCAGCTGCTTTTGAGACTCAGAATTTGAGGTTTCCTCAATACCTGGAAAAAATATTGTCAAGGACTTTGTAGTTTTGCTGATGAACCATAGGAATTTGTAAAAAGTTCTAAGACAAATATGGTATCTGCAGTTCAATGAATACAAATATTCCAAGACATCCTACTTGTTAGTCGAGTAAACTACACAAAACTTGGAACATAATGGATCCCAAAGAAGCAACTAATACATTACTTAAGCCACTCCAGCTACCCTAAACATAGAGACAGAAAGAAGTCCAATTCAAATCACTTTCAAGCTTTGGTCTCTTTATCAGAATAACTTGAAAGATGGCTTTCTGACCCATTTTTCTACTTTAGTAGCTGTATCTGCATTATTTGAAATTTTGAACATTTCTGTTTTTAAAGACCTAAAAATCCCTGATCAGGCTAAAAAAAAAAAAGAAAAAGACCAGGCACAAAACAAGTCTGCAGAAAAATCTTAAATTACTGCTGCACCACTAATTATAACCTAAAACATTTCACATAGTTTAGCAAAGAAATATTAGCAAGTGCTGGCCACACCCACCCAGTTAAAATGTATTGCTGAAATTTCCAGTAGGCCCAACTTTACCCCATTTTCTTCTAAAATCCTCAAAAAGAGCCTCACATTGACTAAAAGTTCAGTTTTTTTCCATAATACCTGAAGTGAATTAAAGATTTCTACAACTATAACACGCTAACCAATTTGATAAACAGTAGCAAAATCTTGAATATTTTTATCTGGCTTTCTACAGGGGGAAAAAAAAGAGAGAGATATCACTGAGTGGCAGTTTAGCTTCCCAACACCCAACACAAAAAGGACATTAAATGAATAGAGAGTACTTTAGGAAGCTGAGAGATATTTTGAGAGGAAAAAACGAGTTGGGAAATTCCAAGTCAAAATTATACAGAACAGCCTTCTTTCTCATCCCTAAATCCTTGGCCACCCTATTCTAAAATGCTCTCTTAAATAGTAGGGTTGATTTAAAAAACTTCACTGCATGATCCTCAAGCTTTCTCCTATTTAGTTCTCTTGCAAGACAGAACTGTTCTTCCTACCTTAGTCAACAAACAACATTATAGCACATCCTTTCTAGATACCATTATGTGAGAGGCAAGGATTTCTTAGGGTGGTCAATCTTTTATTGGACCAACTGCATAGCTATGATAGAATTAGGTAAGCTTTCAAATGCCTAACTCTATGTAGCAAACCTCTTATCCAAATAACAAGAGAAATATGCAAACAACTGAATTTTGTAGGAGGATACATTCACCACTCGTTCGTTTCCACATGAATTATAACACTGAATAAAAAAAGATTAAACTGTTGCAAATAAATAAATAAATAAAAATATTTTAAGAAGTCAGTGGAGGGGGGGTGCACACACATGTGTGTGCGTGCGCACACTGCACTAGCCTCACCTAATGTCACTTACTCCTTGTGCTTAGGGAAAAGCAATTCTTTATATTAGGTTACTATCAGTAATTGTTTTTTTTCTACTTAGGGTAGAGGAGGGGAAAAAAAAAAAAATATCAGTGTACTGATTCCTAGCCATGAAAAATGGGACCACTTAAATTGAAAGTAGCATATACAGGCACCAGACTCTACACTTCTATACAGGACAGACCAGTTTTCCTCCAGCCTACTTCCCAACTATACTATCAAAAAAAAGGCAGAAAACATTTTCTACACAATCCAAGTCACTGTTCTGAACTCTGGCACACAGGATTGATCTGAAAGTGTGTGGAATATCATCCTGCCAAAGTCCCATACTCAGCTACTCCAGGTTCCCCAAACTCTTCCCAGACACTGGATAGACTACGTGTCTGTGAAGCAGAGATCTGACCACTTGCGTCTGGAAGTTGCGTATTTCACCTTCCACTCCTACTTCTACTTGCTCCAAGCATTTAGGAGTGAAGGAGATCTACATCTTGGACAAAAATGTCTCTGAGTACCTACAACTGTTCACCCTGCTTGGGACAGGAGAAGAGAGACTGTGCGCTCTCAAGGGTTGTATTTGAGGCTACTCAAATCTTGGCAGATGTGTGCACAGTATGTAATGCACGTTAAGTAACTGTTGCTTTTCTCTTAGGTATGACTAGGTTCATGTTAAACAGCCAATGTTTCTGGAAACTAGGACAGAAACAGCCCCAACGTATCAGAGAGAATTTTTTTCTGTAGAAATCAGGAGACCAACTTTTCCCCTCTTTGTTAATCACTGGTCTAACTGTACCACAAATCAGTAACTTATGGAAATGACTATCTAACTGTGGTTTAATCACCTGCATGGACTATAATGAACAACCAATTCTAATCCCTAATGGGGATGTGACTTCATAACTGATAGCTACATGTCTGTGCTCTACTATGGGTATTCCAAATGTGTCTAAGCTTTGCTGGTTGCTCCATGGGCTAGGAAGGATCCCCCAGCCCCCACTGTTGCTACATGTCAAAGGTTTTTTTTCTTTCTTTTCATTTCCCTTCCACCCTCACTTCCCTCAGAAGCACTGAGTACTGGCAGCAGCCAAGATTAGGAATTTTGAATGGAGTGTACCAATGCTTCTGCTGGAACTTAAATCTTGCCCCTCTGCTCAGGGTCAAAACAAGCAC
This sequence comes from Crocodylus siamensis, assembly GCF_052110815.1. Taxonomy (NCBI): domain Eukaryota; kingdom Metazoa; phylum Chordata; order Crocodylia; family Crocodylidae; genus Crocodylus; species Crocodylus siamensis. The sequence continues at coordinate 182,593,268 of NC_143395.1, forward strand.
CATATTTGTGGTCAGGAAGGATTTTTACCCCATTGTCAGACTGATAAAGACTGTGGGAGTTTTTACCTTCCTCAGCAGCGTGGGGTGTGGCTCTTTTCCCTCGGATCTCTTGAGCATATTTTACCATCCCTCATAGCATCAGGACGTTGGTCATTGTCCTCCTGCTTTTCCTGTGGCAGGTTAGGGTACTATGGTTTGTGGTAGCACCAGGGCTGACCATGTAGTTTTACTAATAGGTTACACAGTGGATGTGTATAGGATGGTTTGGATAGGGACGATACTGCTTCTGCGAGGGGGTTAAATTGGCTGACCTTTGGAGTTGCCTTCCAGCCCTACTTTTTATGATTCTTACAAATCCTAGTTAGGAATCCAAATGCCTTGAAGACAATGAGAAACATATCACCTCAGGAGGCAAATGAAAGGCTGTGCACTATTCACAGAAACATAGACTCTGATGATGCAAAATAAAGAGAGAATTGAAAGCCTCCTGTAGTTTTAATTTTAAGCATATTGATGGATTATACAGAGGTTATACAATTAATTTAGTGTTTTGTGTTACTATATTGTAAATATATAATTATGCTCAAGTCCTTTTGACCAAACTTCTCTGGAGGAGAGAATTAGGAGTCTAATAAACTTCTAGACCTTGTTGGTCCAAAAATATTTTGAAGTGTTCTACTCACAGAGGACAGGCAAACAAACACTACCATGTATAGGAACACTACCTTGTTGAAACCATACCTTTTCAGTATGTGTAAACTATGGCAGCTTTCAAGGACCACAGAGGAATTGAGTCATCAACCAGCACTTTATCCAGAGAGCTGGAAACTCCACCCAGAGGGCTGTGACAAAGGGTAATAGTATAAGCAGGTCTACATATATTTAGATATACAGGGGAATTTAAATTGCAGTGCTGTCTATCTGACACCTCCATTGAGCATGGGAGGCCCAACCACGAACAAACCTTTTGAGATACTCTATGCCAGGGATGGGCAATTATTTTGGGCAGAGGGCCACTTACTGAGTTTTGGCAAGCCATCGAGGGCCACATGGCAGGCAGCCAGATACACATTAATTTTCTAAATTTATTCAGGGGCCCCACCGGCCAGATAGAATGGCCTGGCGGGCCACATCCAGCCAGCATTTTGCCTACCCCTGCTCTATGCCTATGGAGTTTGAGTCTAACACTAAGTGCTTGCAGGACTGGGAAAGACAACCAGTAGGACAGAAGTGCTAGACTTCAGAAAGGCCAACTTCAATATGCTCAGGAGATTAATTAGTGAAGCACTGATGATCAAGGGCATTAGCAAGATGGGAGTCCAGGAAGGGAGGTCATTCCTAAAGGGAGTGATCTTTCAGGTGCAGGAGACAATCCTATTGTGGATAAAAGGGGGCAAAGGGACCAAGAAACCCCCCTGGCTGAACAGGGAAATCCAGGAAAGCCTTGGGGCAATAAAAGAGGGATATAGGCTGTGGAAGCAAGGGGTAGCTACCAAGGAGGCAGCAAGGGGTAGCTACTTGCAGGGAGGCAGTCAGAAAGGCCAAAGCTGGCAATGAAAATTAAAGACAACAAAAAGTCCTTCTACAGGTAAAACAGAGAGGAAAAAGGTGGCACAAGGTAATACAGGACCCTTACAGGACAGATTAGGGTAACTGGTGACAGATAGGAGGGATAAAGCTGAGCTCTTCAATGAGTTTTTTGCTTTCGTATTCCTGAACACAGATCAGGAAAATCTCCCAACTGGATTACAGATGAGCACAGGAGGGAAAACAGCCCACCAACTGTTAGCCCTGACTTAGTGAAGGGACACTTGGAGGGGCTAGATGTGTTTAAGTCAGTGGGCCCAGATGATCTTCATGCAAGGGTGTTGAAGGAATTGGCCAGTGTCATAGGAGAACCACTGGCATGGTCGTCTGAGCATGCATGATGCTCAGGTCAGGTCCCAGAGAATTGGAAAAGGGCCAATGTGGTCTCTATTTTCAAGAAGGGGAGGAAGGAGGACCTGGGTAACTATAGACAAGTTAGTCTCACCTCTATCCCTGGGAAAACCTTTGAAAAAATTATTAAGGATCATATTTGTGGGAGTCCAGCAGGAAAAATAATGCTGAAGGACATCAGCATGGGTTCACAGCAGGTAGATCCTGCCCGACTAACCTTGTTTCTTTTTATGATCAGGTCACAAAATGCTTAGATGCAGGGGATGGGGTAGATGTCATCTACCTGGATCTTGAGAAAGCCTTCAATACAGTATCTCATCCTATTCTCATAAATAAACTGAGAGGCTGTGATGTAGATGATTACACGGTCAGGTGGGTAGCAAATTGGCTAATGGGATGCACCCAGAGTGCGGTGGTAGATGGGTCAGCATCGACCTGGAAAGATGTGGGCAGTGGAGTTCCCCAACATTCAGTTCTTGTACCAGTGCTGTTCAATGTCTTCATCAGTGATTTGCATGAGGGTGTGGAGAGAGTACTCTGTTCAAATTCACAGATGACACTAAATTATGGGATCAAGTAAACACGCTAGTGGGCAGGGAATGAATCTAGGCGGATCGGGACAGGTTGGAGAAGTGGACAGAACAGAATAGGATGCATTTGTTCGTGCTGAATTGCAAAGTGCTGCACCTAAGGAGAAGGAATCGCCAACAAACTTACAGGCTGGGGGATGACACTCTCTGAGATCCCTTTCTGCTGCAGTGCTGCTGAGTCATAATTGACTCCAAGATAAACATGAGTCATCACTGTGATGAAGTGATCAGTAAAGCTAACTGCACATTATCACGCATTAGCAGGTGCTTGACAAACAGGTCCAGGGAGGTGATACTTCCCCTCTATGCAGCCCTGGTGAGGCTGATCTGGAGTACTGCATCCAGTTTTGGGCGCTGCACTTCAAAAGGGATGAGGATAACTTTGAGACAGTTCAGAGGAAGGCCACTCATATGGTTAGGGGCCTGCAGGTAAGGCCCTATGAGGAGAGATTGAGGGACCTGCATCTCTTCAGCCTCCTCAAGAGAAGGCTGTGAGGTGATCTTGTGGCCATTTACAAATTCATGGAGGGGGGAGAGGGGAGGAGCAGCAAGGAATAAGAGATGCTCTGTTTACCAGGGCACCCACCGGAGTAACTAGAAATAATGGTCACAAACTGACGGAGAGCAGATTTAGATTAGACACCAGGAAGAACTTCACAGTAAGGGTTGCCAGAATCTGGATTGGGTTCCAAGGTGCTTTTTCCTACCTTAGGGGTCTTTAAGAGGAGACTGGACAAGAACCTAGCTGGGGTCATCTAACCCCAGCACTCTTTCCTACGCAGGGCAGGGGGTCAGACTCAATCTGCTGAAGTCCTTTCCAACCCTAATACCTATGAATCTATGACTGGACCTTATATAGACACACACACAAAAGATGTAGTATTTAGCAGACCAGTCCTTATTACCTGAACTGGACAATTGTCCTGTTTTCACTTTTAATTTTACAATGGGACGAAAACCTTCAGATATCATTAGTCAGGAATCCACATGTTTTTGAAGACAATGAGAACATTTTTGCTCAGCAGTGTACATAAGGCACTTTTTTTTTTTTTTTTTTTTTTTTTTTGCAGTACTCAAATTATAATTTTTGTTCCAACATAATGTCACATTGGTTATTTTAAAGTAACCACATTCTCAAATCCACTGTGTTGTTCACTGTCGTTTCTTCATTTGTCTTTATGGATGTGTGGGTGGGAAGAACAGTTAGACAAAATGCTCAGTACAAAATGTTAAGACTTAAGGAAACATATTCTGTGATGTTCGAGGCCAGTGTGTTAGAGCCAAATACTACCCCCATCAGTAGTAGTGGAAACAGAAAGCAAATATCAAATAATTCCAGTGAAGTCAGTGGAATAACACAACATAAAACCAAAACAAGGAAGAAAACAGAATATTAGTAATAATTAAAATAAATAAATAAATCAGCCTTCGACATTAACTGACATTTAAAAAACATTATTCCCAAAAGGCCAAGCCCTGAAGTCATTTTAGTTCACTGAGGTCACTGGAATTTTGCCTAAAAGTGAATTGGACTTCAAATTTGGCCTTGAAGCCACTGGGTTTAAAGAACTTGTTTATTCAGAGTGTCTTCACAAAATAACTGACTATATTACAAAATCAAGAAACAGTAAAGAACAGGTTTGTCCAAAAGCTTCCTTTCACCCAGGCTCTCATGCAACTCTAACATTAACCAATCTACTTTCTGCATGGTCTCAACATCCAAAAGAGTTGCAACCTATATTATCTAGAAAGAATTTTGACGGTGGGGTCTACAAGATGGTCCACTAGGCTCACCATGAGATGATTTCAGTCAAAGTAGCTAGAGTCTGACTGACTCTGCTCCTGGAAGATGTATCAGCACAAAAAATACTTCATAAAGTCTCTGCTCAAATGAGGCAAGACATATTACAGGTTAAGACTGAAGCATCAGGCTTTTATAATGAAGTTTGTGCAGCACTTGCTACATCTCTACATGCAACTTGGAGACACGGGAACACAAGAAATTTTCAACAACACAGTCACACTTTGTTAGACATAAAACTTGGTGTCCCATGTGTGCTTATGCTTGTGGAGAGGCAGGGATCAAACACTGGGGATGTTATTTATTACCTCTCATTTTAAGGAATAACTATTCTTTTGATCAGGAAGCAACCAACATTGCTGGGCAATTACACTGGTATTAAAGTGGGATGGAAAACTCCCTCAACTCTGCTGAGTATAACTGAGAGCAGAGCTTTACAACTGCACATCTGGAAAGAGGGGTGGTGTATTTTTGTAGGGGGGACTGAGGCAAGTAGGGGGCATGCTTCTTTCCATGACTGTAGAATTTGTTTTTTTTTAATATAAATCAGCTACGTGAGGCAATTTGATCTGTTCCAAAGGCAAGAAATTGGCTCTTCACCTGTACATTTTTTGAGATTTATGGGATAAACCACATCTGCCAGAATTGATTTAACAGCAGAGATGGCCGAATGCTGCATAAACAGTATTTATGAACATTTATTTGAATTACAAACAGCTGTTCAGCTTGACCATGTGTGTGCCTCTTATTATTCACTGTTCACGAACATTTGTGCGAAAGGTTGCTTGCAAAATATCTGCTCTTATGAATACCGATATTCACAATTTGTCATCTGCTATTTATTATCATCCTGTTAAAATGTTTCAGATCACCTATTTAGGGCACAGGAAAAATAGCAGGCAAGTTTAGTGATTAATCATGCCTCATGAATAGTGAGTACACTGAAGATAGGCCCAAATCCCAACACTTGGAATGTGTATGTTTGAACTGTTCGGTGAACCATTTGCTAGACATTCAAATTTGTTTATAAATAACCCATAAATAGAAGCCTGGAGTGTGCCTGGTAAATTACTTACACAACTGATATGACCAGCTCCCTTAGCAAGATGCAGTTGTTTCAAAACTCAAGAAAGTTATCACAATTACCCTGAAATATGGCAATAGGATTTTAATCAGGAGCTCCTTGGGAGTCCTCTCCAACAAGCGATACCACCGATTCGTTCCTGAGTGAGAGAGGGGAAAGGAAAAAAATCCCTGGTGAGGCAAAATAGCCACTATGGTGTTTTATTTTTGAATTCCTGTTACTTTCTGTATTTGATAATACAGAGTCTACACCCATGAGAGAAACTAACACAGTCCAGATTAAACACCAACTGGCAGTGGGAACATACACAGCAATACAGATTAGAATACAATATGCACACTCTATGTAGGGGGAACAGGTATATGCAGCAGGTTCGCATATTGGTGTTAGACCTCCAAGAGGATTTGTACCCAAGTTTCGAGTAACAATTTTTAGGGAAAAAAAGGGCTCATCTTATTCTAGACTAAACTGAGATTGCAGTAGCTGCGCTTTGGTGCTAAAAGCACTTGCAGCAAAAAAACCAACCTGGCATTTAGATAACAGATGATAATTAAGGGGCATTGTCACAATTGCCTGGGGACATTTGTAGCGTCTTGCCTGCATCTTAGAGTTTGGCCTTGCTATGCCAGGCATTAACTAGCGGTGTTTTTCAATTTTATTACCACTAAATGGATGTTAAAAAGGATCATACTGATCATACAAGAGTACTAGAATAAAATAACCTGAACAAAACCAAAGTGCAGTACAGACACCAGCCTAACTACGATCGGGTAGAAAGCAGCAGATAAGAACCATGCCTACTGAGCCCTGGTCAAAGCAGTATTTGTACCAGCGTAAACTATTTTGGTTGAGCAGAGATGTAGTTAGCTGTGTTAGTTTGAAGGCAGGCAGAAAGTAGGTTAGAGATGCACCTTATTGATGAACTAAAATAAGAAACGTGTAAGCTTGAGCTCACTTCATTAAATGCTGTGAAAGGACATGCAGAGCAGCGTATAAAATATGCAACTCAAATGGCACATACCCCTAGCACAGAAACAGTTACACTAGTACTAAGTCCCTTACCTTATTTGGCTTATTCCTCTTATTGAACAGAAAAATAAGCCTTCTGACTATAAGAACATATTCCAGCACAGTATGCTGTAAATAGGACCTTGTGTGCGGACAGGGCCAACTGTCCATAAATTTGCACTTAGTAAAAACTTCTGCCCCTAAAAAAAGAAAACCTAAGCAAACAGGAGCTTGACTGAAACGGTCTCTGAATGAGGCTGGATGTTGAAGGACAGCAGAGCAGTGGCAGCAGGTGGCTGAGTGCAAGTGCAGCACCCTGCAGGGAACACTCTCTAATGCAGAGGTTTTCAAACTGTGGGGTGCGCTCCTTCGTGGAGCATGAAGGAACTTGGGGGAGTTGGGTGCAGTGCAGGGGGGTGCGGACACAAAGTTTGAAGGAGCCAGAGCCACTGTAGGCTTGTGGGAGGGATGTGGTGATAGGGATCCCTGGACAGGCTCTGCCAGTGGGCTGCTGCACTTCTGTGGTGGGCACACAGCCTAGAGCTTCAGCGGGGCCAAGGCAGGAGGTGGAGTCATGGCAGGTGGAGCCCACCCCGCCAAGTCGAAGCAGATGCTAGGGTGAGGGGCACCCTGTGCCTGGCTGTGCTGCTCCTATGAGGTGAGGGGCAAGGGGTGGAGGGAGGGGCTCAAAAGGTGGGCTCAGCTCAAAAAGTTGAAAACTGCTGTTCTAATGCAGTGGTTCCCAACCTTTTTAGACCATGGACTGGCAAACCATGGACCAGCAGCCAACCCTTTTTTATACCGAGTAAAAAAAGGGTTGGCTGCCAGTCTGCAGCATGCCAGTCGCTTTTGGACTTCCAGTCCTGCAGCCAGCCCTCCTGTGGACCAGCATCCAACCCTTCACAGCCTAGTACTGGACTGCGGCCCAGGGGTTGGGAACCTCTGCTCTAATAGCTTTGTAGCCCACAGCCTCTTCCTTCCAGTGCTGCTGCTGCATCGCCTGCTTGTAACACTGTTGAGTTGCAATTAGGCAGACAGTGGTAATTCTTTGGGGGTCTGTGCCAGAACATGGAGGCAGAACCAGCAGGGATAAGGCTAGGGGCTGACAGAATGATGCAGGGTGCTGCTGAGAGGCATCAGGGTGTAACGGCAGACGGGACTCCTTGGGAAGAAGGCAGCACTGTGTAGAATAACCACAGTATGAAAGACAGATCAGAACCATTAAAGTAAGACTTCTCAACTCCAACTTTTATTGCGCATCTCATACTCAGTGTTTTTTCTAAAGCCCCTAAAAGCTCCTGAAGTCATGCAGTTACTTGAGGTTTTTTAAGGAGGGGAAAGGGGGAGGATAGAGACAAGTTTTCAGCTGTCATGGTTGCAAGGGAAGGTTCGGGTCAACTCTTAAAAGCCTAAAAGTCAGAACACAAATAAAAGCCACCAATACATTTTTTTTTTTTTTTTTTAAAACAATTGGGTATTTTAAGCCAATCTCACGATTCTCGGAGACCCGATTTATGGGTTTGCAATGCATGAGTTTAGCAATATGCTGTAAAGAAGGGCCAGTTATCTTGTTCACTTCACATTTACCCAAAGAAATTCCAATGGTACAGTATTAGTAAAAATGGCAGTAACTAGACTAATATAACTGAGTCTACGAATCTGACCTACTCCAAATATATTAGGTATCAACTCATATATTAGGACCTAAATGAGATGTAATTAAAGATATATTTAATTTCCAAGATTTTTTTAATATTTGAAAGCTAAAGAATACATGACATAGCCAAACTGCTCAAATGCAGCTGTTTACAGACCAAGTCATAGAACTAGTTTAACCAGAACAGCCAGTCATAATTCAATAGGTAACTCTAATGAAGAGGGCCTGGACTCATATTGCAAAACAGTTCTTAGAAATTAGGCTCCGATTCGTCAAGTAAATATAATATGCTTAACATTCTGTATGAAAGTCATTTTCACTTCTCCTAATAGATATGCTAAGCACAAGCATGGTTGCAGAATTTGGGCTTTAATAGGCCAAATTCTCAATCGTCAGTGGAGCAACTGCAGGTTTATGTTTGTGAGACAAAGTAGAAGCTACCCAAGGAAATAACCCATGCACGTAAGAGTTGCAAACCCAAATATTAACACAACAACCCAATGGTCTTTGATCCTTTCAACAGCCAGAGCCACAGCCAAGCAATTCCTTCTCATCTCCCCCTACGATATGGAAAGGGCAACTTGGTTTGGATTCTAAGACACTCCTTAGCAATTCCTTATGTGGCAATTCACTTGGTGGCAGAGCTCACTATGAAATATAATATATATATATTTTAAGTAAGCATATTGTATATATAATATATTTCTTAAATAAAAACTACAATAGATTTTTACAAGCAGATCTTTGGTAGTGTCTACCAAATGCTACATCTTCCCCATGCACATATTATCTAATCTCTCCCCTCTTCCCCTTAATGGGATACTTAATAAAAATAAAAAGCACAAATTAGGTAAAATCATCAAGGAAAGACAAAGTTAGAGAACTGTAAAGTAGTTGCATATATAGGAAAAATACATGTTTGTTTTTTTTTAATTGGACATAATTGAGACTTACCAAAATTAAGAAAATGGGACTAATAAAAAAAAGGCATCTAAAGACTAAAATCAAAGGCCCCATTCAAGCAGCAGCTGAAAGAAATCAAGAATCACACGTAAAGCCTTTTTGGGATATGGAATCTTTTCTCTCCCGAGCACAGCATAATTTAAAACAGCAAATATGTTGCCAAGATAGCATCCCTTTACAGAATTCCAGTCTTTGCAATAAGTATTTCTAAGTGCAATGTGCTCCAAATGCGAGCCTAACTGTGCCACAAACTGCAAACATTTAATAAAACAAAAGTTCATTCACACCTTATAAAAGTTAGCTCAGACTGGTATACTCTTCCTTTTGGTGATTCTTTAAAGGATGCCAAATCCATTAGTTAAATGCATAAAATAAATAAAGCCATTGTTAAAAAAAAAAAGATAAGTTACATCTCATTATGGCCGGAATAGTCATATGAACCTGGTTACAAGTATGTTTTGTAAAGGGTTGAAAATTCTTGTTTGTTTTTACTTGAGGGCGGAACAAAAAAAAAAAGCTGAAATTTTAGTCCATGTGTTTGGCAGATGACCAATTTTCATCAGCACTAAGGCTTTATTTCTAGTGATACTATCTAGTAAGCTCTCAAATCAGTGTATAGAGAAGGAGAAAGAGTTACAAGCCAAGTTTTGTCCTCCCTCAGTACCGATGCACTACCACCAAGTCAGAGAGTGAACTCAAATATACAGGAGTAACTCAGAAATTAATTTAATTGAAGTAAGTGAAACTGAACCAGTGTAAGTGACATAGATAACTATCATGCCAACTGACATAAGTGAAGTTACACTGAGGCAGATTTGGGCTGTACATAATTTAACTAACCTCTATGGTTTACAATAAATTAGAAATAATTGTAGTGCAAGCATAGAGTTTGATGCAGTATCAGTTACAACTTAAATTTTGTGCACGTCTAAAGACTTAATAGCATGTAGCTTACAACATTTCAAGACACATATTTCTTAAGCAACTGTGCAGCATGCACCTCAGAGCAATTCAGGTTTCTTTGTTAGAATGAATATATTTAAAAAATCCAAACTAAAGTACAGGAAACAACCCTTACTATTCGCAGGTTCAGCATTTGCAGTTTCAAATATTTGTGAATGCTGAATCTGCTGCTTAAATACACTTAAAGGAGCTCCCTGGGAGCTCTGCGCTCGCTGCTGCTGTGCTCCCACCACCACCCGAGCAGCCGTGCGCCCACCCCCCAGCCACTGGGGGCACCAAGTTCATGAATGCAGACAGCGTTCATGAACACAGTGCCTTATTCGTGGATTTCGCCATTCACGGGGATATGAGAACGTACCCCCTGCGAATGGCGAGGGTCACCTGTACACATACTACAGTAGGTACCTGCACTTTTTCCTCTTACTCTACTAATGCTCCTTCGACAAGAAGGTACACAACTGGTAAAGAAAGACTGCTGGAGCTGATATAGCAATGATCTAGCAGCTGCTGCATCATTGGTTCTACCATGTCATCAGTTTCTGGAAATCACTGGGGCCTGCTTAAGTACTGGCAACAATTGGAACAAAGGTGAACAATCTGTGGCACAAGTGGCATGGAGAGCCTTTGTGTGCAGTCTGTGGCAGATCAGGGAGGCAGCACAGAAGAAGATACAGCAGGGAGTAGAGAGCAAAGCAGCAGATATTTAGTCTGCAGAAGAGAAGGTGGGGGGTATTTGATAGCAGCCTTCAACAACCTTGAGTGTGGTTATAAAAGGATGGAGCTAGACTGTTTTCAGTGATGGCAGATGACAGAACAAGGAGCAATGATCTCAAGTCACAGTGAGGCAAGTTTAGGTGGATATTAGCAAAAACATTCTCATGAGGAGGGTAGTAAAGCACTGAAATGGGTTACCTAGAGGAGGCCCACAGCATCTGGCTGGCAGGAATCCCCATGGGTCCAGAGATTTGGCAACAAAGAAACAGTGCCACTGCTCTCCTGCTACCAAATTTCCAGACCTGTGGGGAGCCCCAAAGGTTGGATTACAGTACCAGATGTTGAGCACCCTTGATGTAGAGTCACAGTAAGAGCAAGCTAGCTTAAGCCTAACGGGATGAACAGAGGGAATCACTGCATAGTTTTTAGCTGGCAGTCCCTCTAGAAGCACAAGGAAGTAAAATGAAGGAAGTCTATCCTGTACAGTACCGCATGCCTCCAGGTATCACAGAATTCTGCATCAGGATTTTCTATTAACTTCTATTAGGTATGTTGCAGCTGCTGACACGTTATGCTAAGTATCTGAGAAATGTCTTTTTCTAAATTTAATGAAACAGCTTCCTTCCATCTTCCATTTTTACATGCAGCTATAATATATGAACCATTGGAAGGACACTGTAAAAAGCAGTTAAGATGTGTACCGAGCAAGAGTGAGACAGTGCTAAAAAAGACAAACCCTTAACTTCCAGTCTATATGCAGTACAATCTTCTAATATCCAAAGAAGCAACTGGATAACCTAATCCCAAAGGAGTTGTAGGAGTGCATTTCAAAGCCAAGAACATTACTTCTATATGAACCTGGATTCCACCTAATGTAGACTTTATTCTGGATGAATACAACACACCTATTATTAGGTTAAAAGTGATAAAAGAAAAAAACAACCCTTAAATACAAAATAAAACCCAACTAAGTCTGGGTTGTCATGCTGCAGAACTACATACTCTTAGGCTGCATGAGTATGTAAGTTCACATAGTCCAAGAATACCATGATCCTTAAATGCACTTCCTCATGGAACAGGGGAATGCAACAGGAGTCTCCATCATGTGACCTGATGCTGAAAACAACAGATCCTGTCTCGTGTTGAGATGAATTTGGCTGCTGGTGAAAACAGGAGACAAGAATGTTGAACACCATGATGGTAAGACTAAAGGAAATTAATGTATTTTCTTGTGTACCACATCTACCTCTCTTTCCAAAAATAAGCCCTCCAAAACTAGGATGCACATCTTAAGCAAGGAAGATAATTTTTCTTCACAGAAATAGAGGCAAGGTAGACCAGAAGAAACAAATAGTGAGAGCCCTAAGTCACAAGATGGCTGGCACCTTTTGGGGCTGCAAAGAACAGGGATGGAGTCCAGGGTTGGGTCCAGTGTTAACTCTCACACACACCAGACAAAAAACAAGAGTCAGTTCCTCTCTATCAATACAGCATATGTTGTGTTCAATCAATGTTCTAGTGCAGCGAGAGTCCCACAGACTCAAATCTTAGTTCTTTAAAATGGTTCAAATGAGTAACTCCTGACCTGCTGCAGTTTTAACATGCCAATGATTTAGAGCAGTGGTTTCCAACCTGCGGTCCACAGACCCTTGGTGGTCTGCAAACTATGTTTAAGGGGTCCACAAAAGATGACTATGATCAATCAAAATTATGTGAATACCCACACTTACAATTCAAAGGGGTCCATAAATTCATTCAATTTTTTTAGGGGTCCACAAAAAAAGGTTGAAAACTACTGATTTAGAGACAGACTAAAATTACTAACAACAATGGGAAAGGATAAATGAAAGAGAGGAACTATTATTACAGCTAAACCAACCGCTTAGTGCTTTAGCAGGGCAATACGAGAGCCAGGTTCAATTCACGGGCCTGATCTTTAGCATCAAGGCAATCTTAAGTATACGTTCCCTATAGAAAGGAGCATCAGCCTGTTGAACAATTAGGGAATGACTAGGAGTCACCTGGAAAACAGCTGTTCCTGCAAAAGTGTAATAGCAGGAATATTTCATGTAGACTGCAGCCATAAGAGTACAACAGGACCACACACACTTGTGATGATTAGGCATCAAATAGGCCCTCCTTCTCCCCAGCAGTTACTACAATACCCTTCTACATGGTTTTTGTCCTGATTTAGCCATATATCCTTTTCTAAATACCAGTTAAAAACAAGCAAACAAACAAACTGAACTTAAGTAAAACCACCTCTGTTCAGGTTTGACTGAAGAGAAGGGTAAATAAATAAATAAATAGTCTCCAGCTCCCCTATATTTCCTTTAAATCCACCACGAAAACTTTGATAGTACACCAAAGCCACCAGACATTCACCAAAGTCAGGGCCACCAGCTGCCAAAGCAGCAACATGCTGCAATGGGCATTCCCAGAGAAGTAAGGAACAGTAAAGGAGAGTTAGCCTAGGCCAAGCAGCCACTGCTCTCTTCAGAGCCCCTGTATGGGGCAGTGCTACCCCAGATCTCAGGAGGGATACATAAAAATGCACAAGCATTTTATATTTATTAACAAGATAACATTCAGTTATATGAGCTCACATACCACTATTCTAGAAGACCCCCTCCCTCATTCAGTGCACAGGATAGATTCACTTGAGAGCAGAATCAAGCTTGCTTGATGGATGTGGCATTTCCCGATTTCAAGGGCTTGCCTTTATACTGTAAACATACCTATTTTCCAAATATATGAGGCAACACAGAGGAAGGACTAACACAGCACAGCATCCTTTTACAAAGGGTTAATATTTATTTTATCCAAAAAGTGAGCAGTTAAATTTTGAAGTGAAAGTAAACAGGTGTGAAAGTGTTACAGCAAACTAAATCTTGTATGAAGTCTCCAGGGTACTGCAGCAGAGTCACAAAGATTCCTCAACTCTCATTCTGCAGTTTTCAGTCATCTCCAATAAGCTTTTCCAACATGACAATTACAGTGTTAAAGTTCTGCAATGTTTGGAAACCTATGACTCAGGACAACTAAATGCTCTGAAAGAGGTTTCAATTTAGGAGATGACAGGAGAAGCAGGAGGCAGCAAACTGAATCGCTGACAACATACTCAGGTCCTAAACTTTGCAGCAGCAACAACTCCTTTTGGGGGGCAGCCCATACAAATAACTTCTCAAAATTATTTTGCAGGTTAACAACCATGAAAACTGGTCTAAAGGCTGAAACTGTCCATTGACATTAGTGCTAGATCCTACTCTTCCAGCTTTGTTAGTTAGCTCATTAAAACTGCCTCCCAGCATAGAATGTGGGTGCACACCAAGGGCAACTCTTGGGACCTACGCCTACAACCCTTACTCCTGCCAACATCATGGGCTTAATCCTCTGCCAACTGGGCACACGCAGACCAGCAGGTACCTTCTGCCTAGCCTCTCCCTTCCTATGCACCAGAAGAGAAACAGACGGGGAGTTACGGGATGGCAGTGAAGAACAATGGAAACCTGAGCACTGTTATCAGGGCTTCAGCTGCACCCTCGCTGCAAAACAGCGCCCATCTTAAAAGTAAAACCTGAGCTCAAAACTATACCCCAAGGACTGCATCCACATGAGTGTGGACAATTGTTTCCCCAGGGATAAGTAGCAGTGGCACACCTTGTGCTGCCACTAGGTGTCCCTGGGGAATGCCTGTGTCATGCACTCTGGTGTGCAGCAGGTTACCCCAGGGTGGAGTGGGACAATCTGTGGCCGGTACTGGGCGGGCCCCAGCAGCCTGAACTGGGGTGCAGCAGCAGCTATCCTGCTGTGTGGAGCCTGGCTGGCAGGCGGAGTGTGGCTCCAGCCAGCCAGAATCTGGTTTTGACTGGCATGTGCTGTCCCCATGTGCACTGCTCCCCCCTTTTTTTGTTCTCTTTGCAGCATGGGGAACAGCTGAACATGTGGTATGTGGCACTGCAAACGTGTCTGCAGCACCATATACCACGCAGCCACTTTCATCTGGACACGGCCAATCTGGCCAAGTGAACTCAGATTCAAAGTATGCGAGAGCCCAGGCATGAATGTATTTGGTTGGGATTTTAAGCTAAAACTAGATAAGCAGCCAAACACAACTTGCAAGGAAAACCTAATGTACATGCCCAAGCACACCAACTGCAATAACTAGCATTAATAAGGCTTGTTCCCAAAGTCTTTCAAGGAAACAAAGTTAAAACGATAGCAGTTAGGATGGAGGAGCTCTATGAAAAATCAATTAAAGAAAGTCTGGTTTTGATGCTTTCAGTACAGACAGTACATTAAAACTGGCATAAACCCAGTGGAACATGAAGTACTTGTGGACAATATCTGCCAAGAGCTAGAAATACAGCACTTTGGCTTTAAAGAACAGAGTACCTCATTCTGTTTCCACTCAATGCATTTAAAAAAATTAAATCAAGGTGATCTTTCTGAGGCCATGCTTGTATTAAAGATAATTGGCAGTGTTTATGAAATGCTGAACTGAATATATGCTGATTGGCAGAGAATCAACGCCTGTCATTTTATAACCCATTCCCATCGTTACAAAGGTTATGAACAGATGTTAAACTTCACTACATTACAAACACTGCTCTTTCTTCCTGAATGTCAGGCAGATACTCCACAGTAGCTCAGTGACAACATTTAACTTGCCCCTTGCTCACGCCATCACTTAAAAAGACCACAATAACTGTCTCGTACTGTGTCGAGAAGAAACAGGGAGAGCAAACACACAGCTTGGACTTAAGATTCCCAGTTTCAGTGCCTTATCAATTCACATACCCAACCTTATGTTTAGTTGGTATCTCATTACAGTGCTAAAATATGTAACCTAAAGGACTATACTGAATATCGATTTGCATTTCTATAAGTTTCAAAACATTATGAAATTGAATATCTCATAAGGACATTATTCTCATGCCCCTGCTTTATTTTTTTGATAAACAATGAGCACAAATCAGTTAGCTTCTCTGCACCGCCATTTCCCTACCTGTAAAATGGAGCTAAAATACTTGCTTGTCATATGGGTGGTGTTTTCTCCTTATTTCATTTTATTTCATTAGGATGCTATATGGTTTGTGTTGAGTCAGGGAATATAATCCCTCCCATTATTCCCAGGGATTCACAGTTTGAGCATCCATCCATTAAGAAGTGGCCAATGTAAGGGTCATAACCCACAATTAAAGTCATAACACCACTGTTTTCTGGATTATCTTGCTTCTGGGAGATATTAAGAGGGAGCAGACAAGCTGATCGTTTCAGGCTTCAATGGATATTAGTGTCCAACCCTGTGAGTTGCGGGGGACTGAAAAGTATAGAAGGCATCTACTAAAGCTGACAGTTGTTGCTGGAAGATAGAAAAGGCAAAGCACCCATATCACTTATACATGTTTCCTGTATTCCCTTCACCCAACCTTTACCATCTGAAAGAAAAGGCAAAAATTCACTCCTTATCTTCTTGGAACAGGCTCCTCTCTCTGCTGCTGTTCAGAGATTGAAGGACCCACTACTTAAACGGTTTTAAAAAAAAGAAAAAAAGAAAAAAAAAGAGTTGATTTGCAAAGTAAAGTTGCAGTAACTCAAAGTTCAGAGGAAAATATTTCTGTTTTATTTTTCCTCTTGTATAATCAGGGCTTTCCCCTGCTGATTGTGTGCATCCTTCAAAAAGCAGTAGGTGGAGAGAAAATGTTTTTCAAATAGGAAAAATGATTATGAAACTACAAATATTGGCAAAGAGCCTGAAACAGCAGTGCAGCACCTAGAACACATTTGCTGAAGCTATCTATAGGCTTCCTATAGCTTTCCTCAGCAACCACAGGAAATTTACAAAGTACTATTCTGTGCCACATCTGCTGTTCAGAAACCTATAAGCAGAATTAGTTAAACTAACCAAAAGGAGACATGAAAGTGATTTTACTTAGGTGTATAAAGCCACCCACTCATCCATCTATTTGCAAGAACTGACCCAAGGCTATCATCCACTTCAGTCGGTTGGGGCAGTCAGACACTTGCCAACACACTTCCTCACTTGCACCTAATTTTATGTTATGTGGTATCCAAATGCTCAAACACTTTCTTAACCAAACACTTTCTTAACCAAAGGTATGGGTTGACAGTTTAAGTCCATACCCAGAATGGATCAGTTCTGCTGTAACAGTATTTTACAATCACAGAAAATTATGGTTGAAAGTATCCTCAGAAGTCATCTAAGTCCAAACCCCTGCTTAAAGCAGGACCATCCCCAACTAGATTAGCCCAAATGAGGAGAGAGCTTCTAATCAATCATTACATATTAAAGGTATGTTTACAAAAATTGACATGGGCCATCAGGAGAATAAAACATAACTATAAAAAATATTGCAATAAAAGCACAAGCTGAGTTGTAGCCTCACAGAGTCTGGATCACTAACTGATGACTTGGTTGTACTGGACCTAGAACCACCAGCAAAACACAAGGGAGAGTGATCGAGAATTAAATTAAGATTTTAATGCAGATTCTAACATTCTAACACATTGGAGAGAGTCCAGTGGAGAGCAATGAAAATGGTTCAGGGGCTGAGACATTCTTCCAAGGAGAGACTGAGGGAACTGGGCTTATTTAGTCTGCAAAAGAGAAGACTGAGAGGAGATTTGATAGCAGCCTTTAACTACCTGAAGGGGGATCCAGAGAGGATGGAGCTGAACTGTTCTGTTGTGGCAGATGACAGAAGGAGAAATGGTCTCAAAATAACCAAGGGAAGTTTAGGTTAGATATTAGGTAAAACTCTCACTAGGAAGCACTGGAACAGGTTACCTGGAGGGGTGGTAGAAACACTTCTAAGGCCTGGCATGACAATGCCCTAGCTGGAATGATACAGTTAGGGAAGGTCCTGCTTTGAGCAGGGGGTTGAACTAAATGAACTCCCAAGGTCCCTACCAACCCTAATTTTCTATGATTTTATGATTCTATACCATATATAAACTTGTTCTACTGGCTCCAGAGTATGAAGTGAACAGCATAAGATTATATATTAACTAAATATGAGGATATGCATAGACAGACTATATACAAGGTACCATCTTTATCTTAAAAATTGAAGCATTTTTTTATGAAACCTGCCAAAATATTGCTACTTGCAAAGAAGGAAGGGAAAGGATGAAGTTGCTAATGGCCCATTCTCTTACTGAAAATTATTTTTGATTCCCTGTATGGTCCAGGAGGGAAGAAAGACAATCATCAATAGAGGTGCACTGATATATCCGTATCGGATCAGGACCGATAAAAGGAAGATTACCATTATTGCCTATCGTTGTTTTTTTTTGGCGGGAGTAACCAATAACCTACCAATAAATACAATATGCCTCCTGGCACAGCTGCACGTGACCAGGAACGCAGCACAGCAGCATGCAGAGCAGCACCCTGCAGGTTAATTCTGGGGAAGGGAAGGGAAGGGAAGGGAAGGGACAGGATGGAGGCCCCAAAAGGGAGGGAGAGCGAGGGCAGGGGCACTGCCCAACCAGGGCAGTGAATGAGACGCTGGGGCAGAGAGTGGGATGGAGCCACAGGCAGCTCGTCCAGGAGGCACAGGTGGGGGTCAGAGTGGCTTCCCACTGCTATGCGCAACCCCAGGGGAGGTACGTGCTCCCCCAGATTTGTGCACTGGGTAGATATGGGCTGCCTGCTGTGGGCTCAGGGTTGTCTGCCTTGCTGCTTTTTGCCCTAGGAGCTGTACACTGGCCTTGCACCCCCTGACTGCCCAGCAGCAGCAGGGGCAGCAAGTTGTGCATCCCACCACTGGGCAGGCTTGGGACATGGCACAGCCAGGACATGGCTCCCGGGGCAAAGGACAGCAGGGTGCACAGCCCTCAGCCTTCAGTAGGCAACCTGCATCTGCCCTTGCCCCACTTGGCTCCACCTCTAAAACTGTCCCTGCACTTAAAAATGGTGGCAGCAGCACTTTACTTGATGACCTTTAGTTCAAGTGCCACTACTGCCATTTTTAAGCACCAGGACACTGATCCCTGGAAGAGCTGCATGTAGCTCCATCCTGCTCCCTGCCCTGGCATCCTATTCACTGCCCTCGCTGGGCTGCACCCCCAGTCCCAGCTCCTACCCCACTCCTTCCCTCACTGTGGGGCTCTCGATCTACGCCCCCCTACACATATACACCACTTCTCTCCCCCATGCCCTTCACCTCCCCAGACTTACCTGCAGGGTGCTGTTCTGCACACTGCCAGGCTGTGCTCCTGTAAATCGGTTATCAGATGGATATCGATTGACATACCTGAAGAAACAGCTATCGGTATTGGCCAAGAAAATTTCTACTGGTGCACCCCTAATTATCAAAAATACAATGGCTCACACTTGATAAGACCCAAAAGATTTTACTTTCAAGCATCATAAATATTATCTCCACTGTTCTTACCCATAGGTCTCCCTGGTGGATCAGAAAACTGGAGCTGAAACGCTTAGCCTTTAACTGAAGGGACCTGAGCGACTAGCAAATATTTTCCTCCCAAATGTACACCAGGTGTTTGAGCTCCAAGTGCCAAGATGTCATTTTATGTTGTTTGACTATTTTTCTCTCTCTTTTTCATGTGCGACTGAAAACTGAGCAGCCCTCAAGAATTTCCATATAATCTATTCAACTTGTGCTGGAAGACAAAATATTTTCATAGATTTCATAGACATTAGGGCTGGAAGGGACCTCAGGAGATCATCGAGTCCAGCCCCCTGCCCAAAGGGCAGGAAGTCAGCTGGGGTCATAGGATCCCAGCAAGATAAGCATCCAATTTACTCTTCAAGGTGTTCAATGTAGGTGCTTGAACCACCTCCGATGGCAGACTGTTCCAGACCTTGGGGGCTCGGACAGTAAAGAAATTCTTCCTTATGTCCAGCCTGAAACGGTCTTGCAGGAGTTTGTGACCGTTCGACCTCGTCATCCCTTGGGGCGCTCTGGTGAACAAACGTTCATATTTTATTTCTAATGTAAGAAATAAACTGAAAATATCATTTCCTGAAAAAAGCAATGCCTCTTTTATTTATAAGAGGATAGTTGATTTTTAAATGTTGAAAGAAAAGAAAAAAGGGAATAGGTATGTTGCACTTCCATTTGCTCAAGATTGCAGGGAAAACAAAGGTAGAGCTTTCAATTAAGGCTGAGATCCTTTTTTTTCCTAACTCACCTTTCATCCCAATGCAAAATTCCCTTAGTTATGGACTGCTCATGAGAAGAGGTACAGGTAGGCATGCTGGGCTCAAGCCCAGCAATCTGCCACTCAATCAACCACGTAAGACACGTCGCCAGGGACAGGAAAGTAAAGATGCAATTATGATGGATAACCTATGTAACAATCACATGGGTGGGTGGTGGTGGGGAAAACTCATAGCTTCCCCTGGAACTCTGAAAGAGGCATTTTGCCTCTCAGCTCAATTCTTATAGGAGTTTGAATCATGAACAATGACATAACAGAAATGTTTCATTGGATGCTTGTTTTACATACATAAAAGAAAGCTTTGCATTTCCATGAACAAGATTCTGTCCATGACTTACGTTAAGCCTGACTTTTTGCTTTGACAATATTCTTCCATACCTCAAACAGACAAAGCTGAAGAATACCAAGAACATCATTCACAGTCAGTATGCTAAGTGAACAAAAAGTATACCTCACTTTGAGATACTAATGTCTACTGCCCTAAACACACTGTACACTCACACACATCACTGTTTAAATGTAACATCTTCTTTGATTATACAATGAAATACTGTAGTGAATCAACCACAACATGCATTTATTTCCTACCATGGTTAAGCATTCCTCAGAGTATTTAAAGCAGCTCAGGGAAAAGCAAACTAAAGCCAAATGAAGAAGGGGAAGAAAGTGGATGGTGGGAAAGAGCAAAACTGACATATTTTTAGAATTAGCAACTTATCCCAGGAGGTCCATTACAGAAGGAAAATGAGCTACAAGTTTTCTGAAAGGAAGTGAATGACTTTATATTAAGTCTCCATGTGTGATGCATTTTATTTTTCTCCAAACCTCATACCAAATGTATAGTTTACCTACACAATGACAACAAACAGCTAACTTATTTTTCCAGTTGAACTTAGTTTTAAGGCCTAATTAAGCCAATACTCTTCATCCTATAAATATCATAGTAAAATATAAAAGCATCAGGCAAGTGGAAAGAATATTAAGATGGCATTAGAGATACACAGGAGCAGTGATCAACATGGAAAGAGAATCCACATGTGCATTAACACTTTGAAGAAGAAAAAAATCCCAAGACCCTTCCCTAAGAGTTCTTAAAAGGCTGTTTCTCTGTCCTATGACTTGTTTTGGAATGAAGCAGCTCTTGGACAAGTTTGCTACTATCTTGCATGGAAAGGCTATAAAGCTACTACTTCACTACATATTTAACACTGCTGATTATTACATTTACTGATCATCAATGAATTAGAACAGAAAGATTATGAAAATGGTGCAAAAGGTACAGCCTACAGCAGACTGGTATTTTCAGTATGAAAAGTAAGGAAGCAGAATATTCTACAGGTCTAATGCTGGTCCTGGAATTAATTTAATGGATGGCCTTGGGCACTTGACTAGGGCCTCATTTTATTCTTATGAATGACAAATGGAAAAGAATCAGACCCTTATTCTTTCCACCCATCTCTTTCTTTCCTCTGTAACTTAGGGACATTACCAAAGGGGTAAAGAGAAGGAGAGTAGATTTTTAAATGCTGGTAAAGATTTTTCCAAAGTTATAACTGCAAATGTACTGCATACCTGAAAATAACTATTCATTCAAGGGGATGAATCAGTTCACAGGGAAGGCCATAATCCATTTAGCCTCAGTTACTTTTAGGGAGAATTTGAATTAATTATGGAGTCGTAGATTTTAAGGTCAAAAGGAGACATTGTGACCATCTAATCTTACCTCCTGCATAATATGGAGCATAACGTCTCCCCATGCTACTTTTTCATAAAGTCTATTTAGTGGCTGATCTAGGGAATATATTTTAAAGAAATAGCTAATCCTGATTAAAAGCTTGCTAGATGGAGAAAGCACAACATCTATTGGTAGGATGCTCCATTGGCCACCTTCTACCGTTACTATTTTGCACCTTACTTCTAGCATACATTTATTTGGCTCCGACTTCCAGCAACTGGATCAATTAGGACTTCTTTTCTGCTAAAGGGCTTGTCTACACTACAAAACTATGTGGCCATAAGGAGTTTTTCTGCCAGCATATAGCTACACTAGTTCTTTGAACAACATAAACTGACAAAAAAAAAACCAAAAAAAAAAAACAACTCTTCTTGCAACATAACTAAGTGAAGACCAGCAGTTTGCCAACATAGCTATGTGAGCCAGCAGGCTTGACTTTACTCCGTGCCTCTAGCTGACATAGTTATGCTAGCAAACTTCTGTAGATAGGCTGACCTAAAGAGCCTTTTATTACCAGATTTCTTCTCCTCACATGTACTTACAGACTATGATAATGAGTTTGGTTCCGTCTTCTGTTTCCTACTCCTGTTCCTGGGAGACAGATAACGTGGCTTGTGGGTTCCCAAGAAGTCTGCACGCTGGCAGGAAGGGGAAGCCCTGGCCACTCAGACAGCAGACAGCCCTGCTTTACACTATCACTTTAAGGTAGCTTAGGAGGTTGAATAAGCTATCACAAGGCGGCAAAATGGTAGCCAGGAGTGGTGGGGTGTTGCAGAAGTTTAATCCCTTTGTTCAGGAAAAAAAATTGCCAGGTGTAAAACTAGGCTTGGGTTTGGTCCAAGAATGTTACGTTTTTATCAGACGTACTGACCACACATTGATGCCTCTTCTGAGAGTGATAGGGAGTCAGCAAATAGTGACTATTTCAGCTCATGCTGCCAAGGTCAGCAGGCAATAAATTAGTTTACTATACTCCAGAAAAACAGAGACCCAGATCCTGTTGATCTGAAAATGCCTCCACACAGGCAGAAACAAGCAACTAGAAATGCAGCATTCATCTTCAGCCCTACATTTAAGTGCTCTCCTGTCCCCAAAGTATATCTGATAACATGTTCACCTAATAAGCAACACAATGACAGGATTAAAGCAACTGGTATCAGTACAGTGGTCACGTACCTGCAGCACAGAGTTCCTATCCAAGATGACAGAATATCTTTCTGCAGTGGCCTTGAGATGGTCTAGTCACATTGTCACGGGCACCTTCAATGCCTGCTTGCAGGAAGGGTCCTCTGTTCACTCAAGCTAATGAGGAATTGTCCCATGAAGCTCATCTCAGAAAGCAGTCATAGTCTATATGTTGGTTATAGGATGCGTTTAGAAGTCACGGGTATAAATGCAGGTAAACTTTGGCATTGGCATAGGAATGCCATCACCTTCTCCATTTACACCACTTCTGTTCCTATGACTGCACTCTTGAAAAATCAATAGAACACAATGGATTTTGAGGGAGATTACTGTCCTCTCCACTTTGATGTGTTAATCAAAGTTTTGATGGGACTTTAAAAGATGATGGAAACTGAGGCTTGGCAGGACTTTCTATAAATAAACATACTGTGTAATCCCAGGAGAACAACTTCTAAAGGCTAACTTCTTCACAGAGCAAGAGTTGTACTCTAGTGCAGTGGTCTCCAAACTTTTTTGATCGCGCACCCCCTATCAGCAAAAATTTTTTGAGCACACACCTCCAATATATATACATACATATACACACACACACAGAGAAATAGAAATTCTAATATTTTCTTCCCGTACCCCAAAGGATCATCTTCTTGCACACTCCCTGGGGTGCGTGCACCTCACTTTGGAGACCATTGCTCTAGTGACTTGACTTCCAGATGAAAAGGAAAATGGCCAGAATGACAATGGTATAAGATACTTCCAAGGAGATTGATTAGAGCATAAAGCATTTTTTTAAACTTGTTTTTGTATACATATATATATATAGCTAGCTAGCTAGCTATAGCTAGCTATACACACACACACACACACACACACACACTTTCAAACCGTCTACAATATAATTTTTCTGAGCAAACCATGATTTCAGTTCAAGACCACCATTTTTCTACTAACAAGCTGATGGAAACACATAACCCTTACTGCTTTTAAATGGCAAAGTGGTAACAGGCTAAGGTTCAACTTTTATAAGGGCATTTGAAGCATTAGGACTCGTTTCTGTCCTGTCACAAAACATTTCACTTCTCAAGTTTTCAAGAAGTTTCAAATTCTGTGAAGGTATCAATACTAAGCACATTACAAACTAGGAGTATTGTTTGAAAGCAGGTTGTGTTGAGGAAGGTTTACTGAAACAAATATGGATAACAACATACTTAAATTTTAAGGGAAAATGAAAATACAAGTGTGGCATGCCAATCTGCCCAGTATTCCCTGCTGCCCATTTACTATATTAGAACCTAGTGATAGAGGTAAAATACAGGAGTTTAGGGTCCAATCCTACAGACATATTTTCTGAGAAATGGGGATCACCCTCAACTCCACATAAATTTGATGGAAACCATGGGTGTTTGGCACCTCACTGGATCAGGGTCAACCCTGCCCCCCCCACCAAAGTCTCAACTTCATCACCATTCAGATAAAATGAATTTACTGAACTGAAGACACAAAATACATTTTGGTGAAGCAAAAGGTCTCCTGTCACAGCATATAATATACCAACCAACATATCTTATGACACACAGAATTGAAAGGAAACAGAAACTAGATCAGATGGAAACGTGCTCACTTTTTCCCACTGCCTCAATGGTATTTAGCAGGGCTTGACCTAGTTCCTGCAGTGTCTCTTTGCTGTCATTTCCTTAGACTATTAGTGCAGTTCTTAATCTAGAGACTAATGAAGGAAAGATTGAAGAAAACAAGCTAGCCTTTCTCTGTTAACTTTCACTACCAAGAACTTCTGTGATCTGAGCAATAGGTTTCACAATGCCCAGCAAGTCTCTTTACAGAACAAAGCAAGAACAACTGCTTCCTAACTGTTAATATGATGCAAAAGTTTTAAACCTTAAAGCAACGCTTTACTCCTTTCTAATGAATGAGTACCTGAAGGTAGATTTGATTTCTGACCATCCCCTTAGCCCAGGAGCGGGCAAATATTTTGGGCAGAGGGCCACCTATTGAGTTTTGGCAAGCCATCGAGGGCCGCGTGACAGGCAACCCAGGGCAGATTAATATTAATTTTCTAAATTTTTTAGGGGCCCTGTGGGCCAGATAGAATGGCCTGGCGGGCCGCATCTGGTCCCTGAGCCACATTTTGCCCACCCTTGCCTTAGCCAAAGCATCATTTGTTAGCTATCCACTCCTTGTTTTTTTGGATCAATAAGGGGACCAGAGAGTTTTATTTTTCAAGATAAGTTATGTGCTGCGCTCTCATTTTCTTTTTAAGGAGACTTATTCTTCAATTAAAAAAAAAGCAACAGTAATACTGAATTTGCTGCTCATAAAAGGAAGGTACAAATGCTTTTGCCTTCAGGCAGATGCTGTGCTCCCCTGTCCCTATAACTGTTGTTTCTGGTTCTGGGCTTCCTGATAGCAGAGAACAACATACATATACTGAACTGTATTACTGTTTTCCAAAATACCAAGATTATGAGAAGACTAAACTACTTGCTTTCATCTGGAAACTCAGTACTTATTTTGATCTCAGCTAGCTCAGTCACACAGACACTAACGTTTAACCCAAAGAGAAAGATATCCTCATGTTATTTCTGAGCTTGCTAAGCATTACAATGCTCACTAAGCACTTTCCACAAACATTTCGGTCTGAACATTCAGTCACACTGCAGGCTTTCGTTCTCTGGCACACAAATGCTGAAGAACACATCACCAACAGGTCAGATTTTCTCTGTAAATATGAAGTGTTGCAAAATAGAAACAAGAAATAGCTTTTTTCCTTCCCATCTCTCATTTCCCTGAAAAATTAAAATGAGGAGGATGGGGGAGGAATCTGTTCAAAAGGAAACCCTGGAGTTCAGCCTATTACCAATGACATTTACAGAATGGTACAAAGGATCATATCATTGGGACTACTCCTGCTTTGAGCAGGGGGGCTGGACTAGAAGACCTCCTGAAGTCCCTTCCAACCCTCATTCTCTGTGATTTTAAAAGGTCAGTTACAAGCCCAAACAGGCATCTGGTGGGTAAAGGCAACATGAAACAAAAAAGAGGCAACCTCCCTCCCACCCCTACAACTCCAGCTAAACTACAACCTCCATAAACACACCTGAGAGACTACCTTTTAGAGATCCAGCCAGGACAGATCCGGAGTTGCATGGAGCAAATAGGGAGCTGCAAGTTCTCCAAATTAAGCAATTCATCAAAAATGCCCACCCACTCCCTCACAAAAAGAGGTGTTAATCAAAGAAAACAAACAAACAAACAAAAACTCTTCTCCAAAAATAAAACAATAAAAAAATGCTAGGGGCAAGTGGCGCTCTTGTTTCTCTCTCTCCCTTGCCTTTTAAATGCCTGCCCCACCTCCCTCATGCCTCTCTGCAGTTGTATGCGATGGGGGAGGAGGGAGGCCGGGTTGTTTAGGGGAAAGTTGGGCTGGAGAGATTGTGAGGCGGGGGGAGGAAGGAGACATCTGGCGGGGCACTGAACGCAGCTACAAGGCGGAATCAACGCTGAGCAGACAATAGGGGCCGGCACCTCTCGGCCGGGAGGGAATGGGGACTGCCTGCCGGCGCGGCCGCACGGCCAGCCCGAGGGGCGCAGGTGAGGGCCGGGCCGGCCTTTGTTTTGTTGTGCGGCCTCAGCGCGGGCTGCGGGCACAGCTTTGAGCTGCTAAAGGAAATGAAGTCAGAGTTCAGCGGCAGCCCCTACCCACCACCCCGTACACAGACACACACACGTAGACACACACGCGAGCGCACGTACGTACATACGGATACGGACACGGACACGGACACGGACACGCGCGCCGCGCTGCTCACCGGGGCGGGCGCCGCGATCCCTGTTGTTACGGGTCCCCGTAGCGGCTGGGCCGGGCTGTATGTCTGCGCGCGTACCAGCCGAGGACCGGCGGTGCCGGTGGGCAACTGCCGTAACGGCTGCCTCAGCCTCGCGCCGCCGGGAGGCAGAAGCAGTGGTGGGGTGAAGGGAAGGGGGAGGAGCTGGTGAGTGGAAAGGGGCGGGTAGGCTGTGACATCACGGCGCAGCGCCCCGCCCCGCCCCCCCCGGGCGCCTGGGATCTGTAGTCGGCCAAGGGGCTTCCAGCCACGCCCCCTTCCCCCTTCCCTGTCACCTCGCTTGTAGCGGCGGGCCCATTCCCGCTTTGTCTTGCTTTGCATGTAGTTCCCGCCTCACTTCGGGCTGCCAGAGACCCGCTGCTGAGACACAGCTGGCGCCAAAGGGGCTGGGAGTGGTCCCACACCCCCGCTCCCCTCCCGTGAAGCACTCAGTTTGGAGCTGGCCAGATGTTGAAAGTGCCCCTCCTCAGCCCAGGCACGACAGCTGCTGGACAAAGCTTTCAGGCCGTGCTGTCCAGCGAGCCTGTCTCCCAGCTCAGTTGGGCCCATAAAAGAGACGGCAAAAGGCCACAGCCTCTGGGACATTCCCTGCATCAACAAGGCACCCTGCAGCGCTCATTGGCCTGTGCTTTCCCAGGCGCCAGGAGTGCCTGTGTTTTCAGACTTCAGGGATGTATTTGGTAGCTGTGTTGGTCTGAGACAAAAAGGAATGCTGAACTCCCTCAAACGTGTGGTTCAGAGATGATACCTTTTATCTAACCAACTAAGATAATTTTTTTTGCCATTTCTTGGTTCAGAGATGTTACCTTTTAGACAACCAACTAAGAGTTTGAGAGTTTTACATTTCTTTTTATGTGTTTTCATACTGCTTGCATGTATTCCTCCAAATAAAGGCCTTGTTTTTGGGCAGCCTGTGTCTTTGTCTTCGGCAGCATACTGCACATTGGGAAACTGAGGAAGGGCTGGGGGGGTGCTGACTGGTCCTAGGTCATGCAGGGCATGTGAGGCAAAGCTAGTCAGACTTTCTAGCTTCTGACTCACAGCTGGGATGTAATAGTCATAGAAACAAGGAAGTGCTGTGAGGCAACCTTCGTCATGTGATGATGCTGTGAGAATCCCTGGAAGAGTTGTTTTGCTAAATTATGGCCAAGCCCAGAGAAAACAGCCCAGAATGGCAGTCACAGTTGGCTGATTTTACCTTTCCAGTCCACAGCTCATGGTACATGGAGATAACACTCGCCTGCCTCACAGGGTTATCATGATGCTTGACTGATAAATGTTGCAGCATTGAGATCCCTGGATGAAAGGCCCAGTAGAATACAAACTATTAACATTAGATTTTCTAGTTTCCTCCTCATCTAGTGAATCAGAGCTATTCAGTGGCACAACATGCATCCCACAGACCTGCAGCTCTCCTCATCTTGTAGCTACACAGTGAGCAGAAAGCTGGTCCATGCTAGGATTTTCATCCTGGCTGAGGCAACCCATTAAGATATTCTCTTTGAATTAAAGGAAAAGCAAATAAATGTAAGGACTGTGGGCACATATTTTCGATTCTTAAGTGGTTGTATACACAGAAGAATATTAGGCTTAGCCCTTAGGATCCTGCCATGCATAGTGTTGCATAGGCTGAGCACCCAGTGATGAGGCAGAGAATGATATACTGGAAGAAGTCAGGAAAGAAATCGGCTCAGATCCAAAGGCCACCAGCTGTGATTCATCACCAGCACTTCAGATGCACACATATTTAAATTTTGGAAGATTATTAAAGTATTAAATGGTTTATGAGAATTCCGATGAGATACACTTGAAATGGCAGATTTTTAAGTTATGAGTTGCAGTGACTGTTGATACACATATACATACATATGTATGTATGAGTGTATACTATATAGTGTGTCCACACATATACACACCAAGTATTCTTGCATGTATATCAATTATTATTAATAATCTTTTGTATTTCAATAACCTCCTCTCAGCTGAGATCAGAACTTCATTTTGCTAGGCAATGTATAAACACATAAAAGGGACAGTTCCTTTCCTGGGATCTAAATCCCAGACTGGACAGACAAAGGGACTACAGGGAAAACAGAGTCACAGAGTGACAGAGGTGAATGCAAGTAAATGTAAAAGACTTTTTTCTGATATGGCAGTTTTATACCCATTTTGTTCAGGACAAACAGCTCTACCCCAAGCACCAGGCATGCTGGAACCAGGCCCCTCTACAGAGAAATCCATGTTTAGCAGATTTTAAAATGTTTGAGACCAAATAATTCCTGGTAAAACGAGAACCTAACTGGCATAACTGCAAAAGCATACTGCACATATTGTTAACATCATCTACATCCTGTTATTGTTTCCATTACAAGAGCATAAGCTGGGTAGATAACGAGAACCCTCAAGTCTTGCTGGTTTCCCCTAGCAAGAGGCACTCAGAAGGTTGCAGGAACACTCCCTAAATCTCTCCATCCTGCCATTTTTAACCTGACAAGAATATTTTACACTGAGCTGACATTTCACTTGGACTTGAAAAAACAATCATTCACCCTGAATATCTCAATGTTCTGAAGGAAACGCCTTGCAACCCTCCAACAAACAACAAACTGCAGCATTTATGTATGTTTATTTTATTTCAGCTGTAAATGTGGCAGAATATGAAATGTTTGTTTCATAAAATAAATTACATTTTGAAACATCATATAAATTCTAGATCCTTGCAATCCCTACCATGAGGTACTCTGGGCCTGAAATATTTCCCAGTGAAGTAAATGTCCAAACTTGTTCCCTTCACCAGGAAAAGGGACAGATCTTTTACTTCAAAGGAAAAGAGTGGTAATACAGGGTCTGTCCTACTAGACAAATAGTGCAACAAAGGGTGACAAAAGTGGGCTGAGGCCAGAGCATCAGGACAGCAGAAGCAACAAACAGACGATGAAAGCAGCCAACCATAAACAAATTAGCTTTAAACCATGGGATTTATGGCAGTTTTATTTGATGGGATATAAAACTGCCCACTGTAATGTTCTATTACTTGTCATAACATACAAATCTGCCATTTCAAATATGTCTTATTAGAATTCTCATAAATCATTCAATACTTTAACAATGACAGCTTTAAACCATGGAGTTTAATGCTAGTTTGCTTATGGGCAAAATTATGCCCCCTGGCTGTTCTCAGATGCTGTTTAAGTCACTCAGGCACAGCTGCTCAAAGGCAGGGCTTGCCAACTTGGAGCATGGGTACCACAAGTGGCATGGACAACCTCTGTGTATGACGTGTAACAGCTCAGGGAGTTAGCAGGCAGCACAGTGGCAAATAGGGCAAAAACCAAAAACCAGAATAACAGATTGGGTAGGGAGTACAGGGAAGGAAGCAGAAGACAGAGCAGCTGAACAGGCAGGCATCACAGGGCTAGGAACAGAAAGCAGAGCAGCAGAGCAGGCTGGGGAATGGGATTGGAGTTACACTTGGGGAGTCTGTGGAGCTAATTTGTGGCACTTCTACCAAAAAGATTGCCCCATGGTGCTCAGAGGTATTTAGGCAACTATCATTGAAATCAATAAGATTCTAATGGAAACTTGGCACCTAAATACCTTTGAGGATCTGGCCCTTATAGATTAATCTTTATTAGTAATGGTAGTATTAGGATAGCACATAAGGGCCCTAACTCAAATGAATTGCCCCCAGTGAGAAAGAGCCCAGCTTACACTCAGACGGAGAAAGAGCCCAGTACAGACAGACAGGCTAAGTGCAGACATTTGGGGAGGTTAAATTGGGTTGAAAATGGCTGCCCAATTTAAACTTAGCTTGTCCTGGTGCTGACCTTACACTTATAGACCTGGTCTCAGTGACCGGCAATCAGTCTAAACCTGTAACTTTACAGAAGTTTCATGCACACAAACTGGTATAAAAACTGCAGAACCCGATTTACCATAAACCTGGATCTATGTAGTATCAGACTTGTTTGATTTAGGTCAAACCAGCCCATGGAACTTCTGTCCACTTCCTCTGCGCAGCCCCAGGGCTGGGAAAACCCAGCCACTGGCCACAGCCTTGGGGCTGCTCTTCCCCCCACCCCTGCACTGGGCTAGCTTTTCCCCCCGACCAGCCTTCCCTCTCACCCCCCATCCTACAAGCCACTCTGGATGCAGCCACTTTTATCAGTGTTTGCTGCTGCTGGACCTAAGCAAGTAAGTCCCAGTGGGGGGGCAGGGTAGGAGGGACGCCCCATCTACCCACTGCCTCCCATCCCCAAGCAGATCCCCACCCCCGCTTCTAGCTCCCTCATCTTGACTTACCTGCTATGGGGCAGCCATTTTGAATTGATTTCACCTTGTCCCTGTTCCCCCAAATGTCTGTCCTTAGCCACAAAGTGTATCTGTGCTAAGTTGCTATTGTCCTAAATAGTTCCGGTAATGAAGACAACAGCCAACACTGCCAAACTGCCAGAGCACATGGCACACCTACCAAAGCACACCCTAGGAAGGTACCGACTGCTGAATGGACAGCAGGAACAGAAGTGTCTGCCTTTGCCTTCAGAAAGTCGGAGAAGGTTTACTGCAGCAGGTGGAGGTAGAGCCACCCTGCCTTGCATAACACAGGAGTCTGTTGCCACAAAGGGGCTTTGAGCATGCATGTAAACTAGCGCAGAGTAGCCAGTTAGTGGCAGCCTATCTAAACGCAAACCATGGTTTGGCTGGTATTAACACCTCTGTTAGGGTAACCAGTGCCTTGGGATCTTTGACAACCATAAATGTTTAAGACATCTTGTGTATTTCACATTTTGATGATAAGAAGTCTCTTCAGGAGCTGCAATCTGTTCAAAGCAGTTGCTTGGATTATACATGGTAGAGGGGGTGTGTGTGTGTGTGTGTGTGTGTAGAAAGAGAGGTGAAAGTGTGTGCGTGTGTGTCCGTGTCTGTCTGTGTGTCCAGTGTGTGTGTGGAGAGGGAGAGAGGTGAAAGTGTGTGCGTGTGTGTGTCCGTGTCTGTCTGTGTGTCCGGCACTGCAGGGAGGGGCCAGGCCAGCCTGAAGAGCTTCCATGCGGGGAGGAGGCCTCCAATTTTCTTCTTGCCTCGGGCCCCAAAAATCCTTAATCCGCCGGCCTTCCCCTCCCCTCCGCTGGACTCAGTGCTGCTGTGGCAGCTTTCTAGTGATGGCTCCAAGCCCCACTCCCCATGGGTGGCAGCACCCAGGGAGGGAGGGGCGGTCTTGACTGGCCCAGGGCCCATGACTTTGTTTGCCTAGGGCGCACTAAAGGGTTAATCCAGCCTTACAGTGGGGGAGATCCTGATACCTATGTGCTACTTCCTTGGGCAAACTTCCTTTTCTCCTCTTTCTCTGAGGTTACTGTACAGAACCACAACAACTCTAGCTTCTGTGCATTGTACAGAACTCAGGAATTTTTCCTTATGACCATATGACCATATGAATATGGCACATGTGCCTCTCACAACCCTACCTAACTAGCATTATGTAGTTGAGCTGAGAGACCCTCTTGTGAATAAAATCCACATGCTGAACAAAGCAACAATCAGAAGAAATGTAAGCCTAACTCGGGTCACGTTAATACATAATGAATCGGCACTTGCAGTTTTATATTTTTCTAACCTGACTGCTTCTCATGCGTGAAAAATTCTGCATATCACAGCCATGGCAAGCTGCCAAGATCCTAGCCAACTATATAAGCCTGTGCTTGTATGTGTGTATATAGAGAGACAGATGTTTGTATATCACAAACCTTTATAACTATACAATGAAAAATAAGTATGGCGCACTGCTTTGGCATTATGGCTGATGTTTGTTTTATCAATTTTGCTAGATATTTTGTTCAAATAAAATACATATTTGAATTAAATTACTAGAAATAATATTTCAGCTGATGAACCCTCCTTATGGCAATAGGAAGATATAAGGTATTAGTTAGCTTTATGCTATTTTCCCCCACAGTTTGAAGCCTGAATGTGGCCTCTGATTTTATTTTCTCTTTCTTATATACCATTAAAATAATAAATAACTATATTAACAGGGGAAAATACTAACATATGTAGAAAATGGCTACCAAAATTAGAATGATCTTGAAAAATTGTTTTAAAGGTCATTTTGAATAACTTGTTTTAGTTTTGTTGAAAGAAAACTCCTCCTAGAATAATTAAAGGGGGGAAACTAAATAGCATACAGTACCTATTTATCTCCCACCTTCATGTTAATTACCTTCATTATAACATATAGAAGAGACCATTCATATCATTCAGGCCTGATCTACATTACAGAGTTTTGCTGAGGTACTTGAGGGAGTGAAAAAAATCCCTCCCCCCCAGTCAATGTAGCTGCGCCAGTGAAATTTCTAATGTGGAGTTAACTATGCTGACAGAAGAGGCCTTCTGCCAGCTTAGTTAATGTGGTTCAAGGAGATGCTGTAAATATGCTGGCAGAAAAACCCTTTCTGTCAGCACACACTACATCTTCAGTAGGAGACTGTGCCAACATAGGTATGCTAGCACAGCTACAGCAGCAGAGACTCTATTATCCAGACGAGCCCCAGTCTGACCTCCCATATAAACACAGGCCTAAGGCTTCCCTGAATTAGTTCTTGTTTGAACTAGAATATATGCTTCAGAAAAGCATCCAATCTTGATTTTAAAAAAATGTCTGTGATGGAGAATATACCACAACCCTTGATAGTTATTCCAGTGGTTGATTACTTTCATAGTTAAAAAATATGCATCTTACACTGAGTCTGAATTTGCCTAGTTTCATATTCTAGCCATTTGTACCTTGTACCTGAAGAGTCAATGATCAACGTTCTGTTCCCATGTCAGGATTTATAGGCTGTAACCAAGTTATGCCTTACATTTTTCTTGAAGCAAAATAGATTGTGCTCTGGACTCTCTCATCACGAAGCCTGCTTTCCAACAATAGTAAACATTTTGTTCTTCTTGGAATTGTCTCCAATTTATCAATATCCCTCTTGAATGGTGAACTACAGAAATGGGTGTAGTATTCAAAGCATAGTTACTGCACCAGTGTCAAATACACAGGTATAACCTCCCAAGATTCTTTTGTTTATAGGATCACATGTTAACCACAGAGTTGTGCTGGGAACTCATGCTCATCTTAAGAGTATAATTTCCATACCCTTCTGTAGGTTCACTTCCTGTTCTTTCAGGACTTGATCTTGTTTTCACTGAAATCAATGACAAAGCTCCCATTATTTTCCTGTGTCTCTGCTTCTTATCAGGAAGAGGCACATGTGCCTCTCTAGGGAACAGATGTGTATGAGTAATTGAATGAGCTTGTGAATGTGAGACATAGTAGAGCTGATGATTTCAGTGAGGTTGTGTTGCATTAAGGGCTACTACCAAAGCAGGAGAAAATGATTAGCGACAACATTTCAAATTCACAATTTCCCCCTTACTTTACATTGGGCTATCTGCTTTCTTCTGTGTGGTAAAAAGGGCTAGAAGAGGCAAAAAAATTGCTGAGTAAGTAAGTGTGCGCCATGGGAAAATAATACCAGTGCTATTATAATAGCCATTACTAATACTTAGCACTTATATAATGCTTAACATGTTCAACACTTTTTACATACCTTAACAAATGAATTGCTCAACATACCTTTGAAGCAGGTAGATGGTGTTAATAGATAGTATTATAATCCAATTTATGTAAAGAAACTCAGACACAGCAGTGTGAAAAAGGTGCCCGGAGCAAGGCAGAACCTTAGCTAGAAATTAGGAGATCTTGGGTTCTGGCCCTAACACACAGCTAGACTGCTGCTAGACTATCAGTGGCTGATAGTTGTATCTCTAGATTTTAAAAACCCTGTTGATATTGCGTTGGGGAAGATAAAGCGCTTCCTTTAAAGAGCAGAGCTTGCTGTCTTTAAGATTTGGGTCCCTATGACTTTTGTAGTAGGCAACCTTCTAGACCATATGGTGTACACTTCAGAGATCACCAGGACCATCAACACATATGCTTAGGCAGGAGCATGAAGGAGTGAAGGCTACCCAGATCTTCCATGCCCCCTTTAGACATTACCTGAAGGATAGAACAAGTGCAGAACTTCAACGGCTATAGTGATGTACACGCCCAGGTCTCCCACACGGTAGACAAAGTTTCTACCACTGAGCCACAATAGCAGGTACCCTGGCATTATATCACTCCAAATGACTCCTGTTGGAATTATTTATATTTTGTTATAATGAGTGGGAGTTTTAACCAGTTACAAATTGCTGCTCAGGCCTTGTCCACACTGGGGAGTCTTCTGGCAGCACTTATATAGCAAACAGCAGACTCCATGAGGAAATTGCCAAAGCAATGTGCTACTTGAGGAGCCCAGTGGATGTGTCCACACACACATTTACTTTGTCTTAAATTTACTGCGCAGTAAATTATTATGCAGTAAGCAGCAATAGGCCAGCATCTATACGTGCGACATTAACACTGTGTGGACTGACTTGGGACTAAAGTTAGTCCCAAGTCAGTCCACACACACAGTATTACTGTGCAGTAAGGTGTCTATATGTGCAATACTGCACAGTAACTAATTGGATGTAAATTTACACTCAAGTCAGCGTAAGTTGCCATAATTACTGCACAGTACGGGTATACTCATATAGACACGCACCCATGCTGTGCAGTAAGTTTGGTTACTGTGCAGTAAATGTGCACTTGTAGACACATTCAGTGTGGAGCAGACAGCAGTCCCTTTTGAAGTACCTGATGTGGTTTTACCAGAGTGGTCTATCCACTTTACCTCAGATCATATATTCCCTGGGAGGGAGCGGAGCAGGGAGTTTACAGATTTGTGTGGATCAGGTTTAGACATTTTTTGCCAACTACACCATAAAGAGTCTGGGTGCTGGTTCTGTAGTAACTTTTGTTAGTTTCAGTCCCCAAGCCACAGGAACATGTAGCTCAGTTTTCTTCCCAGTCCACTGCCTTTTTAGATAACAAGCAGTTTATGACCAAGTTTTAGGAGCATCTCATTACTGTCCTCTTTTGTCTACCCCATAGCAGCCAAAAATATTATGATGCTTTGTTCCTGGAAACATTTTGATTCCATTTGTCCTGACAATTTGCTTATCCAGTTCTTGCTTGGAGACAGTTCCAGTTTAGTTTAAGAACGAATCAAATTTGCAAAACTATTCTTGTTCTAGTGGGAATGGTTTGTTTTATTTCTTGAAGGGTTTTTATCTTGTTTTTTTTAAATGAGGACAACCTCAATTTGGCATTCCCATAATTGGGTTTCCTTAAATTATATGGGTCTCTCTAACATGAAAGAAGTCCTTTCAAGTTCCCCTGGAACAAAAGAAAAAAACTTTAATCCAGGGCAAATTTTCATTGAATTTAGTAGAAGCCATTGTTAGAATCCGGTCTTCTTAACTGAGCAACTTGGCAGCACCAAGCCTGGGGGCTGGTTTTTTCTGTTACAGTGATGCATGTCTTCCCATCCACTTGTTCCATTCAGCAGGGTACTGAAATATACAAGAAACTTTCCCATTCAAAAACAAACCAGAGAGGGTGAGCACATCCAGAACCAAAATAAAGCTGGTTCTGGGTGTCTAATTTTAGGCCTGCCCATCTTGAGAGCTCTCTTATATGGAATAGTATGTCTGTTGAGCCATTTCATTTGAGATCTGTTTTCCTCTTAGCATTGGAGCTTCAAGTTGTTACATGGGAAAACACTGCAGTGAAATCATCTTTGATATTTAAAAGAACAGTTTCTGTTTTCTGACAGCTACATACTGTTCTGGCATTTGTGTCTAACAGGCTTTCTGACTCGTATGCAAAACAAAAATGACACATGGAAGCCTCTATTGTTCCCAGCAGACAACGGATGTTTCTATGATCTTCCTGCAGCTAAAGAGGTAAGAAGCAGTAAGGACTTTCATCTAGATATTATCCCTTTCTGAACTTCATTATGGCCCAACTCAGGAAAGTAATTCACTCCCTGAACAGATTGGATACTTTGGTAGGATCCAGATGTGCAGGCATGTGTGATTTGTGGCGCCACAAACCTCTCTGCGGCACCACAAACCTCTCTGTGGCACCACAAACCACACATTGCACTTTAAACAGTGCACAGTGCAGCACTGGGGCAAAATTTGCTACTGGAATTTCCTGGTAGCACCCTCCTCCCCCCCCCAAAAAAAACAAAAAAAAAGTGCTGCAAAGCATGCTAGAGTGTTGCGTGATGGGACAAATGTGGAAACCGCACACTGAAGCACCCTGCATCCTACTCCATGGCTGCCTGGGGCGCAGTGTGCCTTGAGATGGGGCTCCATGTGCTTCAGTGTGGGGGCTCTGCAAAAGAGCACCTGTCCTGAATCACTCGAGACAGGGGAGCAGCCATGCTAGGCCTGCCGACTTCCCCACCTTGAGGCACAATGTGCCCCAGCTAGCTGGGAAGTGGCACAAGGTGCTTCAGCCCTGGGCTGCCTGATCCCCCATCTCCACTTGCCACTCCCTGGCTGGCTGGGGTACAGGGTGCCTCAGCGTGGGGACTGCCTGCCAGCTAGCTCTGTGCTGAGGCACCCAGCGCCGCCTTCCCCCACCTCCCAGCAGAACATGGAGCAGCAGGACAATGTATCCCACTGCAAACTGCACAAGCAGGAGCATGCACTACAGCACAAAGAAGTGGCAAAATTTGTGCCACTACTATTTGTGCTGCTGTAAATACATGCCTCTGCATGTGTGGATTCGGCCCTTGAATCACCACATGCCAGGTCACAGAACTTTCACAACAACAACAACAAAAGAAAACAAATTCATTTTAAGGACTAAAGTGACCCTACAATTTCAATATATCTTCTCTATTGTACCTAAGTCATTTGGACTCACTGGGCACATCTACACAAGATGCTTAATATGAAGAAGGGTGGGCAAAGCCCATGCTAATGCACAGTAGATTTAGTTTAATGTTTGTTTATGTGACTTAAAAAGTGGTTATCTGTACTAATGTGCAACAGTGCCGGTTACAGCACATTGAGTTAGTACCTGTCATTACAGGTACTAAACTTAGTACATCATTAATTATATTTATATTATATTATAATATATTTATATATATATTATATATTATAATTGTGGCACATTAATGAACATGTAGATGCACCCATATATCCTCTCAATCGGCCTAACACAGCCCCTACCTGCTATCCGCTACACCTATACAACACTATTCAAGTTGTTCCCATGGAAATGAACTCTGCATCATGCAGAGACCATTTCCAGGCAATTCTCTCAAGCCAGTCACATTTATGTGCTGTGGAGCCATGATATTTCCTCTGCATAAGGGAACGCCTGTGGCTGAAGAGTAGAGCCCAGAGTTGCCTACCTTATCTTAACTGATCATTTAATTAAAATAGCACAAATTTAAACCTGTCTGAACCAATAACATTTTAAGAGCAGCCAAAACTTTGATCTTAAATGTTTTTGAATAGCATACCATTTGGAATAGCAACTGTTACCATTACAGTATTGTTCTGCAGTATATCCTTGACTGGATAATCACCACAGTTCAACATGGTGATGTGTAATTAAGTCATTAGTCATAGTTCAGTCGCATGAAAATATTTTAGTTCCCACATTAAAGATGAACTCTTAATAAAAGCATTGTCATGCAAATCAACATTTACTCTCCAAGTGGCTGATGTAAGGCCATAGCTTTGTAACAGAGGCTAAAGGACAAAGTAATTATAATAATTAACAGCTATTTGGGGTCTTTATTAAAGAATGATAACATGT
Source organism: Crocodylus siamensis (assembly GCF_052110815.1). Lineage (NCBI taxonomy): Eukaryota > Metazoa > Chordata > Crocodylia > Crocodylidae > Crocodylus > Crocodylus siamensis. The sequence continues at coordinate 182,631,734 of NC_143395.1, forward strand.
ACATCATGCAGCATATTATAAACCCAAGGAATATTGGTCTGTGAACATTATTCAACATCAGGTCATCAAACTCATGACAAAGTACACCAAATTAATGAGTAAATCTGTCCTTTTCCATTATTATTTAGTAAATGTGAACGTGTAGTGCACCTGTGGCAGTGTGCGCATGCAGAGTAAGTAGGTGGATGTGTAATCATTGTAGTCAATCAGTCTGATCATGTATGCAGATTAAATTATGTTCTTTTCTACCAGTTAGAAATGTAATTTACTGACAGGCAATAAGCAAATACCTAACATCTTGAAGTATATTTGCAGAGATGTAGATTCAAGGGGCACGTTCCAATGGAAAATGGTAATGACTGAGAGAGCAGTGGAGGAAGATGGGCTGTTGCACCTTGAGTAGCATTTAGCTAGTATTGTGCTTATTTAGTTTATTTATTTATTTATTGAGTTTATTTGTGTTATAAACTCCTAGCTTGCCGAATTAATCATACTTCAGCCATTTCCAAGTATGTTAGGCAAAAAGTTGGGGCATGGAAAAGTACAAAGTTCACTCAAGTTCTTGTGCTCTGCCCAGTGACCAAATTTTGCTGCAAAAATCCTTATTTCCCATAGCAATATTAATTTAGACTGTCCCTATGTTGGGTCCCCTTAACAACAAATCTGAGCCTCCATTGCTTCTCCAAGATGAGTCATAAGAGGAAGACAAAACAATGTTTGCTGTCCCTCTTAACATTTTGCATAGTCCCCAAGAGCAGTGGCTGGCAGGATAGGACAATCAAGACAAACTGAAGATGTGAGAGACCCGCTGTAGAACCAAGTATTCCACAGTGCACAAACATCTGAAAGTCATGCAGAAGCTTCCTCACCAGCACCCAACCTCTCGATGCCACACCCAAGGAGACATGAGTACAGGTGTAGAAGCAGAAGCTGAAGAAAATACCTGACAGCAGAAAAATGGACCTTCTAACAGCTGAGTCCGTAGCACCTGGGGCTGACAAACCATGGGAAAGATGGCCATGTCTCAGTTGCCTATGTACTGGAGCCAGACACTCCAAGGAACTAATGAAGAGGTGAGGCTATACCATTAGTTCAACCACCTGTGAGTATGGCACAGAGCCTTAGACTATGCAACACCTGCTGCAGTGCCTGCTGCTTGAAGGCACCTGTACAATGAAAGACCTTGCAAGGTACAATAAATGAGCACAAGCATGTGTAACAAAATGGTCAAATGTGGTGTACAGACATGAGAAGAAGAAGAATTGCCAAAGGTTGTGATTCAGGGATAGGGTTTGTCATTTCTGCTGACTCAGCACTGCTTATCATAATTGCAATACCTCCAACCTGTTTTCAAGGAGAAAAAAATGAGGCAAGGCGCATTAAAATATGAGGTAAACTTCCTAGATGCTCCTAAGTGTTTTGGGAGTCAACATCCTACTGTCAAAAGTGATTTAGGCACCAGCACTAGTTTCATAATGGTATGTAGGTACTTTGCTCCTTTTTAGGCTCTTAACTTCCCATTGTATGCGTGGAATAGGAGTTAGGAGCCTAACAGCTTGTGGATCTGAGCCCTGTGACCAAATTTCTGAGAGACAGGTGCCTAAATATAAGTAAAACTCCAGTATCTGTGAAGAAACTCAGCAAGTACAGGCTCTGGTGATAGCCCTTCCCATTGCCTGTTCCCTTCGGGTACAAGTGGATTCTTCCTTGGAGTAACTGCATGCTGAACTAAACCTTTGCCTATGGTTAGTGTTCTGGCCTGATGATAAGAAACCTTGTGTGCATACACAAGCAAAGCCTTCACTTGTGCTTAAAGGCCCTGTGCATTTCATTGTCTTCGTAGCATTTGGACATTGATCCAAAGTTCAGACAAGGGCTGTGCTTTGTTTCTAGAGCTGCCCCTTACCTGATCATCTGCCTCATAACACAGCATCAGCGTGTTTCATGCCTTCTGCCCCCTGTATCTCAGTCTCATTACAATATCAATAGTAATTCAGAATGAGGGAGGGGCTTGGCCATCAGTCATCTCACTGGCATGCAGCCGAGTGAGCTGTACATGTGCTACAGACCAGGACAGGCTTCAATTATCCTCCCCTGCTCAAGCTTCCCTGTACAAGTCACCCGGTGATGCAAAGCTTTGTGTATGTTCCTCAACACCCGCCTACTGTCAGGGATAATCTACACGTGAGCATCCTGTACAGTGACAGAAGAAAGAAGCTACGTTTCAGCCTGTCTCACAGCAATCAGAAGTATATTGCAGAAATCAAGAAAGCGAATGCTTCTGTTGTAAGTGTCCAAGGCCTGGGAGCAGAATATGCCTTTAGTGGTGGGCCAAATGAGTCTGGTGTTGCCAATTCACAATACCAAGTGTTTTGTTTTTGTAAAGTCCCAGCTCCTGGAGTCACGTGGCTATTTGAGACTCACCGCTTTTAGAGTTTTTTGTTTTGTTTTCTTTTGATTAAGGTTTTAGCTTTCCAGGTTTCAGAAAAAAAAAGCTTGAAAATAGGGTCCTGAAGGCTGAGAAAAATAAGCAAATAAACACTCACAATTTACTATTATTATTATTTATTATATTTCATCTCATATTTTTAAGTCAGTCTCAGGAATTTTTAGTGCCGACTAACGAATGCTAAATGCACGGGCTGGCAGTATTGAAGTCCTACATACTCCCTCAAAGAACAAGCTGCAGGAGACCAGAACATACTAATATTGCCCTCATACAACCCACAACACTAACAACAGAATGGAAGGGGCAGGTGCTATTTCAGTAAGTCACATGTAAATGTATAATCGGTGAAATGAAAAATAGTCATGTATTAATCATTTGAACTACCATGACTGTCCATTGAATGATTACATAATACTTAACATTTTTATCCAAATCACATTATAAACATCAGCTAATTAACCTGCACAGAACCCACATGAGGGATGCTCACAGTAAGTATAATTCACTTCCTTTTACATTTGGGGAAACCGAGGCACAAAGAAGTGAAATGCTTTTGCCTAACATGCCTCTGCAAGTGAACCTTAGAGTTCGGTTAAGAATGTAGAAGACCTAGCTTTTATTACATGTTCAGACTAATAAGTGTTCCTCACATGAATCAATACATTGTGTGCTATCTGCATTTTAAAATAATATAAAAAGTAATGGAGAAATCTCAGCAGTGTAGGCATCATGGGTAAAATAATTATGCTCCACTTTCTGCTTGCTCTTTGGTTTTTGCGGGGAAAAAATACCTGGGCAAAACCTCATCTGAAGTTGAGGGAACTGCATCCATTTATAGATGTGAATCTGGTTCACAGTCTTTATAATGGGACCCATTATGTGCAAAGTTAATATAAGCAACAAAGCTGCTTTTGAGTTCCAGTATCCCAAAAAAAGCTCATGAAACCATAGACATCTATATTTTTGTTTGCGTTCAACATAAGCAGCCAAAGCTATTTTTTCTTGTGTTTTGGAAAAAAATTCTGTACTCTCAGCCTGAGAAGTCATATGCCAGAAAGCCTGTTTTAACTATGATTCAAGCCACATGAGCTGGCTGAACAGTAACAGTGTAATACCCTTTTTTTTCTTTTTCACTCCAAAATATGATTAAGATGGCGTCTTCAGGCTGGTCAGATTTGTAAAGGAGAAGGAGGTACCATTTCAATTGATCAAAGAAGTTAGTTAAAGACTAGGAGGCACCACTGGGTATGTCAGAACAGAACTAATTAATTTCAGTTCTGACTCCCCTTGAAAACAGAATCACTGTATTTCCTTGGCTGGCAAGAAAGAAATTGTATGATATTAAGTGCTGGCTGCTTGGATAAAATTATGGCCAGTAGTGAACTGACAAGGTTAGCAGAAGATCACAACATATCCAGGGGCTTTAAAGTGCTTATTCCAGAGTATTCCATGTGTTCAAAAATCGAGTCAGAATCCCTCACCAGATCACAAAACTGGCTTTAAAGATCAGGACATTTTACACATAATACATTCTGGGTCTTTTTATTTGCTGTTTTTATTGCGATGTGTTTTATTTCTATGTGCTCGATCAAGTTTGAGCTGTATTGATTCATGCTTTTGCACTTTTCTCTGAAACCATAAAAGCATCCTTTAAGGCATGCCCCTGCTGTGAAGCAGACACAGCTCCCAGCTCCCAGCCCTGGCACAGCTTCTTCTTGTTCAGCCCTGATGTGTTGCAGGCAAAGCTCCCCACTCTTTCTGACATGCTTCCAGAGCCCCCCAAATCTGGGGGCTGGATCTACTAGCTCCATAAACCAGATCCAGCCTATGAGCCATATATTGCTGATCCCTGCTTAAAGAAATGAAAGCTGAGATTCTTAACTAATAAAATGACTTAGCAAGATGAGGTCCTTGGGCCTGCACTGTTCAACAACTTCATCAGTGATTTGGACGAGGGGGTAAAAAGCACCCTGTTCAAATTTGCTGATGACACTAAGATGTGCACACTAGAAGGAAGCAACAGGATGCAATCAGACCTAGACAAGTTACAAGGGTGGGCGGATGAGAATAGGATGGGTTTTCAACACAGACAAGTGCAAGGTGATGCACCTCGGGAGGAACAACCGTAGGGAACTCCCCTCTTGTCAGCACGGAGGCGGAAAAGGATCTTGGAGTCATCATTGACTCCAAAGTGAACATGGGTTGGCAGTGTGGGGATGCAGTCAGGAAGGCCAACCGCACCTTGTCATGCATCCACAGATGCATCTCAAGCAGGTCCAAGGAGGTGATCCTCCCCCTGTATGCGGCACTGGTCAGGCTGCAGTTGGAGTACTGCGTCCAGTTCTGGGTGCCACACTTCAAGAGGGATGTGGACAGCATGGAGAGGGTCCAGAGGAGGGCCACTTGCATGATCAGGGGGCAGCAGGGCAGGCCCTATGATGAGAGGATACGGGACCTGAACCTGTTCAGCCTCCACAAGAGAAGGCTGAGGGGGGATCTTGTGGCCTGTTATAAACTAGTCAGGGGGGATCAGCAGGCATTGGGGGAGTCACTGTTCCCCCGAGCACCTCCAGGAGTGACCAGGAATAATGGTCACAAGCTGGCAGAGGGTAGGTTTAGGTTAGACATCAGGAGGCGCTATTTCACAGTCAGGGTGGCTAGGGCCTGGAACCAACTTCCAAGAGAAGTGGTGCAGGCTCCTACCCTGGGGGGTTTTAAGAGGAGGTTAGATGAACACCTTGCTGGGGTCGTTTGACCCAGTACTCTTTCCTGCCATGGCGGGGGGTCGGACTAGGTGATCTGTTCAGGTCCCTTCCGACCCTAGAAACTATGAAACTATGAAAGGTTTTCAAGAGAACACCAGCTACCACGGGACTTACAATAAAACTACAAGAACAGGTAAGGTTAATTCAAGTAAAGGGACTGTTATCCTTTGGTGCTCTCTTCCTGCTAAGAGCAAAGGCACTGAGGGTGTGGGGGAAAAGAAATTAAAGTATTTGTGGCTGAGCAGTGTGAAGAAATGTGCTTTGGTTAGACAGTCAAACCTTTATGATGGCTGGAGTACAACCTTTAGAACTCTGTTCTGTAGAAGCTCTTCCAGAAAGAACGCTGAAAAAATGTAATACCAAGACTTTACTCATTGTGCAAAAGTTTTTCATTTAGGATCTGACCTCAAGTTCATGGAAGTAATTGAATCAAGTTCTTAATACTTATCAGGTGGGGAGCGTCCATAGCCAAGAGGAGACAAAGAAATAGGAATGACTTCAGGTACAGCTTCTGGCAGTCTCATGTTCAGAACTTCCACCGATTTCAAGGACTGTGGGAGTAGACCAAAATGGGTGTTTCTGCCTTTGATTAAACCCATGCAATCCTATTTGGGATTCTGTTCAACAGATTTTTGCTGGGACTGACATGAGGTTGGGGTGTATGGAGAGACTCACACAAATATAATTTAGGCCAGAATGGAAATTCTCCAACTGACTTCAGTGGGCTCTGATTCATGCCATAAGTGAGTGGTTTGCACTAATTTTCAAATGCAGGTAGGATTAAAAGAATAAAACCAAAAACAAACAAACAAACCCACACCCATCTCCCTTTTCATCATGAAATACCCTACTGTGTGATTGTGGACATGTCACTTCCTCTCTCTGCACTTCTGTTCCCATTTCTACCCTTTGTCTCAAGAGAATATAAGCATTGTCTGTTATGATAACTTGTACAGTACTTAACATTTCTGGGCCCCAGTTGCAGATAGGGGCTCTGGGTTCTACTGGAAGATAAAGAAATAGTAGCCACTGCAGCAGGGATTAATGAGAAAGTGCTCATCACAAGGCCTGAGTTCTGTGGCCTACCCACAAGCACCCCAAGAGGGACCCACCTTCAACTCACCTGCCACGTCTCTGGTCTTATGTAGAAATAGGAGGGTTCAGTGATGACATCAAGGGTTCCCGCAAAGTTATTCACATAGTGATGGGTTAATGGCTTGGGGCTCCACCTCCCAAAAACCCCATTGACACACCAACCACAGTGCTGCCACAACTGAAATTGTTAGTCGAAACCAATGGGCTCATTCAAGGTTGTTGGTGCCAGTAGCATGCCAATGAAATCTTGTTATATGTATTCATAGTTTCATAGTTGGTAGGGTCGGAAAGGACCTGAGCAGATCATCAAGTCCAACCCTCTGCCATGGCAGGAAAGAGTACTGGGGTCAAATGACTCCAGCAAGGTGTTCATCCAGCCTCCTTTTAAAGACCCCCCAGGGTAGGAGCCAGCACCACTTCTCTTGGAAGTTGGTTCCAGATCCTAGCTGCCCTGACAATGAAGTAGCGCCTCCTGATATCTAGCCTAAATATACCCTCTGCTAGCTTGTGACCATTATTCCTGGTCACTCCTGGTAGTGCTTGGGGGGACAGGGACTCCCCCACTGCCTGCTGGTCCCCCCTGACCAGTTTGTAAACAGCCACTAGGTCCACCCTCAGCCTTCTATTGTGGAGGCTGAACCTGTTCAGGTCCCTTAACATCTCCTCGTATGACCTGCCGTGCTGCCCCCTGATCATGCGAGTGGCCCTCCTCTGGACCCTCTCCATGATGTCCACATCCCTCCTGAAGTGCAGTCCCCAGAACTGGACACAGTACTTCAACTGCAGCCTGACCAGTGTCGTATAGAGGGGGAGGATCACCTCCTTGGACTTGCCTGAGATGCATCTGTGGATGCATGACAAGGTGCGGTTGGCCTTCCTTCCCTACACTGTTGGCCCATGTTCATTTTGGCATCAATAATAACTCCAAGATCCTTTTCTGCCTCTGCACTGACGAGAAGGGAGTTCCCCAGCCTGTAGGTATGCTGCTGGTCCTTCCTCCCCAGGTGCAGCACCTTGCACTTGTCAGTGTTGAAACCTATCCTGTTCTCAGTTGCCCACCCTTGTAACCTGTCTAGGTCTGATTGCAGGCTATTCCTCCCTTCTGGCATGCCCACTTCTCCCTACATCTTAATGTCATCTGTGAATCTGAACAGGGTGCTTTTTACACTCTCATCCAAGTCGCTGATGAAGATGTTGAACAGTGCAGGCCCAAAGACCGTGCCCTGGGGGACCCCACTACCGACATCCCTCCAGGTCGAAAATGACCCGTCCACCACCACTCTCTGGGTGCAGCCCTCCAGCCAACTAGTGACCCATTTGACTGCGTAGGTGTTGATGCCACAGTCTCCCAGTTTTTTAATGAGAATGGGGTGAGAGACAGTGTCGAAGGCCTTCCTAAAGTCCAGAAAGACTATGTCCACTGCTACCCCTGCATCTAAGGATTTTGTGACCTGGTCATAGAAGGCCACCAGGTTGATCTGAGAGGACCTGCCTCTGATGAACCCATGTGGGTTGCCCCTAAGCATAATCTCCCCTGCTGGCCCCTCGTGGACATGCACCAAGATAACTCTCTCAAAAAGCTTACCTAGGACTGAGGTAAGATTGACTGGCCTATAGTTTCCTGGGTCCTCCTTCCTCCCATTTTTGAAAATGGGAACCACGTTGGCCCTTTTCCAGCCCTCTGGCACCACACCAGAGCACCATGAGTGCTCGTAAAGCTGTGCCAGGGGCCCCGCTATGACCTCAGCACTCTGGGGTGGAGACTGTCAGGACCTGCTGATTTAAATACGTCCAGTCCCACCAGAATTTTCCTGACTAGGTCCTCACTGACCCTAGGCCTGGGTGCACCTCCCCTGGGACCTATGGGTATCCCAGTGGGGGAGGGTGACCCAGTCCCTGCTCAGAAAAATGGAAGCAAAAATATCATTAAATAGGTTAGCTTTTCTGTCTGGTGCAATGACCAGATTTCCTAGTGTATCCTGCAGAGGCCCCACGTTACCCAGTACCTTCTTTTTACCCCTATGTATTTAAAAAAGGCCTTCTTGTTGTCCTTGATCTGGGTAGCTAGTCCCAGTTCCATCTCTACCTTGACCTTCCTTACCGCCCCCCTACAGTCCCGAGCAACCTAGGTATAGTCCTGGTTATGTCCCCATCCTTCCATTGGGTGTATGCTTCCCTTTTATCTAGGAGACAGTCCCATATGCTTTTGGTGAGCCATGGGGGCTTTTGCACCCTCTTGCCCACTTTGATCAACTTTGGGATTACCTCCCTTTGGGCTTGGAGGATCACCTCCTTAAGGAACGACCGCTCTTCCTGGACACCCGACTCTCTTCCCATTCAGAACCTCAGTGCCTCCCCAACTGTTCTCCTTACCTCATTGAAGTCTGCACTCTTGAAGTTCCGTGAGGCTGTAGAATGCTATATCATTGTTATTAAAACACCCCAGTCTGAGGTATCAAGTGAAATACTCGAGACAAAACAACAAAATAGACAATGCTAAACCTCCAAGGTAGAGGCATGTGATCCCTTACTTCTGAGACTGTTGACAGCTAAGTCACTAGGTAACCCTAACCCCCCTGGGCCAAGATCCTTCTCTTGGTCCGGGTGGCTGCAATTCATCTAGGCCTCTGGCATGTCCCCAACACAATATCCAGAAAACAAAATAAGTTTGATGGGGCTGTCAAACTCCACATCAGCTCAAGGAAATGAAAATCCCTAGGGAATCAGGAAAACTAAATGCAAGCTACTCAGTGCAGTCCTTCAGCCGGACTGAAGCTCTCAGGCTCTGGCACTCAGCTCTTAAGGTTCTTCCTCCCAGAGAAAAAATACCTTGATTACCCCTTACTCAGGTCTGCCATGTTCATGGGGTTGAGTAGGGCAAAATAGCTCTAATCTCTCTTGTGACTCCACTCCCTAAAGACTGACCTGAATACTGTTGGGTCCTCTAGATCCCAGGAGTTGGGACTGTTGGGACCTCATCCTAATCTATAATCATTAGAAATCAGTTTATGGCCCTGAAAGCATGGATGAAAATCCTTTCCAAAACTTTATTTCTATCAAAAGCTGTAATGCTGGGTATTTTTGTTATTTACATTCACTGTGTCTGCATACTTTATGGCCTCAGTAGCGTCTTGTGGCAATTAATTGCATGTTCTAAATCAGGGGTGTCAAAGATACAGCCTGTACAGCCCTATCATCTGGCCCATGGTGTTAGTGGTGTGTCTCAGACCAGGCCCATGGACTGCATCTGGTGCCCATGCCAGACTAACCCTAAATGGTGGGTCCAAGCCTAGTTTGGATCAGGTCCACAGACCAACCCTGTGCACCAGATCCAGTATGCAGCATACACCCCAGAGCAGTCCTCTGCAGGGCTTGTCTGGGATGCATGCTGCATATGGCGCTCATGCGAGACCAGCCCTGTTTGCTGCCTCTGGCACATGGGGCCAGATGAGTTTGATGCCCCTGATCTAAATTATGCTTGGAATTAAAATGTATTTCCTTTGGTCTGTTTCTAATCTGCTACCTTTCTGTTTCAGTTAATATTCTTCTGTTGTGAGACAGGGGAATGGATCTGATCTCTTTTCTCTAGACCAGCTGTGCTCCATTTCCATCCAGTAGAACCATATAATTTGGCCTTCTGCCCTTCCCACAGTTAGAAAATTTGGTGGGGGAGGAGCAGTGGCAGTGTTAAATTGCTGCTCTCATGTTGCCAAATTTCTGGACCGATGGGGAAGCCCAGAGGGCTAGATAGCATGGCCTTGCAAGTTGTAATGGGTATGTGGACCCAGACTCAGGTGGTATGGGCCCAATCAAAGTGCTCCAGACCAGAGAGGCACAAGGCCCAATCATAGCACATGGGATCCAACCCTGCACATTGGCCCCACAAAGAATCTAGCCTATGGACCAACTTTGCACCACTCTGGTCCCCAAGGCCAAAAGCTTGAGCACCACTGCTCTAGACAATTCATTATTTTATATAATTTTATCACATCCACTTCTACTGATCTTTTTAATCATGGCTACACATTGAGCAGGAGTTTGGATGCAGGCACTGATGACTTTGGACCCTTCCTGGCCTGACACAATTAATATAGGACCATGTCAATTGCAGGAGTCATTTAATTTTTTCCCCATGCTTTGCCATATTTTGCATTTATCACCACTGAACTTTATCTGTCCAGTCACCCTCAGTTTGGGTAAGCCCCCTGAAGTTCTTTCCTGTATTTGAGTATACTACGTAACACTGTGACATTGATGGGAAAAGGGAGTCACACAGAGGAACAAGGCAAGTGCTGCACCTAGATTATCAGATTGACCTACAGCCTTGGCATCCTTCTGGATTCAAACAGCTGTGAAACACACCTTCTTCCATCTGCATCAGGCTAGGAGAATGCAGCCCACATTATCCATGCACGACCTGGCTTACATGGCTTTGCCATCTCAAGTCTGGATTATGGAAGCTCAAGGTATGAGGCACAGACAAAAAGAAAAATGGTTCAGTTAATATAGGACACAGCATGCTATCGCCGTAACAAACACCTGATCCTGTGCTCTGCTGACTGTACTAGACCCTCACAGAACACTGAGTTGGATTCAAAGTCTCAGTCCCAATTTCTAAGCCCGCCATGGAACTTGTCTAATTTAAGATTCACCGCTTTGGAGCAGAGCTGACATGCAGTTGTACAAGCAGCAAAATGTGCGTCAGCGCACAAAAAAATTGCAGCAGTGCACTTTTGAAGTAAAGCACCTCCAACATGTTTTAATTCAAAAGCACGCCACTGCCATTTTCTCAGTGTCGACATGCATTTCATCGCTTATACAACTGCAAGCACCGCCGTGCTGAGTGCTTTTCAAAGCATCCTGTGCTGTGGCACCTGCATATGTAAAAATGCCCTTAGAGATCACACGACTCCTGAGCAGTGGAGAATTGATAGAGAAATGGAGTGATGTTGGGAAAGACACAGAAGGAGTGATAGGAAAGGAAGGAGAAGTACAGGAGGAATTGGGAAAGAGGGAAAAGGTAGTATTCAACATACATGTATAGCTCAACTGTGAGGAAAGAAGTAGAGAAATTAAACAATAAAACTACTGGGTTTTTTGCTCATGAGCATTTTGTGAGTCATTCAGATACTAAGGTGTGGTATAAAAAAAACAGTAGCTAGGTTAAGCTGATCCACCCTCTCTGACTTTTCTACATGAGATGAAATAGTCTTTAAGACCAGGTGTTCAAAATGTTTCTGCACAGATCCAATTTCCTGGTATAGAGGGGCCCTTTTACAGGGCCCATGAACTGGCAGCATAGGAAATATCAACATGAACAAACTGTGCTGAAGCAGCCCTCCTACACTCTGAAAGCAACTACTGCTTGGGCACTAGCATGGATGGAAGCTGTCATTTTGGTTGCTTAGCAGCTTGAAAGAGTCTGAAATATGTCAAGCTCTTAAAAAGAAAGGTGAAATCTGAACACAGGGCTAGAGAGCTGTTCTTAAGTTTTAATCCCAGCTCAGTCTCTGTTTCCTGTGCGAAGGATAGGGAGATAATATTTACTAGCTTCAAAGGGACGGTGTGAGAAACTAATTAGTTAATGTCTGTAGAGTGCTTTGAGGAGGAGGATTAAATGCAGCAAGTACTGCTCAGCATGATGATGATTCTTCTGTCTGGAGCCTGCACTCAAGCACACAGATGGACCCATCCTAGTCAGTACACAGTGTACCTTGCATGTTCAAGTGGCTTGCAAGCTGTGTCCTGCTATGCCCATTTTTTATGCAGATGGGGAAAAAAAAGTTGGAATAGATAACACAAAGAAAGAGGGAGAAAATGCAAGCCAAATCTTTCTAAATAAATGCTAGAACCCAGTGCCTAACAAACGTAAGATTTAGGCCTGCCAAAGGACATAAAACATAGGCGCAGTGCCTGGGTTTGAAGCCAGTCGGTATGAGTCTTCCCTACGTAGCAACAGTTGTTATGTAATAATAATAATAGTTGGTGACTTTCAAAGCACTTGAGAAATATTAATTTACCTTCACATTAGCCCAGGGAAGTAGACAGCTAAATATTTTCATCCTTGTTTTATGGTTTAAATTAGCATGACAACGTTTAAATGACTTGTCCAAGGTCTTTGCCCCAGAATTAGGATTGAAAATGCAACAGTCCTGGCTCCTAGGAGTGTATTCAGGTTGTTTCTTCATTCTCTTGTCCTCAAACAGCATGGAAGGTAAGCTTCTTATACTGAGCAGCTGCTGAGACATAATAAAAACCTTTGGGAGACTGAGCCAGAGCTCACTGAATTCTATGGAAATATTCCCATGGACTCCAGGGGATGTTGGATCATAACCCATGAGAGATTTTTACCTTATGTCAAGAAAGGTAGTCAGTTCACATTTCTAATTCCCACTGGAACATGTATAGCCCTGCTGCCTGAATTTCAAAGAAAATCTCAGAACGATGGTATAATTAGCAGAGTTGAGAAATGTTGTATTTCCAAGAGAAGGTGGGGGGAGGGGTAGAAGATAAACCTCACATAGCATCTGTGAACTTTCTCCTCAGAAAGTCTTTGTTTCTCACTTTTCCTGTCAAACAAGGTGATGTTTATTGCACCTTATGGAAAACACATCACCAGACCTCAGCAAAACAAAATCACCCAGCCTTAGGAGAGCAGTCACCCAACACTAACAAGAAATGCTCAAAGACTGTGCCAGCAAAAAACAGTATCCATGCAAGGATCAACAGAAAGACAACAAATCAGGACATGTAAAGACTCCAAGGAAGTAGCCCATTCCCAATGCAGTCCAATGACAAAACTACAGCTATTGCCCAATCAAAGGAATTTTTTCAGTTGACTATGCTGGCATTTCCTAACTTTTCTAATCATATTAATCATTGTGATGATCACATCTAATTTTAACCTTCATAAAAGATTTCTGGCCTGGCTTAGCTGCTTAGATTTCAGAGATATCATTGTCTTCTTTAAATGACCCATGAGTAAAATTAGTTGGGAGGCCCCACATCTTATCAGGCAGAATTCTCCAAAATGATTTAAGCCACAAATCCAACTACACGGTAGAAACTTCATTTTGACACTGCTCCAGGGTGGAAGTGATCCATTTCAGGATGCTTTCATACAATAAGAGCTTCTGCCAGTGGCACAAAATGTAAAAATAGTTTGAAAAGTGAAGCATCTGAAATACTGGACAGTGTAGAATGAGTGAATTAGGAGGGCTGTAGAAAGAGAATTAGATTCTAGAAGGACCTAGTGTGGAGGCAAGTCCTGCACCTAGATTATCAAATTGACCTACGGCCTTGGCAGCCTTCTGGATTCTCACTGTTTCTGTACCCCCCAATACAAACAGCTGTGAAACACACCTTCTTCCATCTACAACAGAGGTCAGAAATGCCAGGTGGTGATAGGCTGCTACCATACAAAGCCTGACACAGTATATCAATCTAGCTTCTCCACAGCATTAATAAAGACCTCTTTTGCTACAAATCTACATGTTGCTGCATCCTATAATGCTAACTTTTTACTCAGTTCTATCCTGTATTCCAAACTCTATTTTCCCCAATTTGGCTAAAATGTGGCTCATGTCAGATCAGCCTTTAAGCAAATATATATCTAACTCTATATACAGGCATACCTCGGAGATATTGCGGGTTCGGTTCCAGACCACCGCAATAAAGCGAATATCGCAATAAAGCGAGTCACACGAATTTTTTGGTTTCCCAGTGCATAGAAAAGTTATGTTTACACTATACTGTAGTCTATTAAGTGTGCAATAGCATTATGTCTAAAAAAACAATGTACATACCTTAATTAAAAAATACTTTATTGCTAAAAAATGCGAAGTGAGCAAATGCTGTTGGAAACATGGCGCCGATAGACTTGCTCGAGGCAGGGTTGCCACAAACCTTCAATTTGTAAAAAACCACAATATCTGCGAAGCGCAATAAAATGAGGTATGCCTGTATATATTCTAATCTGCCACCTACAGGTGCGGGCCAAACGTACATAGTTCTCCTTGTGGCCTATTCCTACCTTCCATTGTTGGTAAGCCTCCCTTTTCTTTTTAAGAAGATCTGTGACATCCCTATTGAGATAGGTTGGCCTCCTGGCACCTGTGCCACCTTTCTGTATACAACAGGTCAGATCTGGCCAAAAGGCCACATGCTCCAGGTAAGCCTTGAACTCACAACCTTGGCATTGCTCTACTGTGCACTGCTATATAAGTACCATGTGCTAACCAATTGCACCACTGGAGCCCCTATGGGTCATTTAGTTATATAGCTATACAACCTTAGGAACAACTTACTTCTGCACCTGCCATGAGCCACATTTTAGCCAAATTGGCTAAATGACCTGCATCTTGCACAGGGGCTCCAGTGGTGCAATTGGTTAGCACGTGGTACTTATATAGCAGTTACACAGTAGAGCAATGCCAAGGTTGTGAGTTCAAGGCTCACCTGGAGTTTGTGGCCTTTTGACATCTCCTGGGAAGAACACTTGGCCAGATCTGACCTTAAGAACACGATTCTTGGTGCACAGAAGTTGTCCATACTTGTATACAAAAAGGTGGCGCAGGTGCCAGGAGGCCATCTTAGCTCAATAGGGATGCCACAGATCTTCTTAAAAAGAAAAGGGAGGCTTACCAACAATGGAAGGTAGGAATAGGTCCCAAGGAGAACCACGTATGTTTGGCCCACACCTGTAGGTGGCAGATTAGAAAAGCAAAGGCAGTGACCGAATTCAAGTTAGCAACCAAAATCAAGGTCAATAAGTTCTTCTATAGGTACATAGGTAGCAGGAGGAAAACCCGTGGAAACATGGGACTGCTGCTCAATGCATTTGGACCTCTGATCAACAAAACCAAGGAGAAAACTGAATTCCTGAATGAGTACTTCACATCTGTATTCCATCAGTCTAAGAGTGATAGCTTTCTGAATGCAAATATGACACAGAATAGTCACAATAAGGATGATCACCTACCAACAGTCAGCAGGACCAGATAAGCTCCATCTGAGAGTGCTGAACAAACTAGCCAAAGTCATCATGGGACCTCTGGCAAACCTCTTTGAGAATTCCTGGCACTTGGAAGAGGTCCCGGAAGACTGGAAGAGGGCCAATGTCATGCGCATCTTCAAGAAGGGGAGGAGACAGGACCAATGGAACTACACACCAGTCAGTTTGACCTCAACCCCAGGAAAAATCCGCAATACATTTCTGAAGGAGTCCATATGTGATAAACTAGTAGAAAGCAAAAGTCTGAACAACAGCCAGCACAGTTTTTTCATGGGTAAGTCATGTCTGACTAACCTCATCTCCTTCTATGACCAGGTTACTCACCACCTGGATGTGGGAGATGAGGTTGACATCATTTACTTGGGCTTTAGGAAGGCCTTTGACTTGGTGTCCTATGAGGCTCTCAATGTAAAACTAGGGGACTATGGGCCCAACAATTCAACAATTAGATGGGTGGGAAACAGGCTGCCGGGTCAGACCCAGAGAATACTAATAGATGGATCCATGCTGACCTGGTGAGAGGTAGCCAGTGGGTTCCCCCAGGTTCGGTACTTGGACCAGTGCTTTTCAACATCTTCATCAATGATTTGGATCTGGGGGTGAAAAACACACTGGCATAGTTTGCCAATGACACTAAGCTGTGGGGAAGTGCGGCCATGCATCAGGTAGGCTGATGATTCAGGAGGACCTAGACAGATTAGTTAGATGGGTGGACCAGAACCAGATGCTGTTCAACAGTGAGAAGTGTAAAGTGCTCCACCTAGAGAGAAAAAATCTGCAACAAACTTACAGGCTCAGCTATGCTACTCTAGCTGGCACCACATCTGAAAGGGACATGGAGGTCATAATTGACCATACAATGAATATGAGCCACCAGTGTGATGCTACGGTTAGCAGAGCAAACAATACACTTGTATGCATCAACTGGTGCATCTCAAGCAAAGCTAAGGAAGTTATTCTTTCACTCTACATGGTATTGGTGACTGCCCCTGCCCCTTCCCCTGCTCCACTCCCTCCCTCACTACAGAGGACTTATTCACCTTTGCAAACAAAAGTCTGCCTGCGATGGTCATTCTGGAAATTGGCTTGAAAGCAGGGTACAATAAGTGTACAATTATATTGGGACATGCTCACATTGGAAAAGAGCATTATATTCCCAGCAGAAAAAAAGAGGCAACAGAATAATTCCTTGGACGATGCAGTAAACAGTATGCCAAAGTTCAGTTTTCCACAAAGAGTTCAACCTGTGGTTGGACATTCCTGCACCACACACCTGATTTTTGACTCAGGGTAAAGAATGGGTGTGAAAGTTTGTTTTTGAGGGGGGTTTTTGCCCTTCAGCCTCAGCCAGCTGCCAACAGCCCCAAGGAACAAAGGTTTGCCTGTATTTCAGCAGTTTCACTTCCCCTGCATCAGCTGAAGTGTCACAGAAGGTGCTATTTTAGTGGTAGGCCAGTAGAAAATCTATCTCCTTTGAGGTGATCTTGTCTCTATTTAATCAACCATAGAACAGAGCAGGACCCACTTATGGGTTGCTTGCCTCTCTACAATTAGGGCTGTGCGAAGCTTTGGTATCTGATTTGATTTGGAGGAGATTCAGCCCAATTCGGCCCAATTCGGAGGCCGAATCTCCAAATCTGAATTGAATCAGGATACCGTTTAATCTCTCCAAATCGAAACAGAGAGATTTGGAGAGATTCGACAATTTGGCCATAGGCACAGCTTTAGATGTTTTTTCTACATACCTCAAGGTACCAGGCCTGTCTCGTGAACACTGAGCTGCTGGGGCGTATGGAGCATCCCACGGGAGTACAGGGGGCCCCCCACCCGGAAGTGGACCAGAAATACTTCTGGTCCACTTCTGAGTCTGCTACGGAGCATGCAGGGGATCCACCCCACCCTCCAGCTTGGCAACTGGTGCTATCCTGGGTTTGGGGGGCACCCAGGGTCCCCCCGCAGCTGATTGCTGAACCAGGGGGCTCCAGGCAGGTCCTCCATGCACTTGGCAGCAGACCCAGAAGTGGATCCCCCCCATGCTCCCGTGGGACGTTCCATTCGCCCTACCATCTCAGGATTCACGCTCCACCCCTGGTACCTTGAGGTATGTAGAAAAAACATGTAAAGCTGTGTCTATGTCTGAATCGCTGATTCTCTGAATCAGAATCGAATCTTCACATTCGACTGAATCAAATTGGGACAGTGATCCAAATCAGCGAACTGAATCACTGTCCCCTGAATCAGGCCAATCGAATACTGTCCGCTTTGCACACCCCTATTTATAATCTATTTAGAAGCATGTTTTTTAAAGCAGTGAGCTAAGATTAATCTGGAAACATCAAGCTGGACATTTTGCTGTTGCTAAGGGGGTACTGCAACACATATTTTTACACTGCTGTAAACAGGAGCAATGCTGATGATGTTAGCCTGGAGTGACACTGCTGTTCATGAGTATCGGGCCCATCATCCTTTAGCAGATAGTGTTTTGTATTGGAGACTGATGCCCCTACTCAGGCTACAGATCAGCCCAGAGAGGAACAGCTAACTGGTTCATTATCATAGACTGACTATTAACAAAAGGAGACTCAGAAAAAAAAATGCCTGGTAAGATCACAAACACAGAGACAGCAAGATATTGTGAGTCAGTTCTTATTTTGCAGTTATTGGTTTAAATTAGTTTATAACCTGTTCTTCTCTTAGTGCTACTTGCGTTGTTAGGCAGAGATCATGGATGCAAAACATTTAATGGTGTTATTTGTCAAAGCAGAAGAATCCTGCATCCACACTGTACCAAAAAAAAAAAAATGGAAGGGAGGACAAGTAGGAGGATGCTGATCTGTAGTTAAAGATACCACAAGAACACTCACTAACAATTGTTAATCTTACCTGGATAATCCCAGTCATAATCCTCTGCGGATTTAAAAAAACGTATGCTGTGATTTCAGTTTGCCTTGTGCGAAATTTTCACAAGTCCTGATTATGATTAAAAATGTTGCTTTAATGAATACACTGCTTATAAATGAGCTTCCACAATAAATCTACTGTGCAGGCCTTGCTAGGAGGGACCGTTCATTATTTAACTGGTACAGAATGTCACTTATTCATTTAACATAGGCAGAGAGGGACTTATAGTTAAGAATAAGTAAAAAGACTAAGTATTTTTCATTGTAGGAATAGCTAACAAGTAGCATGATTAGAGCTCGTTGAGATACTCTTCATGAATAAAATTCTTTGTGCATGTAGCTCCTCTTTTGAGTGAGCAATTAATTTGTAAGTAGACTATCATTTTCTTTAATTGTCATCCTTAAATATACACCAATGAGTTCAGAGGAATTGTTAGCAGACAACGCTTTGTTTGTGAACCGTGTTTTGACAATTGAATGGCCATTTTTGATTCTGGCTACTTGGCCACTCAGGTTTTATATTACCCTTTCCACTTCGTGTTCTGATGACTGACACTGTTTACAAAGGAATTAACAAACAAATAATACCCCTCAGATATGAATTTTCAGATGCAACTCTTCTTAGAATTCACATAACACTGAACATTCACAAACCTTTTCCCATATTCTGAGTTGTTCTTTAAATGCACATAAAAATGCATGGCATGGTTTTATAATTCAAATCTTTCCTTTGCAATAGGGCCCTAATATCACTGTTCTTGTTCAACCATTGAAGATTAGAAAATTCTCCTGTTCTTTGTCTTTTAACTCCGCATGTTTGCTCCCACATGCTTTTCCTATTGTTCATCTCATGTTGTCTCTTTGCAGTTAATGTTTTTTTTGGCTGCAACAGTCAACATGTTCTCTTAGGAATGCACTGGACCCAACACATTTGCCAGAAAGATGTTGTCACTGCAAAATCCTTACATTTAATTGCAGAATTTTTTGTTTAAAAAGAATCAGTTGGTAAGCACATGCCATTTCTTCCAGAACAGACATTCCTGGCCTTGTTTCCTGCCATGAAACCACATTAATCCAGTTCCCTTTGCTTCAAAGGAAGCCTTGGTTTTGGGAGTGGAAGCTGGCTCAGGACTCCCAGGCAACTGTTGGTGACCTCATGTTGGAAGGGTTTGGGAATCTGTTTTAGAAATGGCAGTGTGATTTTCTACAACAGAACAGAGTGAGAGGGAGAGCCATATCAGTGCTGGAAAATTGCTAATCCAAAAAACTTGTTTCTGGATGTTGTTTCAAGGTAGGTGAGAACTTTCCCAGTTCTCACATTGCCCCTTTCCTCCTGCCTCTACCTCCCGCACATGTCACCCGCCAAATATTTCAGGGTCAGAAAGCAGTTCATATGATCCTTTCAGAGACCTTGTGTTTCATGCACAGAGCTCTGTGCAGTAATAAAGAGACTCCATTTGGTCTGCAACAACTTGCATCTTTATTTCAAGTGCACTGTATTCACTGGTGATGCTTACAGCCAGAAGGTGCACTGGGTGCTCAGACCTACGGTGAAATTCCTCAAGCACATGGAACTTCCTGGTGTCACCTTCCAAATAATCCCCACTACACCTCTTGTGCCAACATCTTGTTACACTGCCTCTTGATTTGTTGCCAGCCTAGCATCATGACTACCCAACCCAACTCCCTCTGGGGAGCCAGCATTTTATTTTCAGTGAGCTTTCTCTTTTTTCATGGGTTTTGTGGACATTACCCACTTTTTGCAGGCAGCGCTGGATTTCGCGTTTTCCGCAATATCTGCAAGATTGTTATTTTGGTAGGTCCCTAATTATGACTGTTACGCCTAGCAATGCCACCATCAGATAGCAGAAGCAAGCATGAGAAACTAATGCGGAAGTTGCCACCCAGCTTTTACATGGGAAATGCCTACACATTTAATGGAGTCAACAGAACAGTCTCCTTTGTCTTATCTCCTGTTGTCCCAACCCATCCTTCCCATGTATTACTGATCCCAGGTTGTACACTTCTCACAGAGAGGAGCTTCCACAGACCCTGGTGCCAGAGATGGTACTTAGCAAAGGTGCTGCTCTCTCCTCTGTGTATTTGGAGGCTTTTCTGCTCTGTTTTGCTCCCCACTGCTTTGAGTGGAGACGGGGATCACCAGACCTTCTGTAATATGAGAGTTCTTCTATCACTAAGCAGCAGAACCTATGGTGAATTTTGCTACAGTTTGCAGATGAGTGTTGGAGCTGATATGGATTACATCTACGTGGTAATCTTACCAGCCCTTGCAGTGGTGCCCTCATATACTTAGTACTGCCCAGGATCCTGTGCTCAAACTGATAGCAGGGTTGCTGCCTCTGGATAGGCAATCCAACAATTAAATTGCCCCCGGGCCTCTAGCTAATTAATCTAACTGTGTGGGTATAGCTGCACTGATTGTGGTTCAAGAGGCAGCCTTCATGGAGCAGCACAATGGGCTCCTATACATGTGCACGGAGCCAGCTCTGACGTGCTGGAAATCCAGTGCGTTGGAGCAGACTCAATTACTCACATCTGATGCGGCATGAAAATAAACACACTCCAGCAGAATCTGGTGTCACATGCATTACACATGACACTCATGCATTACACATGATGCTCAGGTGCTTTTAATTAAAAGCATCCGGTACACATGACACTTGAGTGCTGATACACGTGATGCTTGGGCATTTCTAATTAAAAGCACTTGCTAATTAAAGCACCCCCCCACACACACACCTTCCGAAGCATGTGTAAAAATGTCCAGTGTGCCAGGGGGTGGCATCATTGGGAGGGGAAGTTCACCATACAGTCACAACTGCAGAGCCACAAACAGAAGGACCCCGGATACGTTCCTTGAGGTTGGGGCTAGCATTCTGTGGTGGGCCCAGAAATTGTTAGATGCAAAACAAGGAGGGAGTATGGGAGAAGAAACACTTGAAGCATTTTGTGCTAGATGCTCCATGGCCTTGCAGCTTGCATAAGTCATTACCCGAGTCAAATGGGTTTTGGACAGCTGACCTTCTACTCTGTTACCATGCTACAGCCGGTTTGCCTTGGTTTAAATGACTAAAGAAGGTGTTGAGCAATGAAGTATCTGGCCTAGGGCTTTTCAGGCAATGGCATTTAATAAAAATAACCATTTGCAGGTTCCTTTTCAGGAAAGCTGATGGAGGCTCACAAACTCCTGTTTTATGTACGGCTGTCTGAATATGTATACATATTTTGATACAACAACCAAACTATTTTTAGTCTCCTTTTGGATATGTTTGTGAGCAAGCCCTTAACTGTTGCTATGCTGCTATGGAAACAGTATCCATGTATACGGACATGTTTACAATTGTTTTAAATACCATAAACTTTCAAGGGCAAAGTCAAGCGGTTTATTTCCGTTAAAGTCACTTCATGGTGCTTTTTTTTATTATATTCTTTAATTTAAGACCCTTCTCAGCTAACACTGGCTCTATAAAGATTAAAAAAAGACATGCATGTGACATCTATATAGGTTTTATGTGTTGTCATGTGAAATGAGTGGAGTGAGATACGAATAGTTGAGAATCTAGCTTTGAAAATAGAAATAATTTGTAACTTCCCCATCTCTTCCCAAACAAAATATTAAAGGGATTTTTATTGGACACTGAAATGCTTATTCAAGGTGAGGTTAGCAAATCATAGGAAGTACTGGAGATGGAGACAGCTGAAAGCCAGTTTGTCTCACATCCTGCGCTCATGCTATAAACTGTGTAATTATTGGAAAGCTTTGTTCAGAAGGATTCCCTCAGCACTGGCCATCTGTATCCAGCGTGTGTCTGCAGATCGGTTTGCATTACCTAACAGTAATGAGCTGGATTTTCAAATTGGAGTGTGCCTAAAGTTAGGCATCTTAATCCATATTTAGGCACCCAACAGAGTATGCAGGATGGGTTAGTGTCCTAGTTCTTTCTAGCTGCCAGTCAAAGCTGTTGCTGACTCTCTTTCCTCACTGGCCAGGGCAGAGCTGGTCAGGACAGAAAGAACATCCTGTGCTGCCTCAGTTCTTCAGTTCCCTTGCTAGCTCATTCTTGGAGATCTGCAGCCCTCATCAGAACTGTTTCTTTGACATTTCAACCTTTCTTACGCAAAAGGAAAAAGACTTCCACCCCCCAAATGTCAGGGTCAGGAGGTGATTTATTTGCTTCATTTCAATTGCATCATAACTTAAAAACACTTCCCCTGCCCCTGAAACCAATGCATCCAAACCTTGGCAGAAAAACTCCATCCCTGTCTTGTTATGAGCTGCAGTGCATGACCACAGAAGGATTAATATCCTTGGAAGGAAGTGGTGGGTATGAGGGACCATGAAGGAACTAGCTTCAGTGGCAGCTTTGGTGCTGCCCCTGTCACACACTAATAATAGGAGTGAACAAAATCCTACCAAAAAAAGGCAAAGGTCCTCCCGAGCTTAACAACCCATTGGGCTGGCATGGTTAAGGCATGCATGGGATGGCTAGCATCACATCCAGCTGGTTTCAGCTCTCCAGCCTGCCTAACAAGATCTCCATTTACAGGTATATCAACAAGGGGAGGCCTTGTGTACCAGTCCAGAGCAGGGATCGCACTCATGACTTTGGAGCTGCGGCATTATAAATAGCTAGTTTGCCATCTCAGCCTGGCAAAAAAATCCTAGCAAGGGGATGGAAAACTGTGAGTCCCCTTGCATATAACATACCAGTCTGCAGTTAGCTTGAAAGGGCATGGAAGAGAGTAGCAAGGCACTGGATGGAAGCAGCCATCCCTGCCACTTTTCTCAAGGGACAGCCACCAAAAATCTTGGTCCTTGTTCCCTTCAGACCAAGCAAATCCACCAAAGTCCATATGGGCCCCACCATTGTTACTGATGGGAGGGGATCTGGCCTCTGGCATGTAAAGGGTGGCAGTTTCTGATTCCAAATATATCACTAGATCTTCCCTTTCACTCCCACAAAATGGGCACGGTAAGATATGAGGGAAGCTCATTTTGGAGACAATGTCAGCACAGGGTGCAGAAAAGGGTAGAAGACACAGAAAAGAAAGTACCTGGAGCATCTGAGAGTTCCTGCTAAGCATGTGCTCCTGCAGAGACTTCCTGACTCAAGCAAAATTTCTCTTGATGATTGTGGCTGAACCAAAGTTTCCCCATACTGCCCTAGCACAATTTAAGACCATAGCATAGCCCAGTACTTAGGTAAGTAAGTTGTTCAAAGGGGTACCCACACAGTACAGTGGCATATGGACCCATATGGACTTTGGTGGATTCACTTGGTGTGAAGGGAGCAAGGACCAAGATTGTTGGTGGCTTTTACTACCTGTAATTTTCCCTTTCCTATAGTGACTCCTGGAGACAGCATACTTTTAACTTTGTTCCTTTCCTTTCCAAACCTCTGCGGAGATGCTTAATTCATATTCAGCCTGGTGTACTCTGTTTTCACTTAAATCAGTGTAAGCAAGTTTAAATTGAATTAAGACCCAAGCCAGGTTTAAATGAAATGAAGAGTGTCTTCCCAGGGTTTCTCACTGTTTTATTAGATTGGATTTTAACATGATTTAAAGTAGAACTACTATAATTTTGAATATGGACAAAGTCTTAGGTCTAGTTTGTCAGAGAGGGAGAGAGAGAGAATGCAGCATGTTTGTACTTTTTTGTAAATATGTTTGCATTTAGCTAGTTATTATACATAATTCCTCCTTATCGTGCTTAATTGTTTCTTTTTCATTAGTTCATGTAAAACTAAATACAAATGAACAACTCAATAAGTAATCACTGAAGTAGAAGTAAAAGATCAAAACAAATATCAGTGTTGAGGGGACTTGTATATGACTGTGCCAAAAGTGACTTGGCAATCCCATGGGCTACTGTCTGGAGGGACTTGTCTGTTTTGCTTGGAAGTTAGTTTCCCAGCACCCCTGGCCTGCAGAAGTCAGGAGCCAGATATGTGTGAGGAATGCAGGAGTGTTTCATGCTGGTACTATGTGGGCCGACTGAAGTCGATGGAAGTTGCCAACAGATCCTTGGAAAGAAGATGCTGTTCTGTACAAGGAGGTGGGGCTTTGGTGGCAGTGCCAACTTCATGTTGTGAGGGCTGAGAAAGGACAGTGCTTCTGTGGAGGGCTGGAAAATGACCTCCCATTCCAAAGTCCACCCATGCTAAACATTTTGAGGAATTGGATAACCCAAATCCAACTCCATCTTTAGATGGGCAAGAAGCACTTGTGCAGCTAAGTTAGCTGTGTAAGTGATAGATATGTCAGGCCACTCCCCCTGGGAAGGCATGTAACTTCTTGTCAGTCACAGAAAAATGGAAGAGGAGAAGAATGCTCCCATCTTTTAGTGTGTCTCAGTGAGATGGGCACTGCCCTGGAAGGGACGATGCCTTGGATTCCAGCCCCTGCTCCTACCCCCAATGTTTTATCTGCGTTTGAATTTAACAGTCTTTAGATGGACAGACAGCACTTGGATGGTTTCTGCCGCACTGTGGACAGAACCCTTCCAAGGCAGTACCCACCTCACTGAGATGCATACGTTCTTGCTTGCTCTCTCAGACCCACATATCTTCCCCTTTTAACTGTCCAATGGATCAGCCTCAATAGGAGGGTGTTTTTGGCCCCTTGCCAGAGACTTAGTGGTCAGCTAAGGCACTGTTTCATAGTTTCATGGTTAGTAGAGTTGGAAGGGACTTGAGCAGATCATCAAGTCTGACCCCCTGCCATGGCAGGACAGAGTACTGGGGTCAAACGACCCCAGCAAGACATTCATCTAGCCTCCTCTTAAAGACCCCCAGAGTAGGAGCCTGCACCACTTCTCTTGGAAGTTGGTTCCAGATCCTAGCTGCCCTGACAGTGAAGTAGCGCTTCCTGATATCTAGCCTAAATCTACCATCTGCCAGCTTGTGACCATTATTTCTAGTCACTCCTGGCAGTGCTCAGGGGAACAGGGACTCCCCCAGTGCCTGCTGGTCCCTTCTGACTAGTTTGTAACAGGCCTCTAGATCCCCCCTCAACCTTCTCTTGTGGAGGCTGAACAGGTTCAGGTCCCGTAGCCTCTCCTCATAGGGCCTGCCCTGTTGTCCCCTGATCATGTGAGTGGCCCTCCTCTGGACCCTCTTGATGTTGTCCAAATCCTTCCTGAAGTGTGGCACCCAGAACTGGACGCAGTACTCCAGCTGCGGCCTGACCAGCTCCCCCAAAGAGGGGGAGGATCACCTCCTTGGACCTGCTTGAGATGCATCTGTGGATGCATGACAAGGTGCGGTTGGCCTTCCTGACTGCATCCCCACACTGCCGGCCCATGTTCATCTTGGAGTCAGTGATGACTCCAAGATCCTTTTCCGCCTCTGTACTGACAAGAAGGGAGTTCCCCAGCCTGTAGGTATGGTGCCGGTTGTTCCTCCCCAGGTGCATCACCTTGCACTTGTTGGTCCTCCCTGGTGATGGCCCCTCCCTTCCATTGAGTATATGCCTCCCTTTTAGCTAGAAGACATTCCCGTATGCTTTTGGTGAGCCTTGGGGGCTTTTGTGCCCCCTTGTCCCCTTTGATCCGCATTGGGATTACCTCCCTTTGGGCTTGGAGGATCGTCTCCTTAAGGAACAACCACTCTTCCTGTTGAAAGAGAGGAAATATGTTCAACATCTCCTGGGTGAGTGGGGCCTAAAACATAGGCCTCCCACCCCCTCAGTAAGTGCCATAACCCAAAGCATGGAAGGACCCTCTTCCATCATAGTATATTTATGACTAACCTTCCAGGGACACGTACCAAGTTCATGCAGCTTCACAAATGGCATAGGATCACAACAAAGCATGAGTGGCTGAAGCATGTCCTTCTGGCCGTACAGGCAGTTCTTGACTTACAATGTTTTGAGTTACAGTGTTTTGCACTTACACCATTTATAAATTGACACCTGTTTCAACTTGATGACATCACTTTTGCCTTTACAATGCTTGATCCGATGCAAGGCCACACCAGTGAATAAATTTGCTGTGTTGCTCATCTCCCTGGAGAACATCTGTCCGAAACTTCCTCGGGCATTTTCTTTAAGAAAGCAGACAAGACTCCGGAAAAACCTGCAGCCAAGATTCCTGAGGAGACTCCAGCTAAGAACCCTTCAAAAAGGGTTTTCAGGAACCAATTGTGTCGTAAATCCAAGGATTGTCTGTATTCACGTAAACTGTGAAAGTGCCACTTATCTACAAAATGGGGGATGGAATTTGGGACTATGACTCTATAGGCATAAGGCAAATATCTGTGGACCTTGTTACATGATCTTTTTAGGTGGCTTCTGGAGCTCTTAACCCCTGGATTGGCTGTATTTTAACACCTTTAAGTATCTTAAAGCATTTGTTATTTGGCTTAAAGTTACACCACTCCGGATTATCTCTAATCAACCTCATTTCGCTTTTGTTCCATTAATGTGTGGCCATTCTCCATAGCTATTCCACCCAAGTTGAAGTGTTTCAGCACGCTATGATGCAGTGCTCCCACCTGAGTCAGGATTTGCTGGGGCACAGAAGGGCTGGGCATGGTACCTCTCTTAACTAGAGTGTGGATATGTGCTGTGTTATATGTTGTATGCCCTCTTTTTCAAATTCTATGACAGTGAGGGAGGTGACCCTTCCTAACAGTTTAACTGTACCATTATGTTCTGTAGTACCCCTCAGAGTCCATTGGAAGTGTCCTACTGTTAAAACTTGGGGTAAAAATGGCCTCTTTCCAGATCAGAGGCTGACCACAGATGAGTCAACCTCACCTCAGTCCCTGGAAAAGTCATGGACCAGGTCCTCAAAGAATCCATTTCTAAGCAGTTGGAGGAGAAGAAGGTGATCAGAAACAGTCAGCATGGATTCACCAAGGGCAAGTCATGCCTGACCAACCTGATCGCCTTCTATGATGAAGGCACTGGCCCTATGGATGCGGGCAAAACCAAGGAATGTAATAGTTCTTGACTTCAGCAAGGCTTTTGATACACAGTCTTGTAAGCAAGCTGAGGAACTATGGGTTGAATGAATGGACTATATGGTGGATAGAAAGCTGGCTGGATTGTAAGGCTTGATGGGTAGTAATCAATGGTACAGTGTCTAGCTGGCAGCCAGTATCAAGTGAAGTGCCCCAGGGATCAGTCCTGGGGCCAGTTTTGTTCAATATCTTCATTAACAATCTGTAAGATGGGATGGATTGCACCCTCAGCAAGTTCACGGATGACACCAAGCTGGGGAGTGTAGTAGATATACTGGAGGGTAGGGCTAGGAGTAAGCTAGACATATTAGAGGATTGGGCCAAAAGAAATCTCATGAGGTTCAACAAGGACAAATGAAAAGTTCTGCACTTAGGACAGAAGAATCCCATGCACCAGTAGAGGCGGGGAGCTGACTGGCTGGGCAGCAGGTCTGCAGCAAATGATCTAGGGGTTACAGTGGGCAAATGAGATGGATATGAGTCAGCAGTGTGCCGATGTTGCCAAGAAAGGCTAACATCATCCTGGGATGCATTAGTAGTAGTGTTGCCAGCAGATAGAGGGAATATTCTGCTAAATGTGAGGCCACATTTGGAGTCCTGTGTCCAGTTTTGGGTCCCCCACTACAGAAAGGATGCAGACAAGTTGGAGAGAGTTCAGTGGAGGGTAATTAAAATGGTTAGGGGGTGGGTTACATGACTTATGAGGGGAGGTTGAGGGAACTGGGTTTATTTAGTCTGAAGAAGAAAAGACTGAGAGGGGGTGCACCTGCTGGGCCTCGATTACTCGGTCCCTTGCCGCCCTGCCCAGGGGCCTGGTGGTAACCTTCCGCTCCGTCTCTTAAGGGAGTAGTCCTCGGTCTTCCGCTTCAGGTGTACTCCCCCTCCGTGTCCCGCCTGCCACGACTTCGATGATATTTCAGTGGTGGAGGGGATGGCCACCTGACGCTGGCTACCTCCCCAAGGTTAAAGCGCGATGTTCTTCATGAGGCTCCACCTCCCCTGCACCTCGCCCTAGACCTTGCCTCAGCAGTGTGCTATCGGTGTTGCCTCCGGCTGGCCCTCCGCTTGATGAGGGACCCCACTGGGTGCCAACTAGGCTCACGCAGGGGCCCCGGAAGTCCTGGTTCCTTCTCGGCCAGCCTAACCTGTAGGATCCTAGGTTCCCTCTAACTCAATAGCCCTGAACAATAATACAGAGACCCAGGCCAACACAAACAAACCACACTAGTAGTGAAAGGAAAAAAAATGCTAATTTAACCACAAGGCTCAAGGGATCACCTCCCACAAAATAAGCTACGCTCCCTATCAAGGGGATATTCGGCTCACGAATTTTGGTCGAGGTCCACCGTCGTGTCTCAGTCCTTCTTTTCTTTGAGGATTCCCTCTTAATTCCTATGTCTGTCATCCTCTGTGTTAATGAAGCTTTCAACTTCGACTCTCCTCGCGCCCCAGGGTTATATGCAGTCGAGACACCTGAGTCTTGTCAAGCCCAATGGCAGAATCTTCCCCTGGGCAGAATTCAGATTCTTCCCATGATGCTGCAGCACCGTTCTCCGGCTCCTCCACCTTCCTGGTGGGATCTGGAGCTCTTCTCCCCATGCTTTCTTGCCGCCTCTCCTCCCTTTCTTCCCACTCGCTCTCCCTTCTTATTCTCCCGTGCTGGTTCTCCTCCCCTGCTTCCCCAGCTGTTTTCCCTTTAAATAAACCGCGGCTAATGAGCCGCGCGGGACCAGCCGCCACTTTTTACTCCGCTGCAATCCCTGCCGCACTTCCTGCCGCCAGTAAGTTGTTTTCATTTAGTTTCTCTTCTCCTTTCTTTTCCCCATGGTGTGCTGCCCCACAGGGCCCCCCTTGGACTCTTCGGGGTTCATACCTTCGCCGCGCCCCGGGACAGGGGGTTTGCTAGCAACTTTGAACCACCTGAGTGGTGGTTCCAAAGAGGATGGAGCTAGACTGTCATCAGTGGTGGCAGATGGCAGAACAAGGAGCAGTCATCTCAAGTTGCAGCAAGGGAAGTTTAGGTTCAATAAAGGAATTAGGTTAGATATTAGGAAGAATTTGCTCACTAGATGGGTAGTAAAGTATTGGAACAGGTTGTCCAGAGGTGGTGGAGTCTCCATACTTGGAGGTTTTCAAGACCCAGCTAGACAAAGCATTGGGTGGGATGAACTAGTTGGGGATGGTCCTGCTTTGAGCAGGGAGGCGGGGTGGGGATTGGACTAGATGACCTCCTGAGGTCCCTTCCAACCCTAATTTTCTATGATTCTCTGACTCTTTCTTCATTACAAATTATTTCTTTTTCCCAAGGCCTTTCATATCATACAGAATATACAATGAGGGAATTATTAGTCACAGTAATGTGTCACCATATCTGCTATTTAGTTTTATGGATACTCTTCACCCTTAATTCTAAACTAATATCAGATATCAGTACTATTGTTGGAGCTCAAGGTACAGTAGCTATCATGGTTCAGATCTGTTGGCATAGCAAGTGGAAGCTGATCTTTGCATTTATTGTGTCATCTATTCAATACACATTAGGCACAGTGCAAATAAAAGGCAACCATAACATGTAACCTGTTGCCTAAACACAATACTTATCATCATCCAGACTTTGTTCCTTAAAATGTAGAATTCTTGGCCCAGTTTGTGGTTTTTAAATCTACAGACCGGTTAAGTCTGTGTGGAGGCAGAACAGCAGCTACAATGACTTCAGACACTGTGCTTGCAGTTATGGTGGGGGCATTCCCAGGAATGGCTACTGCTACATTTTGACTGGGTGCTATATGTGTGCTCTGATGTTCAAGCTGACAGAGCAAGGAATGAGATGCTGGCCCATTATTCTCATTAGTGTTTGTTTTACTGCTTCCCAGTGGCTCCAACTGAGATATGATTGCACTGTGCTAGGTTTTGTACAAACACATAATAGTAGGTAGCCCCTGCCTCCAGGAGCTTCCCATCTAAGCAGGCAAGACAGAATGATTATCCTTTTTTTTAGTGGTAGAACTGAGACACGGTGAACTTGAGTTAGCCAAAGTCACACCAGTAATTTGTGGCAGAGTTAGGAAGTGAACACAACTCTAAAGGTCAACTGCTCTACACACAAGGTCATCCTCCTAGCTGAGTTCCACAACCATTGGTTGCATCAGCACCCCCACTTGCAGTCCAAGAATGCATAGTAAGGGGTGCTACTGGGATGTCTGTGTTAAACAGACTGCTGATGGCTTCTCTTCTTCACACATCCATGCAGATTAAGGCCCATTATAGTATGGACAAGTATTGACTGTGGTAATTCACATCAATTTTTCCTTCTGTTGGTTTTAGCAGGTCACCAGTAAGACACATACAATACACCTGGGCAGATTTTTCATGGAAAATACTAATATGTCTTTTTACTCCATGCATGTGGAGAGAGAGTCCTACAAACCGCACCCCCCCCATTTCCAATCCCAGAAAAGCAGCGCAGTACAGTACTGTAAATTCCCTGTAAATTATGTCATATGATCTGAACTCTGCAGAAATGATTTGTGACATTTTGACAGCAAGTCAACAGCCTGTGAAAAAAACTATTGACTGCCAAGGTTCCCTGTTATGATGCATGTGAGAAGTACTGAGTGTACTTCTCACTTCCCTTTTTGGGAGGTCTGTCAGAGCCATTTTCTCTAGTTTTACTTGGAAAAGAGTCTGTATGTTACCGGTACGATGGCCCAAGTCCTGAACATCCCATGAGCTAGGAGCTAGAGAAAGAACATCTTCTATTTTATTGTGTACTTCTTCAAAGCTAATGCACATTTGCTTCTACTTGCAAGCAAAGAACTCCTTCTGAAACTCCATCTTCTCCTGTTCCTCTCTTCCCATCCTGAGGATGGACTGCTGGCCACATTTTTAGAGCAGCAACAAGTTTTATGAGAGAGATGCCAGCACCCCTGAAGAGATGCCTCGAAATCAGTAGGACTACATATAGGGGTCTATCCATGCACAACTTATCTAGGATCTTTGCAACATAGACTTTGTCTTCCTCTGTGTTTGGAAAGCACATGGTAGGGGCTACCACAGCTTCTATGAGAGTAATGTAACACATTCAAACTTGGCTAACTGAGCACAAGTCCCAGTAACTTCCATTGGGCATAGTTTATTGAGTTTATTCCCACATGGCACAATTAAAACAATAGGACTCCTTGAAGAGGAGCAAACTACAAATTATTTTTAAGGCAAAAAAAGCAACTTTCAAAATATTATCCATAGTGGAATGTCTGCTGTTTTAGAAATACCAGAGGAAGGGGTTTATTTTTAAAAAATACATTATTGCTTTTGCTGAGACATTTAAGATGAATACTCACTAGTGATGTGAGGCTCACGCAAAAGCAATACTGCATGATTTTGTGCTCCTGCTGGTTCTTTAACAGCAGCAGCAGATTTATCGGCAGCATTCATAGAGCTGCATCAACAGATAATAATTGATAATATCCATGTTGACAGAGAAGCAAACTTGAGAAGCCAAGCTGCCTGAAGTTTCATCAAGAAGCACTTAAGAGAGGGAGAGAAAAAGCCAGAGCCTGGTCTAAGGAACTATATCCCTAATTTTTTGAGCTGCGTGAACTTCAGAAGTCTGGGGACGTTGAGGTGGTACCTGGCTACTCTGTCCAGGGGACAGGCAGTTAGTGAAATGAAGATCCCCCAAGTACCATCTCTGTAAATGGGACTTGCACATTTTTGAAGATGTTACCCTTATTCCCCAGTTTATTTCATATAAGCTTAGAGGAACTGAGGACACATTTGGGCTGCAAGTGTGGAGATGTCCGGACTAAACTACCTCTCATAACCATCCTGGCCTCCCGGTAGAATGCTGCTAATTAGTTCTGCCTCTGACTCTTCAGGGACTGGTAAGTAAGTTTGCTGCCGAGTCGAAGATGGGTCTTCAAGCACAAGTCAGGCAGCCTCTCTCTATGCAACATGGAGCAGAGAAGTCTCCTGGAGCTCTTAAGTTCTGAAACAATCAAGCTGGCTGCATGCATCACACTTACTTAAAAAGCACAGTGACTGGCTGTGACATCTTCATAGTGGGGGACACCTCCCTGCCTATCCCCTGCAGGCTGGTGTGAGCCTGAACAACAGATCTTCAGTTCTCAAGGCACTGGGTAAAAATAGCATCAGTCTCTTCAGTCATCTTGAGCTGAACGCTGCACCCCTTATTCCCACTGGTTGATCACGTGAGAATTGAAATGCATGGGACTCTTTCTGCTTGCTTGTAGCAGTAAAATGGCCCTCTTTGGATGACCTGATTGCATTTTGGACTCAACTGTCATGCATTGCCTATGAACTAGCATTCATTATGCAGGTGGTGTCTGCATAGCTTGTTGCTTCTCCCAGACCCTTTCTTCAGATGCGCTGGACTGGTTTGTAGTCATGCTGTGGATTCACTCCTCCCCACTGAATGTTACTTAACTTGACATGCAGTATGGACTGTGCAGGCTTAAAGTTCCAGATGGGACAGAGCAGTGAAAGGACTACTCCTTTTGTGTCCTTTGGTTAGGTGAGAGACACAAGAGTTGGACCAGGATGTCAGGCCTCGAATAATTTTTCCATAGATTTGCAAGGTGTTTATATGTAACATCACTTGAAAAGTAAAAAGCTAGTCAAACACGAGAGAGTCTGTCAGGCAGTGGGCCAGATTCTGGCTACCTCCTTCAAACTCAGTAGTTCACTGATATCAATCTAATTATTCTTGGAGACAGATACTATTCAAAGTAAACACTTAGGACTGGAAGGAAGGAACCTCTTGAACCCCCAAGTCCAGTCCCCTGGATTCACAGGCAACAATTAAAGGAGTGTTCAGCCTGTCATAACCACCATAACCACAAATGCCTTCTGAACACAGACCTCAAACACCTTACATCAGTAAAACTCTTGGAATCTGGCCCTTAATTGGATGAACAGATTAGTATCTTTGTTAAAGCATTAGGAAACTTTGACAAGAGTCATCTGTGACAGAGTGGAATATGTCTGGATTTCCGTATGAACTCCATTCTGTATTCATAGATAATAAGGCCAGAAGAGACTTGACCTCCATCTTGTAAACTCTATCTTGAGGACATCCAAAAGTTCCGGCAACAGTCCAGAGTACTGAAAACAGAAGGCTGTGCAGCTGGCCGCCTAAAATACTGCAACCTGAGCAATGAGCAATCAGGTTCTTCTATACAAAGCAAATTATTCCACAAGAGTGAAGATATGAAGTATTGATTACAGGGGAATAAATGCTAATAAAAACTAATTCTGAATGTAGAAGACTACTAGAAGGACATGAACTATAATAATAATATAATAATATTGAATTCTTGCTTAAATTTTTTCTTTTATTGAGCTCAAAAGTACTTTAGGAAAATGTTATCCTTGTTGTAAGGATTAGAAAAGTGAGGCATGGACAGACAAATTGAATACAGCCAGTAACAGAACCACGTGTCTTAAATCTTAACCCAAGTGACCCGGATTTGGCTTCTAGTCTTAGGAGTGCTACTGGCTTGATTTTATCATGTGTTTAAATGTGACTCTCTAGTCACTTGCCATCTTGCTTGTTCCCTTCTGGAGGTCCTGACATTGTGGCTTAGTCCAGGTTTCCCAACATTTATGCTAAGGGGAAGAAGTTGTTTGGGTGGTATCTGGTAACAGATCATAGAGGTGGGCCTACTGAACCTGGAGCTGCACAGTTCATGAACAGATCTCTTGGTATTCAGGATTAGGGATTAGGGCTGTGCAAAGCTTCGATCCCTGATTTGATTCAGCAGAGATTCAGCCCAATTCAGTGGCCAAATCTCTGAATCTGAATTGAATCAGGAGACCTTTTAATCTCTTTGAATCAAATCAGAACCCTCCAAATCGATTTGGAAAGATTCAGCGATTTGGACATAGACACAGCTTTAAATGTTTTTTCTACACACCTCTGAGTACCAGGCAGCTTGTGAATGCTGGGGTGGATGGAGCGTCCCACAGGAGTGCGTGGGGGAGCGGTTCCCAGCGCGCTCGGCAGCAGATCCAGAAGTGGACCAGAAACAGTTCTGGTCCACTTCCAGGTCCTCTGGGGAGCGCACGGGGCCCCCCCCACCCCGCACCTCTCCGGCTCGGCGATTGGTACCTCCTGGGTCTGGGGGGGGACACCTGGGGTCCCCCCATGGCTGATTGCTGAGCTGGCGAGGTGAGTGGGGGGGCCAACATGCTCCCCGGGAGACCCAGAAGTGGACCAGAACTACTTCCAGTCCACTTCCAGGTTCACTGCTGAGTATGCAGGGGCCCCTCCATGCTCCATCTATCCCACCATTGCAGCATTCATAAGCTGTGCCTGGTACCTCAAGGTATATAGAAAAAACATTTAAAGTTGTATCTATGTCTGAATCAGCATTGAATGTTCAGATTTAGATTTGGCCGAATTGAATGAGGGACAGTGATCTGAATCAATTACTGGAATCACTGTTCCTGATTCAGGGTGAAGCCAAAGCTGAATCTAATATGGCCTGTTTTGCACACCCCTATTAGGGATCTGTCTTGTACAAGGAAACAAAGGCCATATTGTCTATGTTCAGCTGCGTTCCCACTAGGGCTGTGCAAAACAACACTGTTTCATTTTGACTTATGTTTCACCATTTCAAAGGGACAGTGTTTTGTTTCGTTGTTTTGTTTTGAAGCTCTGTTCCGTTTCATTTTGTCAAAACTGTTTTGCCGTTTTGATGCATTTTGAAGTTTTGCCCACAGGGTATAATTGGGAATCATGAAAATGCCTATAATTTTGTAATTTCCTGCCTGCTTTGGATGAAAATTGCAGGGATGGTAGCCCCTTCTGAGGGCATGAAGCCTACCAAGTTTCAAGGAGACACAGGGGGTTCTGGGAAACTATACCTCAAGCTGCTAAAAGCAAACCTCATGTTGCTTGCTGGCAGCAGCAGTGTCCTGTCGTCCTGTGTGCACATCTGGGGGCCTGCACCCCTAGGAGGACTGTGGGGCTGTGCTGGACTTCTCCCAGGGCTGTGAACCCCCAGATCTGCATGTAGGATGATAGAAGGCTGCTGCTGGCACCTGGGACCAGCACTGGGTGCAGCCCGTGCCCCATGCTGGGAAGACTACTGCTGCCACTGGCCCTAGGCACAGCCCTGGCCAGTGACAGGAGAGAGCCACTGGCCAGGGCTGCACTTAGAGCCAGGGGTGGACTCCAAGTGGCTTCACCAGCCCCATGGAGTTCAGCCCAGTGGCGGGAGGTGGCAGGAGAGCCAGTGGAGGAGCCACTCTGAGCATAGCCCTGGCTTCAAGTGCAGCCCTGGTCAGTGGCTCTCCCGCACCTCCCACTACCAGTCTCAGCTCTGTGGGGCTGTGCACTAGGAGTGGCTCCACTATTGGCTCTCCCGCCACCTCCTGCTGATGGGCTGAGCTCCATAGGGTAGATGGAACTGCTAGGAGTGCAGCCCTGGCTCCGAGCGCAGCCCTGGTGAGCACAGCCTGGAGGCAGGAGGTGGCAGAGAGCCAGTGGTGGAGCCACTCAGAGCACAGCCCTGACTCCAAGTGCAGCCCTGGCCCCTGCCTCCTGCCATGAGGCTCAGCTGCATGGGGCTGATGGAGCCACTCAGAGTGCAGCCTGGTGGTGGGAGACAGCGGAGAGCCAGGGCTGTGCTCCAAGAGGCTCTACCAGCCCCCATGGAGCTCAGCCCAGTGGCGGGAAAGTCAGTGGTGGAGCTGCTCTGAGAGCAGCCCTGGTGAGCACAGCCCATCAGCAGAAGGCTCTGCAGCCCCATGGAGCTGAGCCTGGTGGTATTAGGCATGGGAGACTCACTGGCCAGGGCTGCACTTGGAGCCAGGGCTGTGCTCAGAGTGGCTCCTCTACTGGCTCTCCTGCCACCTCCCACCATTGGGCTGAGCTCCATGAGGTTGATGGAGCCACTCAGAGTGCAACCCTGGATCTTCTTCACCTCCTGCCACCAAGCTGCTTTGAAACTTGAAACATTTCAAAACTTTTGAAACATTTCGAGTGCCCTGCACCTCTAGCTGCTGACAGACAAAACTCGTGCCATGGGTGCTTGGGTAACTGACTGTCTCTGTCTTGGGCAGTTAATTGTTTGTATTGATTCTTTCCTCTCCTTAGTCTATGGTTTTGTAGGTGTTAATCTTTGCTCATTAAAGTGTTACATTAGCTAGCAACTGTGTATTGATCTGGTTCCTGAGTGAATCATGATTAATTGGTAACTGTAACACAGTAGCTTAGCAGCCAGGCCTGCAGAAGCTGCCCCTTCCTCCCCACAATGCCCCAAGACAGACATAGTTGCACAAGCACCCATGACATGAGTTTTGCCTGTCAGCAGCTAGGGGTACAGGGCCCTAGAACCAAGAACCCCTGCACCTATCTCCTTGAAACTTGGCAGGCTTTGTGGCCACAGCAGGGGTTAGCATCCCTGCAGTTTTCACCTTGCTGCACCTTAACAGACACAGGGTCATCTATATTACAGATTTTGCCTGTCAGCAGCTTGATGTGCAGTTCCCCCCAAACCCTTGCACCTATCTCCTTGAACCTTGGCAGGTTTCATGGCCTCAGCAGGGGCCACTACCCCTGCAGTTTTCACCCCCCTGTGGTGTAACACACACGTGACATAAGTTTTGCTTTCAAGAATTTGGGGTTCAGTTTTCCCCAAACCCATGCACCAATCTGCTTGAAACTTGGCAGGCTTCATGCTCTCAGCAGAAGCTACCATCCTGCAAGGTTCATCCAAATCAGACAAAAAACAACTAAGTTATAGATATTTCATTGTTTCCCCATTATACCCTATGGCCGGATCTCTGAAGCAACTCCAAAACTTTTCCGAAGTGGTTCAGAAGCTCCAAACTGCTTTGGAAAGCCTGAAGAAGCCAGCGCTTCAATCCAGACATGCTGCTTTGGCGTCCGAAGCATCCAAATCTTCTCCAGATCCGAAGTGCAGTCCGAAGCCTTGCACAACCCTATCACTTGGCATCTCTGTGCTTCTAAGGATAATCCTGTATCCCAGCGAGACTACTCCAATATGTGCCAGCTGGCAGCATTCCCCAAGAACTGATTGCCAGCTAGAGAGGGCTAGTATGCCATTCTGACATTGCCCTCCATCACACCCCTCCTACTCCAGTGTTAGGTGGAGGAAGAACAGGAACTGTAGGCAGGCTCCAGGCCACACTTGACAATGTCCCAGCACCCAGGGAATTCTAAGCTGGATGGATCTAGCTGCTTTCTGGCCCAGTCGATTCAAAGAGCTGCATTATAAAAACACAGTTCTAATAATCTTTAAATTGTTTTATCAGCTTCTCTGACCTGGTTTTATGGCCAGATCTCCTATACAAATGTTTCAAATGCTGAAATGGCGAGTCAGTCCCCAGTTGTACAGTCAAAGAAGAATGCTCCCTTGGCAAGGGGAATGCAAACTCTCCTGCTTCCAAAATGAATTTGGAATTTCAGTTTGTCAGCTGCAAATTACTGTTCAAATTGATTTCAGTGGCTTTTAGGACTCTTAGCTGGAACACATAAAAAGGTAATAGGCTTTGAATGTGTAGGCTTTCCTAGAAGAGCCCTAGGGACAAGGTCTTACTTGCTCATTGCAATAACTAAGGCATTATAAACAAATTATGTACCTAAATTCAGTCCAACAGGCTATTATCCTTTTTTGATTAAATTCAAGCACAGGCAGATCTAGGATTTTGAAAAGCGGGGTGCAGAAGCTGTGGTACATCATCACATATAACATGACACATATCTATCTACAGTTAAAGATAAATTAGAAGTTTAAGTAATATTCTAGGGACCTAGCACTATATTATTCAGGTTAAAATCAAAACAAAAACAAATATAACATTATTTTTTAGATTCTATATTAAGTTTAAAACACATAAGAAATAGGCAAACAAAATGGTCAAAAGAGTCAAAAGATATTGTTTCATTAGTCCTGTAGTCATTATAGTTAAACATACACCTCTTATTCAAATTTGTAA
The DNA here is from genome assembly GCF_052110815.1 of Crocodylus siamensis. Classification (NCBI taxonomy): domain Eukaryota; kingdom Metazoa; phylum Chordata; order Crocodylia; family Crocodylidae; genus Crocodylus; species Crocodylus siamensis. The sequence goes on from NC_143395.1 coordinate 182,669,929, forward strand.
ATGCAGTCTAGTCTTCTTGAGCATCTTGACAGTGCCTCCAATACTTTACTGTCAGTCAGTCATTTCTATACCTGAGTTTATGGCTGCTTGGAAACATTAAAAAAATCCCCAAACTGCGCTTTACCAGAAGAAGTAGCACGTTACTTCAACTTGGCTCTGCAGTGTCTGTAAAGATTGGACACTTCAGCAGGGCTTTTTGGCACTTTTAGCTAAAACTGATTCAATCAGCTATTAGATCAAAGCTCCCCCGAAAGCCCCACTAAAGTGCCCAATCTTTACAGATGTCAGGAGAGTCAGTCTGAAGTAATGTGCTGCCTCTTTTGGACATGCATGGGGCTCTGCAGGGGAATGCACCAAGTTTAAAACAAAGTGCCATTTTCTTTGGGGGGTTTTATGTCTGCAAGCACCCGGTATTACTACACCTGAGTTAAGGTTTTTAGCTAGAGCTAAAAACAGTCTACAGGGCTATGAACTAGAAAAGAGACATTACCAGGAATGGCTAACAGACAACAAAATTGCAGAAGAAAGGATAGCTTGACCATTAAAATGATAAACTTGTTAACACTTTTGGAGTGGAGAGAGATAAGCAGGAATCATGAAGGTGATAATGAGCCATGAAGGTAATTGACTTTCTCAGCCCCACCTGATTAGAAACGTTTCTGCCTATCCCAGGCAGTTGGTTTCAAAATCTGAGCAGAAATTAAAGCGGGGTGCAACTACACCATTGCACTCCCACTAGATTTGCCCCTCAGTTCAAGTACCCAAAATGAAACTTATTCTATCAATGGAGCCAGTGCTGTCAGTCCTGCCACTCTTTTTACCTGCAAGGGAATTTAAAGTACTTTGACTTCAAAGATTTTTTTAAGGAGTTCTCAGGTGGGTACAGCTTTACAGGCTTGAATCATAAAACATCGGTCTGATCTTTCTGTATTTTAGCTGAACAGTGCTGCAGGCATTAACAGTGTTTAAAGGGATATTGGTGGGTAGTTGAACTCCAGTCTTGATTTCTATCTGCTCTCTCCTTTGTGTTGATTCTAAAGCAGCAGCAATTGTCAAATGCATTTGTCCACCTGTTCCGGAGTATAAAAGAAAAAGAATCAGTGACATCCAGCTTTCATGAATTCTGTTTGCAGCTTGTGACAGATACAATCAATGCTCTTGTTAATGCTAATCTAGGTCTGAGGCTTTTCCTACTGTTGCAACTAAGGTCAGGCTGAGTGTTTTTGATGTCAGTCTCAGGTTCATTATCGCTCAGATGGGAGGCAAGAAGTTCTCAGGGTTAGGACCTTGTCTGTGTCATTCCTCCTTGACAATTAATCTAAAGCATACTGAAGTCAACTGGACTTTTATCGTTGACTTCAAACAGCCTGAGCTCAAGATGCGAGCATATTGTTGGGGGTCTCTTGGATTGTTTTAAGACTCATAAACTTTTCATTTTTGACTGAGCTTGATTAAGACCATTTAAGCCCTCCTTGCTCCATCTACATTTTTTTGACATAAACAAGGAGGACAGGAGAATTGATCTGATTCTAGAGGGGCATGTAACTGGGCCATCAAACCCAGTTTTAAGAGCTAAATAATTTTTGTGCATAGCTGGGTTCCAAAAAAGTATAGAAAGCCCACGTACATACATATGCAACTTCTCTGACAGGTGATGATGGCTTCTGCAATAGAAGACGAGGAGCCTGAACTAGGGCTTCTAAACTATTTAAACAGACATTACCCAATTCTTGTACAACACAGAAAGTGTTGGCCTTTCTGTCTTTTTCTTTCTTTCTTTTTTTTTTGGTTATGCTTTATGTAGAAATCAGAAAATATGCATTGTCAAACCATACATCTTGGAGAGATCTGTGAAAATCATTTCAGGAGGCTTTTATAGATCTCACTTCAGCACAGCACCTCCTCTTAAATTTAACTTTAAGCATATGAATTGCCCTATTGATTACATTCAGCAATACAATGAATAGTCACGTCATCATGAAATCCAAACCAATTCTGTTTTCAAGCACAGTATAAGTTCTCAGGGAGGATTATGTCCTTGCCAAGTTTTAAAATTCAGCCATGTTTTACTGTAGCTCTGTTCTTTGTGTTAAATAAAATAATCTAACAACAAATGAGGAAAGTGTTTTACTTTCCACTCTCCCATTGCTAATGCTCAGATTTTCCAAAAATATTAACCTCTGGGCAGAGAGAACTATTCAGTATGAAAGGTAGCAATGACAGAAATTTATGGGCAAGAAAAGAGAGTTACAATGGAAACGGTTATCTTAACCATATAATAGTACCCATTGTAATCTACTGTAGCAGAGATTGTTCTAAAGTTCACCTTTCATACCCCTGAAACAGACACTGATTGTACATTTGCACTAAGAAGGCATATTTAACCCAGAAGTCCTGATTCTCTTCTTACCCTGGCATAACTCCATTGAAGTCAAAGTAGTGTCACATATAAAACTGGCATACATGACAGAAGAATGTGACCCATAAAATGAAAACTGAGTGGGCAAATTCTGCTGTTACACTGATATATATCTAGAACGACTCCACTGAAATGAATGGAGTGACTGAAGATTTGCACTGAAGTAACTGACCAGTCTTAAGAGTTACTGGGGGTCCTCATCTCCTATTGCAGTTAATGGGTTGGCTTTACAGCTGGCTTAAACTATCATAGTTCTTTGGAAGTTATGGAGGCTGAGGATCAGCCCCCATGACCTGAATGCTCTAAACTTCAGGGTCCTTAGATGTTAAGGATTATAAGAAAGAAAAGCTGGAAGGGACCTCATGAGATCATCCTGGACTAAACCACCCACCCATTCGGCCAAGTGTGTGTTTAATCTGCTCTTGAAAACTTTGACTTTGTCTTTTCTAGGTAGCCTGTTCCCATTCTTGACCATCCTTATAGTCAGAAAGCACTTCCTAATTTCCAACCTAAATTTCCTCAGATGAAACTTGAGGCCATTGCACCTAATCCTGTCTCCTATGGTCACAGAGAAAAGCCCATCTCCATCCTCTCTGTAAACGCCCTTCAGGTAAATCTCCCCTCAGTCTTCTCCTCTCCAGACAAAATAACCATAGCACTTTCAGCCTTTCCTCATAAATCTTGCCTCCCAAGGTCCTAACTGAGAGATGAGGATACTCAGCATCTTGAAGAGTGTTTACACCAGAATAATACTGTGTCATTCTGGATCTAAGCCACTGATACAAGCAGAAGTTGTCCCAAAGGATTGAATTGTTGTTCCAGTGCAATGCCTTTGTCATTAATAAAGTTTAAGTAAGCCCAGCTCAGAACAATTAACTCTAAGGTGCCTGCATCTCCTTGTGTTACTTTCATATTCCCATGTTCTCTGTAAATCAGGATTAGAAATAACTCCATGTTTCGTATCCATATTCATGTACTTTTTAGATATGCTGTGGGGTACTGAGGTCTACTGTGTTTATAGAGTGGAGTGCCATTCCACATGACACGTTGGTTCCAGCTAGAATGCTGGCTGAATGCCATCATCCCTAAACAGGATTTAATTTATGGTCATCACTGGCAGGATTAAGATAATTACTTATTATGTTTTATTGTTCACTAAGAACAGTGTATTCGGTGTTGTCTTGTCCTCAAGGAGCTTACAGTCTAAGACCCTGACTGAACAAGGAACTTAAGCGTGTAAGTAACGCTACTGAATGCATTCACATCCTGGTCTAGACCCTTCTGCTGTGAGTGGACCCCACCACTCTTCATAAAAAAGTGCATCAGCATCCACATGTCCTCGATGAACAAGGTTTATTTAAAGCACCCCTGCTGCCATTTTTCAACATGGGGATGCAGATACACGTGACTCTGGAGTCTGCTAGAGCATGGTAACTACCAATGCACTGTAACTACATGATGCACATGTATCGGTACCAAGATTAAAATCAGTGGCTGTGTCATGAAATCACCTGAGCTGGTGTTATTCTACATTGCTTCTGTATGTCTATATGGAAACACAAAGGGAAAAAAACCATTCTGCCTGGTCTCTAAGAGGAAGAGCTTCTATCTGCTGTCACTCTTTTCTTGCAATGCATCTTGGAACACGAGAAAACAGCTGGGCAAACAATATAGATTTGTTTGGAGTAGTAGATTTTTTTGGAGTAGTGATTCAATCAAAAAATCAGGGGAAAATGGTTCAGATCAAACTAAATCACATTCTTTTTTTCCCAGATTTTTCAATGAAACAAACAAACAAAAACAGAAAAAAATGGTTTTGTATTAACCTAAAATAAAATGTTTTATTACACTTTATTTCACTCTTTGAAAAACGTTTTAAAATTTAGGTTAATTTTTAACAGAATGGCATCCTTAGAAGAAAAATTGAGAACTTCACTCAGAAAATACCAATATAAAACTTTCTGGTATTCCAAAAAGAGAGATTTCATTTTTAAAAATTGACATTTTTCACCTTTTCCCCCCCTGCCACAGCTAGTCACCATACTTGGGCCAATTTTACAGGCAGTTTTGGTCCTTTCTAAACTCAGTTTTTCAGCAGTTTTACTATTTATGGGGAAATTTCATTTAACTGTACATGAGGACAATTATAGTTTTGCAGGAAACAATGATCATTGAAATCGTTTGGAAAAAGTGCATGGGGTATTTGCTTTGTGTTATAGTAAGACAGCAGAGTTGATTTCTGTTAGCCATGTTTTCTACCAGGGGAATTTTAGAAGGAATTTATGGAGCAAAGTCAAGTCATCAAATACTGACAAACAAGACCTTCCCTATACTATGGTCATGGCAGCTGACCTTTCCTTTGAAACCTGGAAGTTAACTTTGCAAGCACAGTTACTATCATTATAGCTGCTTCACAGGTCAAAGCTGTATCAAGCAAGATATTGCTGATATCCCCTGAGGCAACAATTCTGTGAGAAGACATAATGAGAGAACATTTCCTAAATGTCAAGGCTAGGCTTAGGAACTTTTTGAAGAACTTTACATAGAAGCAAAATGAAATGCCACACTTGCAGAATGTGGTTTTCAATATTTCTTTTATCCAAAAGAGTCTGTGTGACTTACTATATATTTTTAGTGAAATTTTGCTTCCTGATTCCTCTTACCCGTTTATCAGGGTGAGCTGGAGAATTTATTTAATACAAGGCTCTTTGAGGGAAACTTAGGATGAAATCCTCAGAGTTGCTAAGGGTCCTCAGCTGCCTCTGATTCCAATTTAATGGACACCAAGGACTCTGCGCTTTGCAAGATCAAATTCTTGCAGAACAATTGTAGATTAAAGAGCCATGACCTGCCACAAATTAATGTTTGAAATCTGGTAGCCAGTGCTACTGCCTTTGTATCTCTATATATAGCCAGAAGCAGAGCCCTTGTGGGATTTTGATAAAGAGAGGGAATTGATTTTTCCCACACAGGATCAAAAGGTGTGTGTGTAGGTCTACTGCTACGAAAGTATTTTGGTGAAATGAGACCTAGTAGCTTCCTTTGATCAAATCTGACTGATTAAATCTTATGGAATGGACAAATCATTTTACCTCCTTGTACTACAGTTTTCTTATTTGCACAACGGGAATAAGGACACGAGGATCCTCTTTGTAAAGTACTTTCAGATCTACTGATGTCAAGTGTTTTTTAACTGCTCAGTGGTCTTCCTCTTCTCACATGATTTATCCTTATTAAGTCACTTAAATGATCTGCTTTGATGCCTTAGAACAGCAGAGCATTAGAAAATAGAATAGAAGCAAAACCTTCCCCCTTTAAGGGTACATCTATACCAGAGCCCTTGTGGGTCTAGAGATAGGCTCTCTCCAACATGCCTTGCCCATCTATGAGTGCTCACCCGCACCAAACACAGACTATGGTGATTAAGCTTTTCCACAGGCTACTCTTGAGCAATGAGGTAGAAACTTTCCCTGCTAAGGGCTATCACTTGCTTGGTGTGCGGGCACAGGATGGTTTTCTGTTTCAAATCCTGTTAGAAAGACACCTTTTGTAAGCAGAGGTTTCACATATAGATAATAGAGGTACACAAGTAGAGATGTGCTTGTGTTTATGGCAAATTCACGTATTCAAAAATCACTGTTTTGTGTTTAAATATATCCAGCCAGAGCTACAGGTTTTTTGTTTCAGTGGAAGGAACCTTAGATACACTAACCTCAATAATGTAGGCGGGGACAGCACAACTGGCTCAGTGCCACAGAAATGCCAGTGCCAGGGCCACTCCCAAATTTCAGGATTAAGTAGCTGATCATCAGGTGATTTTTTTTTTTACCATTTTTGCTTTCCACTTCAGATTCATCTACACAGTACACTGTGGCGCTGCACACAGATATCCAAGCAAAAGTTAATGTCATTACCTCAGGTGCTGGAAGCGATGTAGCTACTAAGAGGCATGGGAAATTAGCTTGCATGGAGGTTCATGATATTATAGCGAGTCTACTTCTGGTGCCCAAGTTAGTTCAATAAGAATGAGCTTGGGTGTCTCTGTGCAGTACTGCAGTGCACTGTGTAGACCAGGGGTGCTCAACCCTCAGGCAACAGGCCAGTTCTAGGCCATGGAGCCATGACATCTAGCCTACAGGGATTCCCATGGGTTGGGAAATCTGGCAGCAGGGAGCTGGTGGAAACTCCATACAGCCAGCTGCAACCCCACCCAGGCCATTGCTGTGCAGTGGGATCAGGGCTGGGCCTAATCCTGACATGTCCGGATCAGGCCAAGCTGCTTCTAGTCCTTGTTCCTGTCCCTGTCCCACCTTCCCAGCATATCAAGACTGGGGACAGGCTATTCCATCTCCAGTCCTCTGCCCCTGGGTGGCCAGGTTGGAGTCAGGCTTTGTACCCCTCCATGGCCAGATTGAGACCTCACTGTGCTGGTCCCATGTGGCAGATTGAGCCCACCAGCCAGATTCAGTCTATGGCACTGCCCATGTAGCCCACAGAGTGACAAGATTGGGCACCACTGGTGTAGACCACTGATTCTACAGGGTGTTGCAGCATTTTAGGGTGCCTTAAGATCCTTTCAGTTGTGCCACAGGATGCTACACAATATTAGCTCTCTTAAATATGCAAATATAAATATAAACCCAGAAGGCACTTGTACCCTTGATGAAAATTGGCCGTTTTTGCTGTATAATTGTGTCACACTGTACATGTGCAGGGGGTTTGAGGATTTAAATGAGTTTGCTACAAGTTGCAAACTAAACCACATCTGCATGTAGTTTAGTTTGCAATGTAGCTATTTGTAATGTTGCTGCCTTTGACAGCTTGTCCCCTCTGCTGTGGGAGATGCAGGCTGAAGGCAGGAGCACCAAGGGGCCCGATCCTTTCTTTTTTCCATGGAGCCTGCCCATGTCTTCCATGGCTAGGGGGTGAGCTGCCAATGGACTGAGTGGCCCCTGAGCTGCGGAGGGCCCTAGTTCTTCCCTCCATGGTGATGGTGCCCCCTGGGTCCTAGCATGTGGGTGCTACCCCAGCTCAGGCTCAGGGAACAATTGGGTTTGGGTTGGGTGCTGCCTGCAAGCTGGTGCAGCACCTGCCCACTAGCTGCCCACCCAGGTGGTCCCAAGGAGTGCCACTGCCATGGAGGGAAGGTCCAGGGCTCCCTGCAGCTCAGGGGCCTCTCAGCTCACCGACAGCTCAACTCCCAGCTGTTGGAGAGGTGGGCAGGCTCCACAGGAAATAAAAGGATCAGACCCCTTGCCATTTTTTTCTTTCTTAGTGGAACCTATCTGCGTGAGCTGTCACTGGGCCGTGCAACCCCTGAGCTGCTGAGGGAGCCAGTCCTAGCCTCCATGGTGGCAACACATGGGCTCAGGGAAGATTTGGATCCAGAGGGTGCTGCCTGCGAGCTAGGGCAGCACCCATGCAGGTAACACCCCACCTTGGCAAGCCTGGGGGCACCACCACCATGGAGGGAAGGACCAGACCCTTGTCCACAGCTCAGGGATACATGGCCTGGTGGCAGCTCGTGCAAGCAGGCTCTGCTAGGGGGGAAAAAAACAACAGCAAGAGGCCTGATCCTTTTTTCCCCCCCTACGAAGCCTGCACACCTCTCCTGTGGTCAGGGTGAGCTGCCAGCAGGCCCTGAGCTGCAAGGGGCCCCAGGTCTTCCTTCCATGGTGGTGTCACCCCCTGGGCAGCATCCACCTGCTAGCAGCTCACCCCGGTGTCCCCAGGGGCTGCGGCTACTGCAGAGGGAAGGACTGAGGTTCTCTGCAGCTCAGGGGCTGCACAGCCTGTTGGCAGCTCACCCCCCAGCCACAGGAGATGTGGGCTGGCTCTGTTTAAAAAAAAAAAAAAAAGGATCAGGCCCCTCACCATTCCAGTAATGGAAGCATCTACATTGAAATAGTGGGGTTTTAATCATCACAATTCAAAATCCACCATTTCAGTTTAGGGTACTAAACCCTCATCATGTGTAGAAGCAGACAGAGATTTCAAATAGAAATTTGTAGTGTTAAAAACATCCTGACCTGTTGCCGTCTTTCTGAGTGCTTTGTAACAGAAGAACTGTTCTATTATTTTTCTGTAGTCAAGAAGTGAGTGGAAAATAAGAGCTGGCATTTTTGTGAGAGGTGCCTTCAGACTAAGGAGGGGTGCCATAAGTTTAAAAAGGTGAAAACCAATGGTGTAGACAGATTCTCAGAATTGATACACAGTTATAGGTGTATAGAGTTTATGGCCAGAATGGCCTTTGTGACTCAGACCTCCTGCATAACAATCAATAGATTTTATTGATTTAATAGATTTTTAGGGTTGGAAGGGACTTCAGTAGAACATTGAGTCCAACCCCCTGCCCTGGGTAGGAAAGAGCGCTGTGGTCAGATGTCCCCAGTCAGGTGCTTGTCCAGTCTCCTCCAAGCTAGGGGAGAGCACCACCTCCCTTGGGGGCCCATTCCAGATTCTGGTCACCCTTACTGTAAAGAAGTTCTTCCTGATGTCTAATCTAAATCTGGTCTCTGTCAGTTTGTGGCCATTGTACCCTGTGGGGCATTCTGGTACACAGAGTATCTTCTATTCCTTGCTGCCCCCCTCCTCTGATGAATTTATAGATGACCACAAGATCACCTCTCAGCCTTCTTTTGCAGTGGCTGAAGAGGTCCAGGTCTCTCAATCTCTCCTTGTAAGGCCTTACTTGCAGGCCCTTAACCATATGAGTGGCTCTCCTCTGGACCCTCTCAAGGTTGTCCATGTCCCCCTTGAAGTGCAGGGCCCAAAACTAGACACAGTGCTCCAGCTGCAGCCTCACCAATGCCACGTAGAGGAGAAGTATCACTTCCCTGGACCTGTTTGTCATGCATGATTACCTCCTTAGATCTGTTCATAATGCACCTGCTAATGTATGACAGAGTGCGGTTAACTTTACTTATCACTTCGTCACATTGACAACTCATGTTCATCTTGGAGTCAGCTATGATTCTGAGATCCCTTTCTGTTTCTGTGCTGCTTAGAAAGTCATCCCGCCAGTCTGTAAGTGTGTTGTTGATTCTTTCCCCCTAGATGCAGCACTTTGCATTTATCTTTGTTAAACTGCATCCTATTCTTTTCTGTCCACTTTTCCAGCCTGCCCAAATCCACCTGAATCCGTTCCCTGCCCCCTAGCGTGTTTAGGTTGGCCAATAATTTGGCGTTGTCCAAAAAATTTGGACAGAGTGCTCTTCATGACCTCATCCAGGTCACTGATGAAGATTGAACAGCATTGGTCCAAGGACTGAACCTTGAGGGACTCCACTGCCCACATCTTTCCAGGTCGATACCAACCTGTCCACCACCACTCTCTGGGTGCGTCCCATGAGCCAATTTGCCACACACCTGACCGTGTAATCATCTATGACACAGCCACTTAGTTTATTTATAAGAATTGGATGAGACTCTGTATCAAAGGCCTTTTTGAAATCCAAGTAGATGACATCCACCTCGATTCCTGCGTCAAAGCATTTGGTGACCTGATCATAAAAAGAAACAAGGTTAGTCAGGAAGGATCTACCTGCTTTGAATCCATGCTGGTTGCCCTTCAGCACTATTTTCTCTGCTGGACTCCCACAAATGTGGTTCTTAATAATTTTTTCAAAGGTTTTCCCGAGGATAGAGGTGAGACTAACTGGCCTATAGTTACCTGGATCCTCTTTTCTCCCAATGGTCACCCATTAATTCCTGTATCAAGTTCATAACTTCTAGGTGAGCTTGAATCTTTTAGAGGACTATCCGGCCTTTAAATACTCCAAGGTAGAAAAAATCTATTCCCTTGGCTAATTGCCTTCACCACTAGACTAAAGAGCTTTCTAGTTTCAGACATATTCTCATGGAGATACTTATAGGCTGTGATCAAGTCCCCTCTTAACCTTCTCTTCAATAATCAAAACAGACTGAGCTCATAATAATACAGCTGCAAAAAATCATTTATAATGCAGCAATTTTGTTAAGATATGCCCAAAGGCATCTGCAGCCACAAGCTCCTATGTAATCTTGCCTTTCTTGTGTATCTTAAACTTTGTTTCACTATGATGGGACTGAGGAGAGTTGTCATCTTTTTGTGCTATCCTTACATAAAACAGAATAAGGTGGCTTTGCATTGCTTTAGTAAGCTTAAGGTATTCTCAAAGGACCAACAACATGGGCACAAGGAGAAAATCATTTCTTTTTTATGCAGATTTGTAGGTGGCAAATACTTTTTGATTGATTTTGTCCTTAGCACGTTCTCTTTGCCAGCAGCAGGAACAAGAACCAAATGATAATTCTATGGATCTCTGAAGACTATAAACAGACATTGGCCTTGGAGCAGCATCAGCTGTACCAGGAGATGTCCTGGCAGAGTTGATCTGCTTCATTGGGTGGTACAGACAACACCTGTTGTCCTGAGATGGGGCGCAGCAACACAATACAGGTATCCGGGGAAACCCCTGCCAAGGGATTCCCAAGGTGCACCTTTGCAAGCAAGGAAACTGAAGCAGGTTCTCCTGGGGCTTTCGGGGCCCAGTCCTTCAGGGGAAATCCTGGGGCATGGAGGATCAGGCTCTTGAAGCCCTGAGGGGAACTGCCCCAGATAGCTGGAGAGCACAGGCAGATCTAGGTTGCCCACACTCTCCCCACCATAAAGAAAACAGATGTTTGCCACAAAGAAGTGGCACAATTTTTTACCACCTCTTGTCACAGTCACAATTCGGGGCATCTGTAGAATGACAAGGGGCATAGATGTCTCCTTGTTTGGGCTTTGCGCCACCATAAAAGGTTTCAAGGGTGAGAACCACTGGTGTAGACAGATGCCTGTTTCCAGCCTGATTTGAATTCCATGGGAGTGTAGGGATGTCAAGGAATGGAGGGACTGGGACTGAGATTTAAATTCATGCTACCTAAAGAGTGGCAAAGAGTTAATTTTCACGTGTGAGAAAAGGAGCCCCTAGTTTGCAACATTATGGACCAAATTTATGAGCCATGAGAACCTGGACACTCCATCTCAAGAAACTTCCATGTGTTGGAAAAGCCTCCACCCAGACACACACATTAGGTCACAGATCATATAAAACACTGTTTAGATGCTCACCACCAAATCTGTTCATATAAATGTGGGATTCTGTTGTGCTCTCTCCAGCACGGATTGAGGAATGTACTTTAGCACTAATTTCACCCCAAACATATGCTTGAATTCCACTGACTTTACTCGCATGCATTTTTCTGAATTGGGCCTCTTGGACACAGACTTGGAAAATTTACCTCCATGCACTTTGTCATTGCAATGAAACTGAATTGCCATGAAAGGGTTACATTCCCAAGAGCAGAGGAAAACATTGCCTCGCACAGTGCGTGCGCTCACTGAAGACTTCAAAAGTACCTTAGAGAATGTGCAAGGGAGGTTTCACATTATCCTCCTACTGCACAAAACATCATGTAAGATCATACTGCAAACAACTGCCCAGGCAGACACTGCATTATTCATCAGAACAGACCGCTGATCTGAGACCAAATAAAAAAGGAAGATAAAAAATAACATTACTTAACTGTCAGAATAAAAGAACACAAGGCACCAGGAGCAAACAGTGCCTCTAGAGATTTTGTGCCTACAGGAAAGTTGTAAGCTCTAACATTTTTAAAAACTACTCTACTTGTTAATGGGAGTGAGGGAGACCCCCCAGGCACACTGTGCTACTTAACATTTTATTTATGGCGAAGAAATTTACATAACCTCATTTTCATTACAGCAGATCTTCAGAATCAGCTAGCACCAGAAGCAGCTGCTGTTTTGGTGGAGGTGGGGATGGCTGGCGAGCCAGTAGGTTCCTGCCTTCCTCCACCTCCTCCTTCCTTGCCACAAATTCTAGATGCCGAGTGCTCTAGCATGATTCTCAGGCATGTTTACTTTGTTGCTGGATACTGTATTTCAGTGTGCTCCTTTATTAGAAACAAGCATAGCTTGGTGATTTAGGAGGCATTCCCTTCAAAGACAATGGGCAAATTGCAGAAAGGTTTGGAGGATCAGTGTGGAAGAGCAGAAAATGCACAACCTTTGTTTTAGCTGGCTAAAAGAAAATTGTTGTCACAAGGGTTTTGTTAGGTGATAGTGTGATCTGGCGAATAGGGGAGGAGGCTGGTAGCCAGGCCTGTTTTTTATACATTCATGGTATGCCTTGACCCACCAAGAACTGTAAGCTATATCTCCCTCCTTCAATGGCTGGAAGGAAGCCACTAAATGCATAGCAGCAAATCCCATGGGACAAGGCAGGAACACAAGTGCAGGTTGAAGGTTGGTCATTAGGGTGCCAAGGAAGAGCACTGACCAGAGAACTCAGGCTGCTGTCCACAGCCCCTTGAATGTATCTAATGAGCAGGGATGCAGGTTTTCCATTTCCCACGGGAAAACAGAAAAAAACATAGATTTTTCCTTTTACCAGAGAAAAATGCGGATTTTTCATTTTAACAGAGAAACACATGGATTTTGCTCTTTTGCAGGTTGGCAGAGTTGCAGGGGCATGTATGCCCCGGATTTGTACACAGGCGGGGACAGGTATGGGTGTGTGCTGCCCATTGCAGACTTGGGCTCCCCACCTTGCTGTCATTCCCCAGGGCCTCCATGGCCTGGTGGGTGGAAGTGGGTGTAGAAGGACAGAGTGGGGCCAGGCAGGGAAGCTTGTTGTGGCTGTTGTGAGCTCCGTGCTACCCTGACGATGTGCCCCCTGCCTGCCCTAGAGCAGTGAGAGGCACAACGCCGCACCGCTGCCCCCACTACTCCAGGGCAAGCAGGTGGCACATTGCCAGCACAGCACGGGGGTAACAGTAACTGCAACAAGCTTCCCTTCCTGGCCCTGCTCTGTCCTGCCGTGCCTGCAGGGCCACGGAGGCCCCAGGGGAGTGCGCCAGGGCTGGGAGCCCAAGCCTACTGCAAGCAACCCACACCTGCCCCCACCCACACACAAACCTGGGGGGTACAGACCCCCATGAGCACATGCAGTGGCAGGGAGCTGGTCCCCCCCGCCCAAGCCCATAGCAGGCAGTCCACCCTTCCCTCACCATGGGCTCCACTCCAGCCGTGCTGCCCACAAGGGAGAGGGAGCCAGGCTCTGCACTCCACTACTCTGCAGCAGCTGCCTCCCAAAGGTAGCAGCTGGGACTCGGGCACTGCTGCAGGGGGCAGGGAGCTGCAGACCTGGGTCCCTGACCCCATAGCCCTGGCAGCTGGGGCCCCGCGGGGCGGACTGTGGGAGAGGGGCAAGGGACACCAGCAGGCCTGTGGGGGCTGTGGGTGGGGAGTGAAAGGCACCGGTAGGGCCCAGGGGGCTGTAGGTGGGGAGTGAGGGGCACAATCAGGGCTGGAGGGCTGTGGCTTGAGAGTGAGGGGCCTGGGCCTACATCCTGGTAAGGTAAGGGAGCAGGTTTTCTGATTTTCCATGGAGTCTGAACTGAACTATTGTGCAAGGATCACTGTGCTGCTGAGATGCCTTACTCCCATGAGATATTCCTTAGTTCTTGGCTACCTATCATAATTAAAGATCCCCTAGCCCTTTTACTGATAAGTAAGAGTGTTTTCCCCAAAGAACTTCCACTTTGAGTAATTATATTGTGGCTAACTTTCTTTTCCCTATAGTTTCAGTTGGCATTGTTGGCAAACTCCTCACCTGCTTAAGACCAACGGTAGCTTTGTCATAGCGTTCAGGGGCCCAAGGTTGCATTGCTTCCTGCCATTCCGTATTACATTCTTTTGCATTTCAGTAAGGTAGGGACATGGGAGCAGCTAAAGTGTCTTGCTGTGTGAAGACATGCATTCAGGCTCTGGTCTGGACTTATGCCAAGGCTACTCCTAGCTGACTGTACTGTAAATAGGTACCTGGTCATCTGGGCTTGGGAGACAAAGCAGTCAGATGTGATGCTGCCCACATCTCTCCCCTATATCCCATTTGCTATTTAGATGGACCTTTCAACTTAATTTTTTTTACCAGTAAGGTCCCAGGGCATTTTGGGCTTGATTAAACTTCTGCTGAAATCAAAAATGATCAATGCCACTTTGATCAATGCTCTTGTTCTGAACTTTGCTATCGATGGCTAAAACAACTACCATGTCCCACCTCAGGATTGGGTGCAGGTCAGTGGTATGTGAAAAGAGATTGCTATACAAACAATTTAAAAAGCCTTTTGGGGCTCTTTCAGGCTGAAGGGTATTATGCAAGTCTGAGACAATATTATTCATAGTTCTTTTCTCACTTTTTACAACTAAAAAATATTGAACTGGGGGATGTATTGTTTCAGAGAAATGTCTAATTTTGCGTTTGTGTGGCAGATGTTGTTGCCATACTGTTGTCTGTGTTGCTATGGTACCTTTTTATGTGTCTCTATGAGAATGTGATTGGTTAGGGCCTCTCATATCATGCTCTACTCATACCAGCAACTATAGGGATGTTACTAGGGTGAGTCATATAATAATTTCCTTTGATTGGTGGATTGCAGAAATAGGCCAGCAGGTGGAGTTAATTATGTTCAGGTAAATACAAGGGGGAAGAAGTAGAGGAAAAAGGGAATGCAGGCCTTCCTTGACATACAGTTGTAATTTGGTTTTTTATGAGCTAGCAGCCGTCAAGATACTTGAAAGTGACTACAGGAATGTGTTCTTAAAATAACATACAAAACAGGCTTATTGCAATGTATGTGTATAGAGTACCTGATAATGAGCTGTGGGATGTTGCACAACTCATTTGGTGTCAGGGTGGTCATTCCTGATGGAAAAACCTTACAGACTGACAAATTAGTAAATGGTAGGGTAAGGGCCAGGAGGTATCATACTTAAATTATAGCTGCAGGGGCAGGGAATCAGCAGTTTGCATGTCGCTCTGCCACAGCCTTTTTGGGTGGCCATATAGACTAAACTGCTTGTCTTTGCTCTGCCTTAGGTTTCATGTCTGCAAAATGGCAATAATTACACTGGATTTATAGATGTCCTGCAAAATCAGCTTAACAGCCCATAGAAACCCCAGAGGTGTTGACAGAAGTTGCTATGCATCAGACACTATTAATACTTATTGTTTGTAGGGCCATATTCACCTCCAGACTAATGCAGACCTGCTCACCAGACTGATTTCAGTGGGGTTTCTCAGGGGATGACTTTTGCCCAGCTAGAAGGAGAAACTGTCTTACTGTTTTTTTGTATCCAGACTTATTTTGTAGCCAGCTCTTGAGGAGTTCTCACCTGGAACTTGGAAACTTTGAGTTTTCTGAAGGTCCCGTGGCCAACTATTTGTGGGGTCTAGTGAGCTCTGCAGTTCCAATAGTCCTATATTTTCAGTACCTTGTAATACGGTCTATGGAATTGGAATACACTGTCACCAAATGCAGAATGCTGTGTTTCAAGGAGGGAACTCATGGGAAATGGTCTTTAATGGGCTCAGGGCATCTTCCATGAGCTAAGAAAGCTTCTAGCATCTCCCACTCTGGATTTGTTACTCAAGGCTTTTGCACCTCTGTCCTAATTCCACAGTGATTTCCAGCCCTGTGAACCTGTGGAGTTCTCTGATCATTTTGTGCACTACAGCTCCAACCCAGAGGTGTTCAATCCCTGGCATCTGCTTGCCAGATCTGGCCTGGAGAGTGATGTTATCTAGCTTTTAAAGCTCCCCCCAGGTCTGCAAATTTGCTAGGTGGTAGCATTAATTACCACTCCCCTGCTGCCAAATCTCCAGACCCATGGGGATCCCCCATGGGCTAGACAGTGTGGCCCCACATGCCAGATTGGGGTCAGAGGGCTGAGCACAGGCAATGCATGGCCTGACCTGGTCATGTAGGGCTGGATGGAAGTATCATGGGGCTTAGTCTAGCAGTGTAGGGGTGAGCAAAGGTGGTATAGAGCTGGGTGGAGGCAACATGGAGCCCAATCTAGGTGCATAGGGCTGGGGTGGTACAGGGCCTGATCTGGCCTGTGGACTAGCCCTGTGCCACTCATCCAGCCCACAGGACTGCAAAGTGGAGTACCATTGCTCTAACCCAAGCAAGGCCAAGAACAGGGTTCTTCTGTCCAGTGTCATTTTGGCTTTCTGTGCTGGGTGGTGAATGGGAGACAGTATGAGGATGGGATGGTTGTTTACTTTCATTCTACAGACAGATTTTAAAGGTTGAGCATCCTGGAGACCCCCTTGGGCCTAACTCACCACAGCAAGAGCCTGGTTTTACATATTTCATTAGATCCAAGAGCTTTATACTGACATAAAATTGCAGAAGGGAAAGTGAATCAGGCTTCAGTTTCTGTGACAGGATTCTACTTATCCAACTTTAAACAGTTACTGATTGTGTGCCTGTTGACCCAAATGGCCTAAAGAAGATTGTCTACAATTTACAGTGCCTGCTTAGAAGCCAGAAAACAGATAATGAAACTGCAAGCAGAGGCAGTTCCCTTGAGAGTACTTTTATAACAGGGCCTTTCTTTTCACAAGTATTCGTACCCTAGGAAGTGGTGCTTGCCTGAGCAGGATACATACAGAAAGGCACTAATTAGTCACTGCAGATATCATTGCTACCAACAATGCCCTCTATCTCCCAGCACTCCTTGACTGATGCTCTTAATCTTTTGATGCAAGCTCTGCAGATCCTCTTGCTTACAATGGTCTCTGCTTGCTCTGGTCCTCTTGACCCACTGCTTGCAAAAAATGTTCCTTTGTGGATGAATAATGGACATCTGTCTACCTACCTCATCCCTCTTTCCACTCCTCCTCTAATCAGCACTCCATCTGACTCCTCCCTCACCCTCCATGGAGATGTCATCTTCAACCCCCCTGACTCATTCTCATTCTCTTCTCTTTGAGCTTGAATCTCACTGTTCCTCTCTTCACAGACCCCTCCTTCATCCTCAAACACTTCAGCCTCTGTGTCATTGTCTGTTGGTTCCCTCATCCCCCACCACTGCCTCACCTTCTCTCTGGTTAAGGTGGCCATCACAGGGGACAGTCCGGTTGTCCTCTGTCCTCTATTGATATGAAACCAGATGCCTTTATGTCCTCTATTTTTGTTTTCAAGAGAAAAATAGAGGACATAAAGGCACCTGGCTTCATATCAGTAGAGGACAGAGGACAGAGTAGCAGAAAACCAGAATGTCCTCTATGATGGCCTCCCTATCTCTGGCCAATCTATCTATTTATCCTGGCTTCCACTATCTTGGGGTGCCAATGACTCACAGATCTCTCTTTTCAGCCCTGATTTTCTCTTTCCATCCAGTCCTGTATCTCTGTTCATCTGACATCTCAGCCTGTCTCTCTTGGATGTCTCACAATTGAGTTAAAAAACAGCTAATGCCCAATTCCTTGTCTTCATTCTCAAAGTCACCTGACTCCACAACTCTTCCCCTCTCACTGTTGACACCACCACCATTCTCCTGGGCCTGAAGCCTGGGGGTTAACTGCCTCATTCCTCTCTCAGCCTGAACCCCGCTGTGGTGTCCAGATCTTACTGTCTTTTCCTCCAGACCATTTCTGGGACTTGGCTTTTTCTTTCTCTATATATCTAAACCTCTTGCCAGGATCAGGAAAAATGAAACAAACTAGAGACCGTTTCCTTGCTCACAGCACCAAGCCCAGGTCTGCAAAGGGTTTCTAGACTTTGTTGAGACAACTGTATTACTGGAGTGGGGTGCTAGAAGAGCTTTTCAGGGGTGATACTGCCTTGGCTGCCACAGCCAGGCAGAACTGCCCTGTGCACCTCTATTTCTAGGAAGAGCAAGGTCAGACTGGGAAGGGCTGCAGCAAGAGTGGGTGCTCCTGCCTACTTTAGGTTTATCGGGCAACCTAAGGCAGGCAGCCGCTTCCTGATCTGGCTCTGCAGCTTGTGTGGAGCAGTTTCACTTGGTGGGCATGGCAGCATCCCTGTTGAAAACCCCTAAAGTAAGCTGAAGCTGCACAACACTGGTTCTCAATTGGGGTGCCATTAAATTAAAAAAAGGGGTTCCTTGAATCTGAAAACATTGAGAATCACTGTGCCACTGGCTGTTTGGTCAGGCTACATTTCACTTCTCCGTTTGTTTCTCTCCTGCTTCTCTTTGTCTCTTCTCCAGTGGCAAACATCTCTGCTCAAACAGTACCCAGTGAAGCCCATCACCCAGGTTGTTTAAATTCCTGAGTGGACTCATTTATTCCTTTGTTTTCATAAAGGAGTCTAACTGGTTTTTATCATTTTAAGTGAATGGGGGTGGTTACACCTACCAGTTGCAATAACATGTGGCCCAGTCTACAGGGATTGTCACACCTAGGCCAAGTAACCACGAGATCTTATCACTGTTATCCTCATTCTTCCTTCTCTGTCTTTTACACCCACTTCTTGCATCTTCTTACATAAATTTTAAGCTCTTCAAGGCAGAGACTGATGATGACATCCTATTAGTCTGTCCAGCACCTAGCCACCCGTACCATGATGCAGATTGGGAGCTCTTGGACCTCTCAAAATATAAATACTAGACAACAAAGATAAAATTCAATGTCCCAGGAGGCAGGATGGTCCACTGGATTGGATATGGGACAGGGAGACCTGGGTTGTATTCCCAGTTGTGTTGTGACTTTGGGCACCCATGCATTTCTGTTTTCCCACCTGAAAAATAGAGATAGTATTATCTGATCCCCTTGCAAAGAGCTCAGAGGTCTGACTGAGGAGTTCTAAGTATTCTGTCAGAAACTCTTCTCTGACTGTGAGACATTGCTCTATGTTGGGGCATTAAGAAGTTGCACCATCCCCAGAGAAGATCACAGAGGTATTGTGCCCAGGTCATGTGGAGAGATGAGCGATGCCATTGCCCCAGCCCCTCTCTACCTCTTTTGGGGTTAGGGAAAAACATGAAGGGAGGGCAGGAATTGCTATCACCCCTGCTCCTTGTGCTGGGTAGATGTTGGAGGAAATGCTTCTTGTTCTCCTCTGAGCATGTACAACTTGTAAGCTAATTCTTACTGTCAGCTTGGGGCCATCTTTCTTCTCCATTTCATTGTTGTGTAGCCAGATACCTCCCATTTCTACCTAGTAGGTTTAAGGGAAATGTGGAATGTGGACAGTAATTGTTAAAAAAAATACTTCCTTATGCTACCTTTTTAAAGCTTTTTTGGGCTAAAAATATCATAACTAGTATTTGCATTGACACCCCTCCTCCCCCATCATAGCTAAAAAATTATTCTTACAGCTTTTGTATGCCTGCTTATCTTTCAGATGGTGCTCTGTAAAAGCAGGTACTCTCTGCATTGATCTTAACTGCAAAGGCTTTATATTTATGATTTGTACGAGTTCACAGTTTAGAAAGCTATGACTCTTAGAAAGGGTTAAATACAGAAGGTAACACGTAAAGGAGTCATGCGGGCAATTCTGAACAGGCTTCTTTTTTAGCTGCACCTTTTGTTACATGTAGGAGGTGATTCTTTAGGCCAGCAATACCTCATGTGGGTGGGTTGAAGTTGTGACTCTCAAAAAAAAATCCTCTTTACCTCCCAGAAGGCTCTGTCACAAAAAGGCTTTCTGGGGCAAACAGTTTGGGGAACATAAAGTAGCCTAAAGCTCAGCTCAGATTCTAATCTGAACTGAGCCTAAGAGATACATTTGAGAACTGGGAGGGGTGGGGTATATCTTTAAAAGTGCTTTTTCATGATTCCCTATAAGCACTGAAATCCATCCCAGGGTTTCACAGCACAGCCAGATGGTTTTGCTTTTTTGGCTGCTGTCCTCAAATTTCATGAGTTCCAGATCTGCAGAGTGGAGGGAATAAGGCATCTGGGGGCACCTCTGCCCCAGGAAATCTAAGGAACAGTAGAGCTCTGAGTAAGGGAGCAAAAGTTCAGTAGAGTATGTGTCAGACTCCAAACTCTCCTGGATTACCTCCTGAGGAAGAGGGACTTGTAGCAACTGGGACAAAGGAAATAAAAATCAAGAAAAGTTTGAAAGAGGATGACCTGCTGAGGGGTCACTCAAAGGGCTGTTAAGTAGTGGGAAGTAAGAGCCGTGGGATGAGGTACAGCGTGGTTCTGCTGAGTTGGAAGGAAAGAGAGAAAATGAACAGGTGTTGGAGCAAAGGGGAAAGACCTCAGAAAATCTGAATACCTCATTGGACTTGGGACAGGAAAAGGAAGGGAACTAACATATGGGCCTTGGGACATGGGAAGAATCTAACCTGATGGAAAATAAGACACAGTGACCTTCCCCGATCAGCTGATTACACATTATCACACGTTCAGAACCCAGGTGTCACACGATAGCTCCTGAAATACAATGGCGCACATGCCACTGTGAGTATTTATCTCACTAAGGAACCCAGCTAGACACAACACCCCTGTCCGGAAGGCACTTGCACATGTACAACACATTGAAATGTGGTTCTCCCCAGAGTCTAAAAACACAAATGCTCAGGTTTTGTTCCAATGTGTGGGCCCCAGGTCACATGGGGCCCAGAGTGAGATGCACCCTGTGACCTGCCTTAAGGCCACGTCTAGTTATCATCAGTAATCCACTACGCACAACAGAGCAGACCACAGATGGAGCCTTGACTGCTAAGGAGTTAGTTCTGTATTAACACCAAAATTGTTCTGGTGTCATGGCAGTGGAAAATCTGTTGCATCCTCTGCTGAAGTGATTGTCAGAGATTGACTGGGTCCCTGTCAAGTTGCTGTCCCCAGTTTCCCTTTTCTCCTTCCTTCTATTTGTGCCACCATGAAGTCTGTGCTTCTGATGTAAAGATGCCCACGCACATTCAACCAGCTCTTTTTATAAGACTGTATTATATAAAGCTAGCTCTGCATTCATTAAGGACGAGACAAGTCTAGTGCCTTAGTGCTTGGAAAACAAGTCTTTCAGCTTTAATTAACCAACCCAAGAAATATCCCTGAAGCAATCTAAAGAAAATAACCTATATGCTGAAATGAAGGAAAGGAAGAAGATCTATTGAATCTAAAATGTTTTCAGTACTTTTCCCTCTCCCCACAACTACCTATTCTTACGTTTGTGTCCTCAGGGCTAAAACCCATAAAGCAACTACTTAGTGGAGACAGTGTTGTCAATGGATAGAACAAGACACTTGGAGAAAGAAGAGGTTGTGCATAAGAACTGGACAGAATTTTTTTAAATAGTGTGTGAGCCCTCTACTGGTCATCACTTTCTTCTGTGTCCCAGAAGCCACCAGAACCTCGCTTAAGAAGGGCTACATCAGTAGCATAACAAGGGGTGGGCAAGCAGGGCATCAATCCTTGGCCCCAACTTAGTGCCAGAATGGCAACTCCCTGGAAAGTCCATGCCCTGGTAATAGCAGCAGTTCCAGCTGGGTGCAGGGACCCCACACTGCTTCTGTAGCAGCAACAGTTGGGGTAGGTAGACTGTGCTGAAGCAGGAGCAGCTGGGTTCTTTGAGTGTCCTGAGCAGGTAAGGCTCCTGCCCTCCCTGCACCTCTTCTCATGCTCAGCACTCCCTCCCCTCCAGCTCTCAGCAGCACCCAGGGCACAAGGTGCTCAGGGCTCAAACCCTTGTAGTTATACTCTGGGTTTTAACATAGGCCTCATATGTCATATATATGCTTAATAAATGCAGTTATCTGCCCCTCCCTACCCCGTGCCTGTGCTTTGCAACTGTTATACAAAGAGCAAAGGACATCATATGAGAGACAGATTCTATTTCCTGCCTTGCTGTTGACTTTGCATCTCTGGGTCCATTCAAGCCACATTTTACAAAAGTGCTGAACCTCCACAAGATGCTGGGTTCTGAAATTTAGCCTGCTTTTCTCTCTGAGTCCTAGTTTCCCCATGTGTAAGAGGGATAGAAATAAATCCATCACCAGGTTGTTGCAACTAACAGGTTGTAAGGTATTTTGAGATCCCTGGATTCCCCAGAAGATCTCAAAGGCTCAGATATACTGAGAGTGCAGAGAGAGAGTCACCAGAGCCATGAGGTCCCAGAAAGCTGCTGACAAATCTGACTTCATTGACAATTTGAAGGCATGGTCATAGAGCACAGTTTGATGAAACAGGAGTAGGTATCATTTGCAAGTTATCGGTCAAGATGGAAGTTGACGCCTTAAGGAGTAGAGGGATGTTATTGAGTGTGCTGTAGGCAGGAAGAGGGTGAAAGGCAATGCACAAGGAAGTTTCCCTCACTTCCTTTTTCCACTCTTCTCAAAGTTTTGTTAGATGGCATGTTGTCCTGCTGCACACCTGTTGTCCAATGATAATTAATATAACCCATTAAACAAAAAGGATTGATCCCAGGAGGTGTTAAACAACTGCACCTCTTGTGGAGGCCAATATTTGTCATGCAATGCTACATAGAAGCAGAACCCTTGAAATTGTTTCCCACCGGTAAGAAGATCCACAAAGTAGAGTTTGTAGGGCCATATAAAAAGCCTTTTATTTGTAATACCTCATCAGTTCAGTGTGTTTTGAAAGTAACCCCTCCTTTATTCATGTGTTCTGCATAGATTTATTCACAGCAAAAGAATTAGTTCTGCCATCCACCATAATTAATTATATAAAATCAAGCTACCTGCTTGATTATGGATTAAACAGGCAGCATATTTGGCATTGAGTTTCTAAGTATATTAAGATCCACATCCAACAAAATGTAATCTGAACATATTTGACACTTAAATTTGCACTGTAGAAAGTCTTTGGAGATCAAAGGTTTTTTAAGTTCCTTGAAGTTGTGCTTGAAATAAACAATTTTTTTTTAAATCCTGCATTTTATTTAAAGATCACTGATAGCTGGTAGCTTGTGTTTATTCTTAGTTTCTATGTGGGTTTCTTTTTTTCTTGTAACAAAACATTTTTTTTCTTTAACCCCTTCGCAGGCTGATCTTGGAACAGACAGCCTTTTACAGTAGAAGTAGGAGGGAGATATGCTGACCACAGAAGGCAGGTCTAGTACTGCAGGTGGTGTCCTGTCCTGTAAACTGGGTTTTGTGCTATATTTCCTTAAATGCTCAGGCCTCCTATATCTCACTGTACTCATTCAGCTCAATCCCTTTCATGAGCTCATCCTCATAATATAAGGCCTCCTTAGACTACAAGTTCTTGGGAAATGCCTTTCACTATAGGTTTGTACAGCTCCTAGCACAAGTAGATTGCACCTTAATTGGCCCCAGGCACTATTACCATCTAAATGGCTACTTGTGAACAGAAAAATAAGAGAAAGTTACAGAGGTTACAACAACAGGTATTTGCAGATGATGAAATGGCATGATTAAGGTGATCTGTGCAGCTTAATTTGGACCCTCCCCCCCACACACATGCATTTTGATGAACTCCTTAATTATGTGATCACATGCTAGATTTTCCACTGAACTCTAGAGGCAGAAAGATTGCAGTTCCAGTGGTTGGAACCAAGCCATGATAAACAGCTGAAAACATCATCTTGCAATGGGAAGTGTCAGGCAACCTTAACTCTAGATAAAGCTACTAGCTCTGCCGATGACAGTGACTGTAAAAGTATCTCAAGGACAGAGCTTTCAATCTGTGTGGGTGGGCAGGCCTGTGTGAGTGAAGGGCACACACATGCAGAACCCATGCCAAAGGAGGAAAAAGGCCCAAATGGAACATTTAAATACAATAATTTTACCTGCACTCAGCTGAGACACCAATTCAAAGCTGGTGGAAACAAACGGTTGTCTCATGATGTTCCCTGTTTTGCACTTGGGTGGAGTAGGCGTTCTGCAGCTGTCAGACCGGACTCAGTAATGGAGTAATTACAGAGACTCACACTAGGGACTGTCAATGTTTGTAATTCAAAGGCTGCTAGAGACTGCTAATGAGAGATGGGAACCACTGCCTGCCCACAAAGACGGAATGTGCTCTCCCTTCAGCACTCCAAACCATTAACAGCAGGTGGCTAAAACAGGCAAACAAACCTACCAGTGATAGAGTGATAGTATGAGCACTGACCCATAAGCCAGCAGCCCAGGTGGAAATCATTTATTAACAGCGTGTCTTTCCCAGGATTGCAAAATAGTGCAGGGATTAAAATAACATTGACCTGCTAGCAAAGGAAATGCCATGGATACTGGCAAAGCAGCAAGTGTCTTCCCCAAGCTAACTGCAGGAATCCTCTGTCACTTCAGCACATTTCATTATCATTTTGTATCACCCAGATTAATTTCAGAGGGAAGCAGGATGGGCCCTGCCCTGCAGTTTGCCTGTGTTTTTGTAACGGTGTTCCAAGCCATAAGCATTGTTTTTGTGTATAGATTTCCACGTAGGGAGGAACCCATTAAAACCATTATGTGCTGCTTTATAAACCTCCATCAGCAGTGTCAAATGGTTAAGCAAGCAATATTTCTTTATAATATGATGTATAATTAGGCCATCTATTTTTAAAGTTAGACGTTTCATAGCAAAGAAAGCACAGCACCTCAGAAAATATTCTTAGAGCTGGAAGCAGGATTATTTTCTTTGTTCTTACCAAAGACAAACAAGCTGTTTCAGAAGTCATATGAACCTAACAGCAAACAGAAATGCCTCTCTGGTCCAGACTACTACTACACCTGAACCTCCCAGATTTTGAAAGGATCTGTGCAGCTTTTCTCTGATTGGGCTCCAATACCATGAAGCTTGCTGTGATATGGAACTTGAGAGCTAATGCAAACCGCAGCCTCATCCTTTGTTTTCAGGTGTAGTTGTTAGTTTCAAATACCTTTAACATTTTTAAAAGACTGTTTGCTTTCCTCCTCTTTTTTATTCTTCTCTATCATTATTCTCATAATTTGTTCCTCCTACTCTTGTGTTTTCCTTGGAGTGTCTAATTGGGTTTCTTCTTCCTACTACTCTCTCTTTTTGCTGCTTATGTTTTCATGTAAACTCTTAATTAGAGATGAGCCCAAACCAAAACCCTTGTTCCTCAGACTGGCAATCTAAATCTGGATCCTCTGACCCATCTCTGAATCACAGACCCAACTAAAACCCCAGGTGCAAAAATCACCACTCCCTGAATCTGCCTGATGGTGTCACAGGTTGTTCTCATCCTTATGCTAAATTGTGTTTCTATACATAGCAGGCTGGCAGGTCTGTTCTGAGCTGAGGGAGTGACAAAGGAGACTTATATGCAAGCCTATTACACACATGTAGTTCAAACAGCTTAGTAGCCTTGTGGAACAAAGAGCGTCTCTCTCTGTCTCTCTGAAGCTGAGTTGCAAAAAAGGGAGATCAGAGATGGGTGACTCAGAGATGATTGTATTTTCCTACTTCTGTGCAGACTTCAGGTCAGGATTCTTTCCCTTAAAGCCCCAGTCTCAAGGGAGTGTCCCAGTGTCTAACCTGGGCTTGTTCTGGGCTGGGGAGCAGGATTTCACCCAAGGCCCTGACCTTCCATGCTTTATTGCAATGTGAGTTTGGCTAATGATTCATATGAACAGCTAAGAACTCAGGCTCACATCTGAATTAAACTTAGTCATCCATTTCTAGATTTGTCTTTCACGATGAATTTACAGCAATATGGACTGTCACACAATCAGTTTTCCTACCACTCACAATGAAATCCTGAGCTGTGCTAGGCACAGGCATCGAACAATGAAATCAGTGGGTAATACAGATATTCAACACCTCTCTGGATTAAGTGCAATGGAAGTGTAATATCCCCCACTGTGTGTACACAGATCTCAAGGTAGCTGAAGGAAGCACTTGTGGAAACGAATCTGGTTATTTTAGAGTGGGGCTGATGGGCATCTGGTTATTTTAGAGGCAGTTGATGGCACTATGGTTCTAGTGGTCTCCTGGCACATTCCTCCCATTATATAGGAAAACCAAGTTGAAGGGAATGCAGATAATTAATGGAAAATATAGTTAGCTCAGCAAATATTATGAGTCATTGTTAATTAAAAATCATAATGTCCTGAGGAGACCATGAAACAAATGGCAAGCTGTTTTTCTGAGTTCTCAGGCAATTCACTCCAAAGCATCTGATTTTTTTTTTTAAATGCAGCAAGAGATGACTTTGATATGTGTTGATAATTCATATTTCACATGAAGAAGCTATGATGATGAAGTGCAACGATGAGGGAAAATAATGTCCTATGTCTCTTTATGGGGCCAAAATAGTATCTATTCAGTGTTAATAGCTTTCATTAAACCAAATTGCCCCAAAGAAGAAGAAGCTGTAAAAGTGGACAGAAAAGTCCAGCATAGCATATAGACAACTTCCCATATACACTGGTAAAAAGAATAAAAAGGACAAAGGGCATGACAAAGAATAGGCATTCTTCTTTCCTTTATGCTGGCATAAACCGGGAATACTTGCACTGAAGTTAAATGCTCTAATTCTGTCTGCGTGTTGTATTATGACTTAGTGCTAGGTGTCTGTATATACTAAGTGTGCTGCATAGTGTTCCAGACAGAGAAGGAAGCCTCATGAACATGAAAGACAGTTGGCAGTCAATCTGTATGGGACTTTTGTTTGTCTATGCTTGTACTTGTAGCTGTTTCCTTTAGTAACAGAAAACACATCTGACCTAATATAGATAACAGTTTTATATTGTGATGGAAGTGAGAAGTGAAATCAGGCCCAATGACTTTACTGTAGATGCTGCATATACTAGCAGTGTTCTCAGATAGGATCTTTGGTCTGGTCTGATGATACAAAAGGAATTAAGAGAGAAAGAGAGCAGAGTGGGATTGGAAATGGGCAGAGATGGATGTCTATGTGATGTTGCCTAATAAGTAAGTGTTATGCTGAAAGAAGAGAAGAGAAAGCTATCTTGTAGTTCCTCCCTGAGAAATGCAAGGTTTCCTTTATTCATTACAATTAAGCATAATTCAGCTATGTGTGCTCTATCCAGGCTAACATATGCTGTATTACATGTACAGTTTATTTGTATGCTTTTCTATCTCTCTCCTTACAGGGTCTGCTTTTAACTAAATAATTTAGGGGTCTTGTATTGTGGTGGTTGGGAATCTTTCTCACATCCCATCCCAAACAGGCCTTCTGATGTGCCATTCCAGAATGAAGGTCTAGTTCCACCAAGTAGACTTATAAGCCCCCCTTGATGGGGAGGCACTAAAGGCACATGACTGATTGTTTGGGATACGTAAAAGGCAATATAGGGATGGGAGTGAAGGTCAACAGTTCGCAATGAGTGCACCAAGGCAGGACACAGAACAAAGTACGCCAGACAGTGCCTGCTGGCTGTCAAACATGCCCAACAAGCCAACAGACATTGACTAGTGAAACTGCCTTGGAGACATGAATGGACTAGGTACAAGAAAATGGCCCCACAGTCCCAGGCGGTCTTCCCAGCCGGAGCCACCTTTCTGGTCAGAAATATCATTAACTTTGCTAGGGCCAGGAGGAGGTTGGCCAAGAGGTTCTGGGATTTGGTGGGGTCATGGATAAGAAGTACATAAACATAAAGGTGCAGGGAGCAGTGCAGCCAGAACCTCACCAGAAGGTTTTGGAGGAGTTGGTGAAGGGGCTATAGCCTGGCACACTCCAGGTAGGCATGTGCCAGAGTTTCTCTCTGCTCACAGAAGGGGCAGGTGTTGGGGAACTCCACCATCCCAAAGGAGGACCCTCGCTTGGTAAGGATTCCTTGGTAATTAATCTTCTCTTAAATTGGGTACTTGGAAGAAGAGCCCAGAAAAAAGGAGTCTGCTCCCTGATGACATACACTCATGGCACTATGGTTCTAGTGGTCTCCTGGCACATTCCTCCCATTATATAGGAAAACCAAGTTGAAAGGAATGCAGATAATTAATGGAAAATATAGTTACCTCAGCAAATATTATGAGTCATTGTTAATTAAAAATCATAATGTCCTGAGAAGACCATGCAAGAAGAAAGGATAGCAAGGAAAAATTAGGCTTCTTCATCAGTAAGTTTCTTTGATAAAAATGCTTTGTTTTTTCAGCTATTAATCACATAGATCAATAAGGAGATTCATTTAAATCAAAAGATAAGATTTTTTTAAAGGAAATCGGCTATTTTGTTTAACAGATATTTTAAAAATCTAATTAAATATATTTTTCATTTTAAGGATAAGACTATTAAATAATTTTACAATTATGGAAAAACTATGTGAAGACCGTAACTTATTACAATCTACTCCAATTAAATTTAAGAAAAATAATACCAATAGTATGTATTTACTGCTGAAGTTTTAAAGAGGAAGCCATAAGCCAGGCCTTTTGAACCAGAATTTGTTGACGTGCTTTAACTGGCAGATGCAGGGAGGATTTTTTTTCCGTTTTAGTTTATTCACTTCAGTAACTAATTCATTCAAAGTTGAGAAATCAATTGAGAGCTGAAATAGCACAAATACGTTTTCTGCTTCCAGTACACAAATAAAGCTAGAGGTGAAAGGACAAAATCTACTAGTTCTAAATTGTGAAAGATGTGGTAATTAGCAACAATCAATGTCCCTCACTAGGGATAATCTTTCCTTTGTTTAATAAAACATTTTAAATGTAACGCATGTTCAGCTAAAATTAAGCATTTGTTATGTATCTATCTAATGCAGGTAAGATGGTTGTATTTGACTAATAGGAAACACATTTTAAAATGCTGTTTGTGCATTTTAACTGAATTTCAATTCCATCCAAATAGAGTGTGAAACAAATAATGAAGGCAAAATTAATAATCAAATAGTAAAAAAGGGTCCTTTGTTATTTTCTAACATCCATAGAATGGAAAAATAATGTCACTGAATAAATGTTTAAATACAGTTAAGCTATATAGCAGATTAAACAAATGTGCATAGATGGAATGTATCCCCTCAGTTAGCCTTTACACTACCTTGGTCACTTTTTGCTATATTTATTGGTTAGCTTTAATGGTTATTACCAGGGATCCGGGTTTTCCTTTGCCCACAGAAAAATGGAGAAAACCAGAGTCCCTGTTTTTACTGGAGAAATCGTGGATTTCCCCTTTTAGCAGAGAAATCCGCAAATTCTCTGCTTTTGCAAAGGGCTCTTGCAGAAAGGCCGGGAAACCTCCAGCCCTGCCAAGGGGTAGGAGGACGTGGGGGGCCTGAGCCTCAGAGTCAGCCAAGTCTGGGCTCAGGCTCAGACTCACCCTTCACCCCTGGATCCTAGAGGTAAGTGGGGCTCAGGGGTTGTGGGGCAGGGCTGGGGAACGTGGCTGGGGGCTGTGCTGCCAGCCCGGCACCATCCCTTGCTGCCACTGCAGAGCCGGGGCCACAGAGCTGTGCAGCTGGCTGCATGCAACCCCCCCCCCCCTCCACATGGCGGGCACGACCACACTGTGCTCCATGCCACTTGCCTGGAAAACACCCCTCCCCCACAAGCTGGCACGGCCACCACTACCCTGCACTGCCACAGAGCCATGCAGCTGGTCATGGGGCATAAATGGCAGTGCAGTGGTGGCTGCTGCATGCAAACTTCCCTTTCCCCTGCCCCCCCTCCCCCCCACACATTTACCTGGTGGGGTGAGTGTCAGTATCCATGTGTGCCTGTGTCTGCATGTCTGTGTTTGTTTCTGTGGGTCTGGGGGGCTGTTGTGGGGGAGTGAGGGGCACTGGGAGGGCTGAGAAGGCGGGGGGGGCGCGTATGGGGCACCAGCAGCACTGGGGAGGCTGTGGGGGGGGGCTTTAATTTTATCATGGATTTGGGGTTATTAATCAGAGAATTTCATAAATGTTAGGGCTGGAAGGGACCTCAGACATCATCAAGTCCAGCTCCCTGCCCCAGGGGCAGAAAGTCAGCTGGGGTCAAATGTTCCCAGCAAGATAAGCATCCAAACGTTTCTTGAATGAGTCCAGAGTAGGTGCCAGTACCACTTCTGGAGGAAGTCTGTTCCAGGTCTTGGGGGCTCGGACAATAAAGAAAATTTTCCTTAGGTCTAGCCTAAAATGATCTTGGAGGAGTTTATGACTGTTGGTCTTTGTTTTTCTTTGGGGCACTCTGGTGAACAGATGTTCTCCCAGATCCTGATGCACACGCCTTATATACTTGTTAGCAGTCACCATGTCCCCCCCCGAGCCTGCGCTTTTCCAGGCTCAAGAGTCCCATGCCTCAGCCTCTCCTCATAAGGCCTATTCTCCTGTCCTCTGATTGTGTGAGTGGCTCTCTTCTGGACCCTCTCAAGCTTCTCCACATCCTTCTTGAATTACGGAGCCCAGAATTGGATACAGTACTCCAGCTGTGGCCCCACCAAGGCCGAGTACAGCAGGAGGATGACATCCTGGGATTTACTTGAGAAGCATCTATGGATGCAAGCCAGTGTTTTTTATGCTTTGCCAGCTGTGACATCACATTGGTGGCTCATGTTCATCTGGTGACACCCAAGTCTCTCTCAACCGTGGTGCTAGCAAGCGTAGACTGCTGAGCCTATAAGCATGCTGGAGGTTTTTTTCCCCAAAGGTGGAGCATCTTACATTTCTCAATATTGAACGTTATCAGGTTTGTGTCTGCCCACTTACTAAGTTTATCCAAGTCAGCCTGGATCACTAGCCTGTCCTCAGGTGTGGATGCTACATCCCACAGTTTAGTGTCATCAGCGAACTTAGCCAGTGTGCTTCTGACACCAATGTCCACATCATTGATAAAGATGGTAAAAAGAACTGGTCCAAGGACAGAACCTTGGGAGATGCCACCGGACATGGGGCACCATGATGATTTGCTCCCACTGGCCACTACTCTCTGGGTCTGACCTCAGAGCCAATTACCCAGCCATCGGACTGTAGTGAAGTCGAGGCAACAGTTGGCCAATTTTTCCGTGATGAGGTCATGGCACACCAGATCAAAAGCTTTTTTAAAGTCCAGATATATGACCTCAATCTCTTCTCCCTTGTCCAGGTGATAGGTCACCTGGTCATAGAAGGAGATGAGATTGGTCAGCCAAGACCTACCCACGGCAAGCCCATGCTGGCTATCCCTCAGGATGTTGCCCTCAGCCAGTTTATCCAGAAGGGTCTCCTTGATAATTTTATCCAGAATCTTACCAGGGATTGATGTCAGGCTGATTGGCCTGTAATTCCCAGGATCTACTTTCCGCCCTTTTTTGAAGAGGCATACCACATTGGCCTTCTTCCAGTCTTCAAGTACTTCACCTGGGCACCCCAAGTTTTGGAATAGTTTTGCCAATGGTTGGGTTATGACACCTGCCAGCTCCTTGAGTACTCTTGGGTGTAATCTGTCAGGACCTGCTGACTTGATGGTATCCAGCCTCTCAAGGCAATCCTCAAGGTGAAACTTGCAATTTTTAATCAGAGAAAACCAGGATCCCTGGCTATTACACAATAAGAATTAACCCTTATTTAAAGGAAATAAATGAAAAGCAAATGTGAAAAAGACTACAACTGATTATTTAAATCAATTCATGGTTTCCTTCTCGCTCCTTTAAATGATGAGAATTGATTATTTAAATCATTTTGATTTAAATCAATCCCTCCTGGTTGGCAACTTGCAAAACAGTCCCTGCAGGAGTATGACTGTTCATTGTTGCAAAGGCTTCTGCATGTAAAGAAGAAGCACGTACTGCAAGCAGAATTCTGCTTCCTACTAAGAGAGCAACAGAAGAAAAAAGAGCAACAGTAGGAGAGCTGCATCTCTGCTGGAAGAGACATCACCTGAGAGGCAGGAATCACTGGAGCAACAGGCAGATTTCTCTGCATTCAAAGGATGTAGAAAACAAGTGGTTACAAATACAAGATTAGGTAAAAGAACAAGACTCCACAAACAGGTTGCCACCTCCAAAATTGGGGAAGTCTCCTTCTGCAGGCTGGCTAGCCCACAGGGTTTACTTCAGATGGAGGCTGGGGTGTAAAAACACGATTGAAATTGCCATTTGAGAAACCAATGAGCTAATTTCCTGAAGTGCTTAGTCACTTGTAACAACTCATGCATCATCTGTGCTATGTGTTTGGGAGTGAGTCATCTGAGGGGCGCTATTGAGATGCTAAAGAGAACAGCAGGGCATCTAACAAAGCTCAGATTTGCTGGCTAAATGAATTTGGCACCTACTAGGAACCAGTGGCACTTATTAAAAATTGCATTATATTTTAAATGATAAGATATAATGATGCAGCAGTGAGAGAGACGATTGCTGATATAAGGGGCCACAACATGCTCACGCTGACGGTGCTTTGGTTTATCACTTGTCTTGCAGATACCAGAATTTAATCAGAGCAGGTGAGTCCTGCTCTCTTCACTTTCCTGCCCACAGAGAACAGTCACGTTGTAAGAAACATGCAGCTCCTACATCCCCAGCCAGAGTTTGGCTCCTTTGGTCCCCACTAGAGCTAAATAAAAATATTAAAGTATTGCTCCTGATTAGTGCTGGAGATCTATATGGAGCCCTACAATTAGGAGTCATGGTTACCTGATTACAAAAGCATTTGGTAACCCCCTGGCTTGAGCTTCAGATAGGGGTTTTCAAGGGCAGGGCAGCCAGAGGATTGTATGCACACTCAGAGGTAGATTTCTCTGCACCAGCCCACACTGGACTTTCAGAGAGACCTGTGAACAGGCTGGGGAATGGTGAGGGGACAGAGCACAGGATCCCTGATTGTACAGCAGGCTCAGCTCCTGATGCAGTTGACCTGATGTAGACCCCACTGCAGACCCACTGAGTGCCCCAGAGGGCTGCCAAGCTTAAGAACATAGTGGCAGCTCCAGTCCAAACTACAAACTAGAGTAATTTTATGAGTGGGCTTTCTGACCAGGACCCTGCAGAGAGACAGAGTCCCAGTTTGAGAAGGATCCTTTCACCAACCCCTAAAGTTCATACAAGGAGAGGCTGAAAGACTTCGGACTGTTCATTCTGGAGAAGAGAAGACTCAGAGGGTACTTGGTGGCAGCCTATAAGTATGTTAGGGGCATACATCAGGGCCTGGGACAGCATCTGTTCACCAAGGCACCCCAGGGGAAGACAAGAAACAATGAGTACAAATTAATTGAAAATTGCTTCAGATTGGACATAAGGAAAAAATTCTTTACAAGTTCTTTACCAAGGGTCTGAAACTGACTCCCCCCAGAGGTGGTACAGTCACCCGCCTGGCAATCTTCAAAAAATATCTTGATGCCACCTTGCTGGGGTCATCTGACCCCAGAAGTCTTTCCTGCTCAAGTGCAGGGGGGCTGGACCCAATGATCTTGTAAGGTCCCTTCCAGCCCCTATGAATCTATGAAAATGCACCCATCTCTGAACATAAAAGGTGTGTTAATTAACCAAGGTCAACCTCACTGCATAACTATTCAACAGAGACAGTGAGTAGGATCTTGTGGGCCTTGAAACACAGCAGGAAATGTAGGTAGTGTCCCAAAAAAACAGGAGCATCCTTCACATGTTCCTGTTTTGCAAATGTTTGAGCAAATGAGATTTACTGGGACTATTGTCTGTGGGACAAGCGTGAGTGCTCACCAAAACTGAATGCTCTATTCTCAGAAGCTTGGAATTGTGCTGAAGTGCTTGCAAACTTCTCCAGTCAAATAGACAGAACTGCCACATGACTGACTTACAGAGATATACCAGAATGGTGGCTCTTGGCTGTCAGTGACAGCTGAAAACAGCTGTTATATTTCCACCCCATAGGTCAGCTCTTGGGTCTGCAACCCCAGTGGCCCCATCCTCCTCCCTTACTTACACTACTACTCAAACATGTAGTACAGCATAAATTTAGAAAGTTGGCAATTGCACCAGAAAGGAAAAAAAAAATGGTTCTTGAGTAGTGATTAAATCTCAGGAAGTGCAGCATTTGGAGATCTTCATCAAACAGAAAGAGCCTAATTTAGTTTGTTGAGTTGTAGTGAATAATTTCTTTAGCTTTGAGCACAGAGCTAAGATGTTTTTTATTTTGATTTCTTATGGGGGCTTAGTTTCTTATTTTATTCCTTTAAGATGCTATAAGTTAGTTTTCAGCAACAGCCTTCATCTTCACTGCATTAGGACGGTATGTACCACTTGTCCAAAAAGGTCATTTTCCATTGTGCTACTGCTGGAGAACTTCAACTTACTCCAGTATATCAGGTTCCTGCCCCACCATTCCACTTCTTTAGCAGCAACTACACTAGAAACTTAGCTCCATGGTTTAAAATGGTTTCAAGGTTGGTAACCAGATAGTCTTGTTGCTTTGCAAGGATGATGTGCTGTGAAAAAAATGCATTTGGAAAACATTCTGTACAACCCCTGTCCAGGACAGGACTATTCACAGATGTAATAAACAAAAGCACAAGGCTAATGGAAAAAGGAAGGGAGTTAGCCAACAACTGTCTAGAACTCTGCCTACTCAAGATGGGAGGGTGAGGAAGGCCGTGAGATGCTCCCTGCTGGTGCCTCTGGCTGATTTCAGAACTCCTAAAGAGTTTGTCCTCCCCTAACTCTGTTTCTGCTTCCCAACTTAGGTCTTTGGGAAGAAGGCTATCTAAGGAGTTGATGAAAACCCTGGTAACCAAGAAAGCACCCAGGTAAGGAGAGGAACAGCCGTGGCATCCTTGTGTTCTTGCCAGGAGTTGAACCAGATGGCCCTTGTGGCCCTTTTCAGCCATATGAACCAGCAATCACCCTAAACACACCAAGAAAGCTGTAATATACAGCTAAGCCCAAAAATACCACCGAATTTGCACTGAGCAGAAAACCCAGGATTGCCACCTTCACAAATCTTCAAAAGGCTTTCACCCAACAAGGACACTCTTCCAGAGAGATAGATCACACACTTGATCTAAAGTCATTTGATTAAATAATCAATCTGATTAAAGTCATTTGCACACCTGGATACCACATGAAGAATTGTTGCAGTGCAGAAGAAACACCCCCCACCCATGAATCGCACACTGCTGGTTATGAGGTATCACTCTTCCCTCGAACCCATACAGAAAATTCTCAAACAATTGCAACCCATACAAGAAGGAGACCCTATTCTTAGAGAGATCTTCCCAGAACCACAGATCTTAGGCTTCAAACAAGCACCAAACCTTGCTAACCTCAACACCAGAAGCAAACTTCCTCAGGCCAGGAACACACCAAGTGAATCCAAACCATGCCATGACAAGAAATGCAAAACCTGCCAATACATCTCCACCACCCCCACAGTAACTACACCCCACAACAGAACCATCGGCATTCCTGGATCTTACACCTGCACCTCCAGAAATGTAATATATCTCATCTAGTGCACCAAATGCCCTGATGGAAAATATGTAGGAGAGACCAAACAACAACTGCGCACCAGAATGTATGCACACCAGAAGTCTATCAAAGACAGGAATACCCAACTACCTGTGGGGGCACATTTCTCACAAGAAAACCACTCTCTCTCCAATCTCTCTGTTCTAATCCTCAAAGGAAACTTACAACACAC
The DNA here is from genome assembly GCF_052110815.1 of Crocodylus siamensis. Lineage (NCBI taxonomy): Eukaryota > Metazoa > Chordata > Crocodylia > Crocodylidae > Crocodylus > Crocodylus siamensis. The sequence continues at coordinate 182,705,616 of NC_143395.1, forward strand.
TTCTCAGAGATGAGCCTCCTGGATACTAAAATATAGACATCATGGACTAAATATAGACATTGCATTTATGACACATTATAACCTGTCTGACATCTGACTCCCCAGGTACCTCTCCACTATTCAACTGCTACATTCATCCCACTTCTCCCCCCACCCCAGCCTGTCTCTCACCCACTGACTCCTCAATTTACATCTTCACTGACTGTCTATCTTGTATGCAGACCAGGCCGGACTCTGGCTTCTTTACTATTCATTCCATCCAGGGAGAGCACACACCAACTGCAGATGCTTCCTCAGCCTGAAAAAGAGTTTTTAAACCCAAAAGCTTGCTAAAATTTTTTTTCCAACTATTTAAGTTGGTCTAATAAAAGATATCAGATTCACCCAGAGAACCTTTTCTGCCTATATACTCCTATTGCACTTTGCTCTGATCCCTGAAAAACATTAACACAAAAGATGGGTAGGTCCTATACCTCACTGCTTTTAGCAATTTGTTCTTAAGGCTCAGATGAAGGTGTGTTAGAAAAGTAGAGGTGTTAACAGTTTTTTAGGGACTGGAGAAAAGCAGACACTGAAGTACTACTTTTGGTGCCTAAGTGGTGGAAAAGGATTGGACTCAAAGAGCTCTCTAGTCATCCATAGATGATTTCAGGGTATTCATTCATCTTCAGAGAAAATCAAGCTCCCTGTATTCCTCACAAAAGAGCAGTGCTCCTTCTACTTTACTGGTCGTCTTTAACACAAGCCTGTAACAACATGGGGGTAAATTTGGGCAGCCTCATTACAACGATCACCAAGCGGCACAGACGGAGCAGCTAAGGGATTAAGTGGAATGCTCTGTGCTCAGAGAGCAGAGATTCAGTGGGTAAGCAGCTCTCAACAGCAATTCTCAGGAAAACAGCTACTGAGCCTTGGAACAAAATGAGAGCAACCGAGGAAGCGATCCTTACTCTAGAGCAGTTCCCTCTATGACCATCCTCAGCTTGTCTACAGCTCCCAGGGTTGAGAGAAGAGGCAGCTGCTGATAGATGGTGTGGGAAGCCATCTCACAACATGTTTAATCAGTCTACGGTGTGCCGCTCATTTGCAACTAGCATTTCTGGAGATGGAAGGATGTTTTGACTGTCAGGCTTTTAAGCAGAGATTGGGACAAGGCAGAGCTGTGAAGATAAACTGTTGGGACCAGACCCAATAATTTTGCTAGGGATTTTAAGATGCAGTAAATGGTCAGAGAAAACATTGGGGGAGCAACCGCCTCTGACTGAAGAGAGAGAAGAGCCAAGGATTGTCTCTGCCTCCCACTCTGCAGCCTAAAAACCATATTTTTAACTCATTTAAGCTACAAGGCAGCATTCCTGCCTTGCCAAAGAAATTCAACATTGTATGTCGTTGGCTCTTCAGCTGATGCCAAGAGGTGCTGCTCTAAGAAAGGCCAGAACAGGGCTCCTGATTGTGGTTCCTCCATTATGTTTTCACTTGGATTATATCTACAAGCAGATGGGACAGCACACAATGATATGACGAGAAGCTGACTGTGTCCTTGTCTCCCACTCTGGCTCTCAGCAGTCCCAGTGGTGTAGGTAGTGGGATGCAGGGGTGGAAATCTTCAGAGGGAATTTTTGTAACTTCAAGAGCTCGAGAAACTCATCTTCAAGGAAGTCAAAGTTGTAACAGTGTAGGAAATTCAACATCACTGAAGGCAGGGAAGACTCCATTATACTCCCCTGCATTCCTTTTTTGTTTCTCTCTAGAGGTCTCCATTAACATATTTCCATGTCTAAGAAAAAGAGAGCAACATCCTTCCATTCTGCAGCTCGCTGCAGTGAATCTCCTGGCTCAGCTGAACTCCTGGTGACCCTATGTCTTACTGTACACTCCTTTCTTTGGGAGGTATCTCAGTCCTAAAAGACCAGCAGCATGCTTGGCAGAAAACCGGACCACAAGAGCACAGAGACCGTGAGAACATGTCAGTATGCTGTCCAGCTGGATGGAAAGCAGATGTCGCATTGTGCATTCACAGGGCAGGAGGATAAGCAGGGCATGTCCAGGCAGCTACAAAGAAGACAATCCTGGAGAGCTGGATCCTGCTGTTGTCAATATATGCATGGTGCAGGAGATGTACATTGCTCTTGGGGACCTCCCTGAAGTGAATCAGCCACTGAAGCCAAGGGGCAATTCCCCTGAGCAAAGACCAAGTGAAAACTGGGTGAAGATTTCAGGGCAATTAAAGAAATATGTACTTGATGTTATTTTTTAAATGGTAGACAGCAGCAGAAAATAAAAGCTCAGCATTTTTCACTCTGGTGAGATGGGGCTCATGCACCTAACTAAAAGCGGTGTCTATACCAGCATTCATGGGCACAGTATTCATGTAGTGCTGACCAAGGAGCTCTGTCAGAATAGGGAAACAGCCTTAAAACAGTTCCTTCCCTCTCAGCTTCACTACAGAACTTCTGCCTGAAATCTCTTTTGGTACACATCCCACCTGTGACGGATTAAAAGATGCAGTACGTGTATCTGCACAATAGCCACTTCCATGGTCTCAAACGAAGAGGGATTTTTGTCAGCAGCTCACACAGCAGGCCTTGGCATCAGTACAAACTGCATGTCAGATACAGAGATGTGGTATTTTTGTCAAATACAAAAATTGTTGCTAGGAGCACAATGAGTGCTAGCACATGGTCAGCACATGGAGGGTGGGTGGGAAGATGTCAGTGATGTTCACAGGAGGCTGATGTAGCCGACAGTGAACTGCAGTTGCTGTGACAGAGTTTGCTTCCCATGAGTGTACCGTACTGATTCTGTCTACTCTTCAAGACTGGCAAGCTAAAGAGGAAAGAAAACCTTCAAAGGGTGCAGGGAGTGAGCTCTGTATTTGCTTTCCTGCACACTGTGCAGAACAACCTGTTAGCGACAAAGAGACGTAATTCCAGTGACGGCAAAGGCAACAAGATTATGGAGAAAGTCACTGAAGCAGCAACAAGGTGCAATGGTATTAGTAGAAAAGCTGCTATGCGTCTGGCGGACAGTCAGGCTCCCCATAGCATCATGTTCCCAGATTATGGTACTGGATTTACTCCCCAGTGGGGAAATCCATGCCCTGCCCAGGGAAATTAGCACCAGGTTTATGCTCTACTAAAATCTCATTTCATCGGTTGGGCCCAATCCTGGGACTGATCTGTGTGGGTAGACCCTGGCATTTTTGTAGTGCTTCACTGGCTTCAGTAAGGTCTTCTAAAAGCACCAGGCTCCATCCAAGCAGCTCCTAGTTTTGGAGGGAGGTGGTACATCCACCTGAGGATAATACATCCAACATCTCCTTCTCTTCTAGGTCCTGCCACTGTTGATAGCTGTTGCCTGTTCTAACCAAGTAAACTCTCTGCACTGCCTAGGGGTTCACATGTTGTGATGCTAAGGGGGTTAGCTATTTTGACAAGCATCAACAAGTGGTACTGTCAAAACGTTTCCAAGTAATTTTTTTTCCTGGCAAGTTTTGACTCTTGGGAAGACTGGATGCAGAGTCATTAGCTTCAGAATTACGCAAGGCTTTGTGGAAGGCATAAGGCTGCTGTGGAAAGCAGCTTGCAGAGAGATGGAGCTGAGTGAGGAGGCGGGGAGCTTGTTTTCTAACTCTGATTAAAGTCAGTTCCAGAGCCTGAGCTGCCCCCTGGGGAACCAGTCATCACTGCTAGTGGGCTGAGACTCTAGAGGAGAGGCACTACCTTGCTTGGTATTTGGCTATTTTACTTCAGGACTGGTGTCCATAGTTAAAAAAAAGGTAAAGTAAATTTCCCCACATCACAGATCTGGTCTCCATTTCAAATCTGACCTACAAGACCCCCAGCACCCTTGAGCAGGAGAAAGTGAAATGGGTATCAGAACAGGATGCAGATGTGAGAAGCCAAGGCAGCAATGTAAACGGTGAGGTGACAGGTAGGTATTCTAGAAAAAAACCTCTCTGTGGCCCTGCAATAGTAACTAACTAGTGACCAATTTTAGGACTTGCTTGAGCAAAGGCATCTAATCCAGTGACTATTTGGTAAAGTGAGCAATTTGGGGGTTCCAGCCTCCAAAGTCATGAGTTCTCCTATGCTCTCAGCATTTGAAAATCTAATAGATATATAATGCAGCACATCTGTTTCTCTTGCTTTGTCTTTGTTCCATCTGGCAAACACGGTAGTTACTTCAAGGCAACCCTTAATATTTTTGCAGTAAATGTCTTCCTATTCTCTCTGTGCTGGCTGCGAGCCTGGAGGTGTAGGCTGCGGGGCAGAGCCAGGAGGAAAGGCTTGCTAAGCCCCAGTGCTATCCTGTCTCTCCTCAGAGCTCTGCTTTGTTTTCTTTGTTCTGGTTATTATTAGCACTGCATTCCCCTGGGGTACATCTATGCTATATCCCCAGCATGGCTGGTGAGGGACATGCTCCATCCATGTCCCATCCATCTACTCCTGCTTACACATGTCAAACCCAGACACAAAGTGTTGAAGCCACTGTAGGGGAGTGAGTCCCCACTATGGTCACTCAAGACCTCTGCCTACAGGAAGTATGTGAGCAGCTGAGGGTCATTTCCAGAGGGGCTTCACTGCCACATTTCTGGAGTTGGTGTGTGTAAGTGGGAGTGGGTGGGTGGGTGGTGCGTGGTCAGGTGTGCCTTCCCCTGGATATAATGGGGATGTGGTGTAGACCTACACTTGGCCCTAATCACGGACCAGAACACCAGCATGGTAGATGCTGTATAAGCAGAAAATAAAAAAAAATTGCCCTTCACCAGGAGTTCATTGTTTTATTGTATGACAAGAGTGAATAGGTAGGTAAGGACACATAGGTTGGGAAGAACAAAGAAACAATGAGACAGACTGATCAGCAAGCTGGGTGGGTTTTTAATGCTGACCAGTTTCGAGTCACTGTTTCTTTCTGCTCCTTGAGGTACGTTGTATCTACCAGCTGCCTTTCATTCTATATGTAGATGGTAAGTCTCCTAGTGCACCGACTGGTCCCTGTTATATTCGTAAAATATCTACCCAGAACCCTTGGCTTCCAAGGGTATGATCATATATGTAACCATCACTGAATAGAGCATCACGCCATGGCATAGAGCATTTGCAGGACTCACAACCATTGCAAAATGGACAACTGTGTCTCATTCATTTTGCAATGGACCATATTGGATTGGGACCACTGGTATGTGCAGTCACACCTGGAAAGACTTCACAAGTCACTTGCCAGCAGAGAGAAGCAGCTACTAAATCAGCATTAGACAGCGGGGGGAGGAGAAATCTGACCACAGACATATATGGAAACTTTACAGCTGAAGCTGATACAGTTCCTATGCCTGAACTGTTGGGGCCTTCTCCGTTCCTCTTGTTGATCTCTCCGGCATCAGCCTAAAGTACTGGGGTAGAATTCAGTACACCATGTTCTTATAAATGCTTCCTAATATAATATCAAGGAAAGAGGAAAGTTGCTCTAAATATTGGTACTCATTATCCTTGAATATCTGCATCAGTTTATTCCTTGCAAATGATTAGGTAGTTCAAGAAGAGCATAAAATAGGGAAAAGTGTGGGATGAGCAGCCAGAAATGGCTCCTGACACTGGGTCAGATTCACTGTGCTGTGCTGCTCTGGCTATACAACATAGACGCAAAGCTGGCTTTGCTAGCAATTTAGGGATTCCCTAGTGTGGGGAAATCCTCAGATTTCATGGAGTTCCTCAGGGGGAAGATTGGGGGAAAGAGGGTACGGCTGGGAAGCCATTACATTTACTTGATACCTAACTGCTATAAAATCTTTCGTGCCTTGGACCAAGAACTAGGTCAGGATCTGCTGGTCCCAAGGTGACAGTCAGCCTTTGTGGATTTGCACTGAGCACAACTGAGCTAGTGCAGTGAATCTGAGCTCTTGCTGCTGTGTAAGTCCTAGGCTCTGGAACATGCTTCAGCTTCTCAGATGTAAAATTGCCTACCTGCCTCACTTCCGCAGAACAAGAAGGGAAAGATGAGGTAATCAGGGAAGAGCTTTGAAAATGAAGATGCTATTAAGGATCGCTTTGCAGTAAAGAATGAGAATCATAATGCATGCAAAGATCCTGTTTTATCTAGCTATTAGATAAGAACCTTTAATAGTTGGACAGATGATTTTGCAGAGCTCAGAAAGAACTAAAAACATGTTTTGATTAGACATGTGTGGTATCAACCGAATGTGCAGCTGGTGCTTTGCCAGCCAACACTGTGCTGCCAAGAACAGAGTTTCCAAGCCAAATATTTCCTGTCTTTCTGCTCTCATTGGCCAAGTGGTGGCTGGTCCCATGTCACTGTACTTTTCTTTTTCTAGTCAGCCCACTCTTTGGTGACAGGATCAGAGAAACCCTGCCATGTGTCCCCATATGTTCTCATTGTTGGTTTTTGTTATTGTTGTTGTTGTTCCTTCTTACTGCAGACCTTCCTAGGCAGTGACAGTCCATGCCCTTCTCAACCTTCTTTACCTTTGCATCTACCATGAGAACCTAAAATAGGTGGAACATTGCATGCACTGGTAACTCAACAGAACGTCACAGGCTAGGTAAACAGGGATGAATAGAGCTGTGACAGCTCCTCCTCATGGTCTCTCAAATACAGGCTCATAAATATGAAAGAAACCTCACAGTCTCTTAAATATGCAGGAAATCCATATGCAATCAAGAGGCAGCTGTTGCAGGGGCCTCCTAGGATTCTTTCCCTTAGAGAGTGAAGAAAAGATACAATGACAATGAACAGGAGAAGAGAAGGAATGAGGGATGTGGAAAAGCTCAGGATAAAAGAGGAAGGGATGAAATTAGAGAAGGTAAAGTTAGGTGCAAAGAGGGACAACTTGCTGTGAAGGAAGAGAAAAAGAGAATGATGTATATCGATAGGACATGTGGTCACTGACACAGGTGAAGAAGAAAATATAGAGTCCAGATATGTTTTTAGTTGCTGCAGGAGTAGGTACTTGTCATCCAGTTCCCATATGCTACTGCAGTGAAGCTCAGTAGAGAGAATAATATGGCCAAGGTGATGACGTGTATTTTTTTTGGTACCCAATTTGAGATGCATTTAAAGCAGCCTTTTCTCTGGAAATTCGGCCCATTCCACCTGCCTTAAATTAGGTACCCCAAATTACTAGTAACTTTGAAAAATGTTGTCTTCACAAGTTAAAAACAGGAAGAAAAAATGCAGCCCGGTATTATGAATGGACAAACAAATGTAACAAGACTGTTAAATGTTTCTGTCTCTAGAGGTGCCTGTACATAAATGTGGAGGCTGCAGTGTGATTACAGAGTATCAGAGCAGACTCCATTAACTGAGTTTGCTGGAGCAGGATAATTACCATGCTCCACCAGCCTCCTGTGTCTCATGTATCAGCAGCCCTGCACTTCAAAATGGCACTGCTTTCATTAAAGCACCACCCTCCCCATGCCCAGAGCACATGTAAAAGTGCCCCAGGATCGTGACAATTGTCAGATTGGCCAGAACTTAAGAAAATGTTCCTTTATAGCTGTTTGGCCATTTCCGTGCTGTAGTTGTCAGGGAAGTTGTAAAAAATATAAAGTTCTGAAACTTTAAGCCAAGCTTTGTATGTTGATGAGAAAAGCAGAAAAAAAACAAGAAAAGGACAAACAATGGATGAGGGGAGTACTGGATTGGGGAGGTGTCTGGGGACTTCCACTACATTCTTTCCATAGGTCAAATGTAGAGTACTTCAATGAAAAGCTTCCCATACTTTTCATACTTTTTTCCTGTTTGCTTCTGTAGCCATCAAACCCCCTTTCTGTGGTGCAAGGCACCTTTATATAGCACCAGCCAATCCAGCCTTCCTCCTGCAAAATCCCTGAGGAATGTCAGCTCATGGTGAATAGGTATGTCAGGTGGCTCCCATACACTGTTGGACAATGTGCTACAGTTGTACAGTGTATGCAGAGAGTTTTGGCTTTCTTTGGGTATCTGAGGGCACACTAAGAGGAGGGGCTTCCTATGATGTTAACACTGAGGTTAAGGATATATCTAACTGTCAATGCTTCTGCCTATGGTCGTTGGTTGGTTGTGCTGAGAACCTCTACTAAATATGGGCTGTGGGAGTTAGCTCTTCAAACTGGATCCTTTCTCAAAGGGATTGAATGCAGGTAAGAGGACTGACTGCCTACCTGATACTGGTTTAAAATATTTAGGTCTGCGTTAGCACTCCTGAAAAGAGACATTGGCAGGCTACTGGCACAAGGATAAATTGTGACCTTGGTTACATATGCCTGGCTCCTGTCCCAGGACAGAATTCTTCTTGTCTTTGGGGCAAACTGGTTAAGCTTGCCCTTTTGTTCTCTCACAATATCAGTGCAACTCAGCTGCACCCTCTGAATCTCTCTCATCACAGTCCCTGCTTAGTCTGGGTCTATGCTGAACAAGACAAGCACTGCAGGGACACTGGTTGCATTCAATGCTTTGTCGTCTCACTCTGCTTTGCAACATTTGGCACATCCACATCCATGGGCGGATCCAGGGTTTTGTAGAGAGGGGTTCAGGGTGCTTCAGGGGTGGCTGCAACCCTCCCTCCTAGCCTCCCTTCCAGCTGGGTTGGGTGTTGACTGGCCAGTGATTCTCAACCAGGGTGTCAGGGCACCCTGGGGCCCTGCCAGATCCTTTGCAAGGTGCTGCAAGATGTGAGGAGATAAGCAGTTAAGCTAAGTATATAAACGCAGGCTCAGACTCATCCCTGCCTGAATGATCTCTCATCCCCACCATCCATTCAGCCCCTCTGCAAGGAGGCAAGCAGTACAATATATATATTCATTTTTTAATTTGGGTGACACTCAGTTCACAAAAGTTACAAAGGGCTGTCTCAAGTCCAAAAAGGCTGAGCACCACTGCTGTAGGTGGTAGCACCCTTGCTGAGAGAAGCATCTTTTGGGGGAGACCCCAGTGCAAAGTGCTGCATGGCTTAGGATGGAGAGCTTGGGTGAAGCAGTGTGCAGTAATGTTTGTGACTCTCGTCTCACTGCAGAGAAACCTCCAGGTCAGCAAAAGATCTTATTTTTGCTCGTCACCCGCCTGTTAAAAGGTGACAGGATTTGGCTGTACATTGGCAGGTGGGGGGAAACTCAGTTGATGTTAAACTACTGCACTGAAATGCCACCCCCTTCCCACCCTACATCCTGTTCTCCAGGCATTGCTACATGGGGGTCTGTAAGTGCCAGGCTATATTTCACAGAGGTGAACAGGACTCTGAGCATAGTGGTGTGGGCAAGCACTGACTGAGGCTACACTGAGTTTGATAAAGTCCTTTTGCTATGTTAGTGAACACAGATTGTTCTCCAGGTCGGCAGCAGGGACAGCAATCATTAACCTACTGCACCACCTAGAGTAGCTAGTCTGTAGTTACCTTCCTGATTGTTAGCAGCTGGTAGCATAAGCAGAAAGAAGAAGGCACACAGGGCAGCTATTGCCGGTGCCTACTTGTGGCTGAAAATAGATCCATCCCAGTCGGTGCTGAGGGCACTGCAGAAACAAGTGAAACAGGAAGGCCATGACTCCCTGAAGTGCCTGCCTCCTACTGAGAGAATCTAGGTCTCAGTGCAGGGCATAGATTCTGTACTGGATAGTGAATCAGGCTGATGGCTTATACCTACGGTCAGCAGCCTTTTAGGCAGGGCAGGCCATATTAAAGACCTCGGTCCAAAGGTGGGCTGCTGTTTGTGGCCCCGATGCCAGACTGCCACTGGTTCCCATCGCCACCTGATTGCAACCAATGTCCTGGATAAAATGGTTTGGTGATCACCGACCCTTGACTTGCACCATATCCATCCCTTCCAGAAAGCCAGTGCCTATTGAACACTGTTTAGATAGAATAAGGAATAGAGTAGGAGGAGTTTTGCATTATTTACACATTGTAGCCGTGCTGATCTAAGGACATAGGCAGGCAAGGTTCTTTGAGTAGATGTGATATATTTTATTAGAGCAAGTGAGTAGTTGGAAAAAAACTTTTTAGCAAACTTTTGGGTGCAATCACCTTTCTTCAAGCCTGATTCAGGGTAATTGTGCCCGAAAGCTTGAAAAGAAGTTTTTTCCAACTACTCACTTGCTGTAATAAAAGATACCACATCTACTCAAAGAACCTCGCCTGCATTATTTATGCTACTTCCCTTCTTGGATAGTAGCATCCAAATCCCTCTTCAGGCTGACAGAAGACAGGAATCCACATGACCACCAGAATGGGTCTCTTTAATTGCCATTTTTCTAAAGGATCCCAAAAAATGCCAACATTCAGCAAACACCATTTGGTCTTAATGGGATTTATTTCCTGCCTGTGGTCTGCCTGAAGTGATAAATTATGACCCATTAAGCACTATTATCAGCAGAGAAATTAGCTTTCATTTCAAACAAATCTAAAGCAGCGATATCCAGGCAATCAAATCCCTAAGAGACAACATCCAAGAGGTTCAACGGGACTTCTCCTGCAGACAGCAGAGCAGATTGTAAGGGGGGCACAGATGGGCTGAGCAGGTTATGTACTCATGTATACTCTCTCACTTAGGCAGTGTGGCTGGCAGAGGTGCCTGGACAGTGGAGCTGCTCAGCAGAGAGACTGCATGCCTTTGAGATGCCTGCAGCAAGACTGTGACATTCCCTTGCCCACAGTGGCTCTGAAACCAGACTGCAGAATTGGCACCACTCCCACTATTTCCCTCTCCTACTCCTCTCCTGCCAAGAACAGTAATAAAGCAGCCGGGCACACAAGGCCATAGGTATGCTCCCACACAGGGGCAGAGTACAGCACCAGCACATGAGCAAGACTGCAGACTACAGCCTAATTGGGGGCTTTGTGTTCCAGTACAGACCCAGAGGAGATGAGACCAGGATTCAGAGTTCCCCAAGGTAGCATCCCTGCTTCAGTGTCCCTCTGGGGCTTTGCAGAGGCACAGACCTGCCCCAGTTGGGCACAGATCCTACCACTCCAGACACCCCCTCCTTCTTCCTCTCTGTTAGTCCATCCCTAGTGCTAGAGCTCTGCCCCAGAGAAGATTCATGCCTTCCCTTCAGCTGCCTTTGTGCCAGCTTAGCTTCCAGACAGCAGCTATATAGTCACAATCATTCAGGCCCCCCATGTTAATTCAAGGCAGGTTGTTTATGGCTGACAGCGAGAGGCAGTGCAGAGTTCATGGGTGTGCTGAGAGATGCAGAACTCCAGCAAGGAGCACCATATATTTTCCAGGGGAGGTGGCAGGGGCAGCCATCTGCTCCCCAATTCTTACAGGGCACCCAGTGCCCCCCAAAACATATGAAGGGAGCAGTCTCTGTGCTTTCTTGAGCCTGGAGAATAGAATCCACCCAGCCTCTATGTACACTGTATGTGAGGGAGCAGGGAGGGACCAACTGCAGTCTGGCCAGTTAAGAGTAGGTTGGATTGGATACAGCCAGGACCGTAGACTGTAATATTTGGTCAAATGGGCTCTCTGGCTGAACTAGATACTCGGCTGTCTGATTTTAGAGGGCCCTGCCTATCTGTGCTTAGGCAAGCAGCGAATGCCCACATTATCAAGCTGGGGGGGCATAGAGTTAGGCCTCTGAATCCATGTAGCCCCCCTTGCAAGCAGGCTGATTTCCAGGGGGACCAAACACCTGCAGATAGCTTGAACAGGAATCATGACTTATTAAACAGCACCTCTGAAAAAGAAACAGTCAGGCCAAGTTTCACAGGAGGGTACCACCACCCTCCTCCCGCCCCCCACTTTCAGCTTTTGGCTTAACTTGATCAGAGAGGCTTTTCTACCAGTACATGAGCTGGCAGGCATTTATGCTCTCCTGCTGGATTCTCAGTACATGGCCGGGCAGCTAGTGTGGGGAGCCGGGCAGGAAGCAACGGCATTGAACTGATTATTCACTGGTGTGGCACCCATGAATCACAGCCAAAGACTGCAGCTCTAGTGAGCCTGCTATCACACCATTATTGAAGGCTGGCACCTGGAGGGAGGGAGGCTCCTGGGGGTGGCTTTGAAGAGGTGTTCACAAGGCTGAGTCTCACGTCACGTAGAAAGGAAAAGGAAGGGGCCGTGGTAGTAAGCCGTGAGAAGGAGAACACTGAGTAGTATTGATTCAGCCTCGTCTGGAACGAATGTGTGCGCTGCATAATAATTTCAAAACCCTCTGGCAATGAAAAATGCATGTTAGTCTCACGAGCAAGGGCCGCTGAGGGTAAATCTTTGTCCCACTGAAGCTAATAGAGCTTTGCCTTTCCTTCCAGGAGAGCAGGGCAGCGACTTTTCATATAGACAATGGCCATTAAAGGAGACTTTATTAACCAGCAGCAGTTGAACTTCTTTCAAGTACAAGGAAGATTCTTCATTGAAAAGGCTGAATGAAAGAAGGGATTAATTGCAGTCCCAAGCAAGACAGAGGGAGCAGGGCCCTTCTCCTTTGTGTTGACCTTTCACTTCATGTCTGTCTTTGGGAAGGGATCACTGTTATTTAAACAGCTAGGGTCCAATCCTGCCAGGACATCAACACCTGGGAGATGCCGGGTCCTCTTTTCCACTGCTTTCAGTGGCAGCACATGGTGTTCAGCAGCTCACAGGACTGGGGCTTGGGAAGGGGAGGAGGGAAGGAGAGGTATGGTGGGATAAACCGACCAGTGCCACCAACTGAGTGTCCCCTGCTTCACAGGTGCAGACAGTCTTCAACATCAAGGCTGAAGTGTTGTTATAGCCATGATGGACTAGGAAATAACCCTTGCCCTTCAATATTGAGAGCAGTGTTAAACACAGGTTGTTTTCTGGCCCAGAAGCCTGCAGCAAATACCTCGGGTGTTAGGCACCAAAGGCAGATTAGTGAGCTGCGAGAGGCAGTGGGCAGTGGACTCGGATTTTAAAGGGTTCTGGGAAAACTCACCTGCAAATGAAGTGGCAGCTCTCCGAGAATTGTTGGGATGGGCCTGCTGCCAAAAAAAAAGCAAGAAGGAAGAGAGCAGCCCAAAGGCTTATGTGTTTTTTCACCACAATCACTTGTAACTTCACCCTTTCAAAGTCTTGAGTATTGTACACGTCCTGGGAAAGGCCAATATTTCTATGACTAAGCTTAATTTGTGGCAATGGGTCTTGACATACGTATGGTGGAAGCTGTGGCTTCTGAAGTGAGGCAGGGCTATATAAAAGAGGTGGAGCCCAGCAACCATCTATGCAGCCTCATCAGTGGCATTTCACCTGAGAGGTGCTGAGATAAACAGATGCTCCCTTCTCTGCAAGAAGTGCAGTGCCTTCCCTTCTGAGGACCTGCCTCTTTCCAGGAACTGGTGCAAGCCGGGGAGACAGCCTTGGCAACACACCTGCATTGCCAGACCCCTATGATGTGAAGAGGTGCTTGTCTAGGGGAGGGCAAATGCCAGCCCATGGGCTGGACTGAGCCTATGGCAGACTCCACTTCCCAGCAGCCCCTGTCTGTGTCACTGTGGCCAACTTCCACAGAGACCTCAGGAGCAGCAGGGCAGTGGCAGCATGAGGCCAGGGTTTCCATGGAGGTTGGCAGGGTACGTGGCTGGGCAGAGAGCTGCTCTGGGGCTGGGATCTTGTAGCAGTGACAACAAGGTCTGGAGCCAGGGCAGAGTGGTGGTCCAGTGCCCGCAACCCCCAGGCAGGGGCATGCAGGCAGCGGATCATGGCTCTGCTCCAGCTCTGGACCATGCTGTCACTGCTGCAAGATCCCAGCCCTGGCCCTGGAGCAGCTCCCCATTCAGCCACACACTCTACCAGTGCTGCTGGGGCTGGTCTCCATGGAAGCCCTGGCCATGTGCTGTCTGCCCTGCCGCTCCTGGGGTCTCCATGGAACTGGCTGCAGTGACGTGGGCAGGGGCTGCTGGGAAATGGAGTCCGGTCACCTGCTGGATCTGCCACATTGCCCACCCCTGTTCTAGTCCATCCTTCATGGCCAGGGACTGCAAGTACCAGCCTTCATCCTGCATGGCTCCACAGGGTGTGCCGGTGGCAATGCAGTCTACAAGATGGAGCACTAGAGAAAGGTAGAAGAGACCTGGCTCCTAATCCCAACCATGTCACTGACCTAGTAAATGATGCTGGGAAGTCACGTGACCTCTGGGTGCTTGCTCCCCCTCTATAAACTCTTTGGATGAGGGACTATGTATGTTGATGCCTAGTGCTAGCACAATGGGATCCCAGGCTTAGTCTGGGCCTTCTGCTACTACCATGACATAATGAAAGAAGGGAAGACATTATTTCTGCTGCCCTGTAAATGTAGAATTTAATTCATTCAGTGAACAGAAAGGGAGACACAGCCTCAGACTTTTAAAAGGGAAGCACAAAAAGGGAGAGGGAACTAGCCTTCTGCAGCATCTGGCACTAGCTCCCATCATGCAGGGGAAAGCTGTCCTTTCTAACACAAGCAGGGAGATATTTTTAGTAGTGCACTGGAAACTGCTTCCTAGTCCATTTAATGAAATATACAGTTGATTGATCTGTGGAGGGGAAGGAAACCAGAAGCCAGTTTAGCTAATTGTAAATATTTTATGGTTTGATACCTTGACAATGCAGAAATGATCTGCAGAATCAATTACATGGATATGATCATAAAAAAGCAAAACAAGCAAAGCCAGTGGGATGCTTTTTGGGTTTCTGTTGCCAACGCTCATCCTCTCATTTTGAAAGAGGAGAGACACTAACAACTCCCCAGATAAGCAGTCAGCACAGTTGCACTTCACAAGTGCCAGGGAGCCATATGCCGCCTCATCTGAGGAACCAGCATCCACACCTAGAAAGAAAACAGACAGCAGTGGATGAGTGTCCTTATTAGACTCCAAGGAGGTCACACATGGAGTCATAGTTACTGGTGAGGGAAGCGGGTGATACTGTATGTGCAAAGGCAGCTCTAATACCACTGTACCAGACAAATGCTTTCAGGGGCCATGTTCCCCACCTTAGTGGGCATGGGAATGAGAAGTTTATAGGCTCTACCTAAAACATGGATGAGGGGGAAGAGAGGTGTCATACAGCCAGGGCCAAACCCATGTCCCTGGAGTCCATAACCACTAGGCTGCCCCATCTTACACCTCTGCAGACTGACTTATTTGAAAGGGCTCCATGTTGAGGAGAGCCACACAAAACTATGTTTTTGGTCCCCTATAACAAAACCTGGCACCTTTATACAGCACCAGCCAGTCCAGCCTTCCTACTGCAGAAACCTTGAGGAAGGACAGTGTCAGCTCATGGTGAATGGCAATGTCAGGTGGCTCCCATACACTCGTATGACAATACACAGCCATACAGTGTATGCAGAGGAATTGTGGCTTTCCTTTGGGTATCTGAGCTCATGCTAAGAGGAAGTGTTTCCTATGGTCAATGATGTCAAGGATATATGTAAGTGCCAATGCTTCTGCCTACAATCATTGGTTGGTTATATTAAGAACCTCTGCTAATTATGGGCTGTGAGAGTTATCTCCCCATGCTGCTTCCTCTCTCAAAAAGGGACTGAATGCAGGTAAGAAGAGTAAATTGTTACTTGTTTGAAATATTTAGGTCAGAATTAGTACTTGTGGAAAGAGACATTGGCTGGATACTGGCACAAGGATAA
Organism: Crocodylus siamensis; assembly: GCF_052110815.1. Lineage (NCBI taxonomy): Eukaryota > Metazoa > Chordata > Crocodylia > Crocodylidae > Crocodylus > Crocodylus siamensis. The sequence continues at coordinate 182,721,195 of NC_143395.1, forward strand.
ATTGTGTCCTTGGCTATGCATGCCTAGCTCCTGTCCCACTACAGAATGCCCCCTGTAGTTGGGGCAAACACTGGTTAAACTTGCCCTTTCATTCCCCCACAATATCAGTGCAACTCAGTTGTGCCCTCCAAATCTGTGTTATTGCAGTCCTGGGACTGCTTAGGCTGGGTCTATACTGAACAAGGCAAGAAAAGAAGTTCCACATGCTACTTCAGCCAAAAAAAATTTAAAAAGAAAAGAAACCATTCAGTTCACCTGTGCTCAGCAGCCCATAGAGCTAGCAAAGTTCAGGTATATCTGGCCCTGTGGCTGATAGCACACAAAGGAGTGGTGTGGCCAGCATCAAACCCACTTGCCTTTGACCCACCAGCCTAAATGAGCAGGTAGGCACTCACATATATGTTGCCTGTGGGTGACCAGAGGAGAGTCAAGAGCAAGTGTTATCCCTCCCCCCTGCCTGCAAAGCCATAGTAAGATGCACCCCTCATAACTAAATTACCTATCTGCAAAATCATGCCTAAGAGAGCAGGTGACTTCTTTCTCTAGGAAAGAGATCCTGTCTAACCCAGCACAAAGCAGGCACTAGACAGTTACTTATAACAGATCATCATTCTTATCCTATCATTCCTTATTATGTCAACAACACTAGTCAAATAAAAGCCAGGGCACTTATGCAGGGGTTAACAGACAGTGAGTCATTACAAAACCTCAGTTGTCTACTGTTTTCCACCTTTACCACTATTTCTATCAGGAGGCTTTAACTTAGCCCCTCTAGACACAAACTCTGCCCATGCTCCCAGCATGGCACATGACACTGTCTCCTCACACTAACAATCCTAATTCTGTGGGTTTAAGGCAGTTCCCCCACAAGAGCCTCACCTTTGCATACCTGTGATCAGCCTCATAAAGTTTGACAAGGCTGCTTATATCATATTTGTGTGCAGGAACTGGTCTAAAACAGGGACTGGCTCCAGTCCTGCTATATAATTTTCCACCTAGTAGCATGGTCATTAATAATTGAGTTTAATAATAGCTTGTGGCTTCATGTTATTGCTCGGTCCATCATCACACTGATGGGGTTGGTCACAGTCTCTCAAATCAATCCGTTTCACTGATCCTCTCTAAACAGGTTGGCCCTAAGATCCAACATGATTCATGATACTTTTAACAGCCTCATTATAATTTGCATAGTTTAAATAGAGAAGCTGCCTGCAACAGCAATCTTGAACCTTCACTGGCCTATACTGAATCAGCAATATGCTGTGGGCACATCATATTTTGCTCTCTCTGCCAACCTGAAGAAATGTGTGTGTGTATGGAAAGCAAAAATTCCTGTGGCCATGAGCAACATCAGAGGGAGCAACACACATCCTGGGAGCCAGGGTTGGTGACTTGGCCTAAAGCAACTGGCAACTTTAAATGCCAGTTTAATACAAGCATGTAAACAGGTCTTCAGCAGGTTCCTATTTCATTTAAATTTAAACATAACTGCAGGTGGCAGGAAGAAAATATGTAATGCCTAACTGCATTTCTATTTCTTATGGCCTGACTGCCATCTTGCTACATGAGCACCATTGGGACAGGTGCTGAACATAAGCACTGTGAGAGAGAGCTCACCTCAAAGGCCTCAAGTAAGAAAGACCAGAAGAGGAGATAGCCACACTGACAGATAAGTGACTTGCCCATTATTACACAGGAGGTCAGTGGCAGAGTGGAGATAACATTCCAGATTCCTGACTCCTGCTCCAGTGCCCAGCCCACAAATCCATGCCACCTCTCCAAATACATCTGCAGTTGAGGACTTTCTGTTGAAACACAGGTTCAAGTACACAGCAGTATATCCAAGTCAACTGGCTCCAAGCCCTTTCACAAAAGATTCAACAACTCCATGTTGAGCTTCAGTAATAAACAAGAATCAATCAGAGGCACAGGGAAAATAGAAAACTCATGGCCCATTTTGAACTAGAGATGATGGAGAAGAGATTACTAACCAGCAAGTCCCAGCTATCTGGTACCACGGAGGGAGAGAGGGAAAAGGAACACGAGGTTCTAAGACCTGTTCCCAGACACGCATACTCCCAATCTGACAGCTCTCTTACCTTTATAGCTGCATCACACCCACATCCCAATTGGTCTCTCTCCTCTTTTCACAGGGGTTTTTCAGCCCTCTTGGCTCCCTGTGCACAGATTGCAAACAGATAATGAAAACATGCAGAAGATATGCCCCATCCTTTTGTTCCAAGTCCACTCCAATTTCAGTAAATCTCACAGGATCTACAACAAACCTTGGACTAGTTCCATATTTTACATTGCCCACTAGATGGTGCTATCTCCCATGCCTTAAAATAAGACAACTACTACCCACTTCCAGTGAAATCTTGTTTATTCAGTGTTGCATTTACATTCTCAGTAGCAGTTTTACCTCATTTGTCTGAACTCAGTGAGGCATATGGTGAGGTTTGCATATAGGAGTAAGTGATGAGGATAAACTCCCATTTTACCATACTGGGAGATGGTAAAATGGGAGTTTTCAGAGAGGCTTTGTTCTATTTCAAGTCCCACATTATTTTTTTCCAGATTGCTTTTTAATAATATGACAACTAACAACATCAGGACAGGCTTCAGGGGTGCAGAATAGCACCAGCCAGAAACATGGAGTAACTTACAGCCTGCCTGGACTCATACAAATATTCTGGTTTGCTCTTGGACCCTCTTTCCAGTAGAGAATACCTTGGTGTTAGTGTAAGCTCAGACCTGCAAGGTCTAATCAGATAGTGATGATCTAGGGCACCAAAGTAAGATGCCTGCAAAACATCTACACTGATGCACCTTGGATCCACTATTTGGCAAGGGAACCCAGGAAAGGTAGTGGAAGGGTTTGTTCTCCCCGGAAATAAAGGGGAAATTGATTTAAGAAGGCATCTCCATTAATTTAACACTGTCAGAGTGTTTAAACATGAAGGTAGTGCTTCTAAAGGGGTCCAAATATTAGAAGCAATGAATAACGTTCATGAGCCATACAGCAGATAGGGGCAGCAGCAGCCATGAAGAGATGAACCCCACCAGCTTCTCAGCATGGCTCAGGTAATATTCAGAAGGGTACCTGCTAAGCCAAAACATGCATTAGGCTCTCAAGTCTGCTGATTCAGACAGGAAATTGTAGAACAGGATTTCTCACAAGAGAATCTGCACTTCTATTTCTGGCTGTAAACGGCACGAAGTCGCCTTCCCTTGTGCTGTCAGTGTAATGTGGGTTTGGTTCAGCTGGAAGCCCAAATATGATACAAAATGTACACACAGATCCTTATGGACACTTGTTCTCAGTTTGGTTTTGCATCAGGCAGGTGACAGAAATGGCTATAGACCCTCCCTGGTATTTTAGCCTCACCACATGGTTTCTTCTCTCTGCTTCCAAGACAGATCAGACCTGCAGTGGATTGAGAGGTAATTCATTCCCTTTACCCATTCATTTCTTGGCCATGCTCTTGAATATTCCTACCAAGGGTGCCAGCTGGCACCAATGGTAACAGTGGATAATTCTGTCAACCCAGCTGTGGAATTATTGCTGATCAGAAGTTTGTCAGCAAAATATTTTTCAGTTAGAAACTTCAAATTTTGTCCAAACCAAAATATTTTCCAGAACATACACTTTGCCAACAGTGCTTTTGGCCTAGGACAGAATTTCTGGTCTGTGCGCCCCACCTCACAAAAGTCAGTGGTCAGGGCCTGCAGCTGGGGTGGGAGAGACCTGGCCAGAATCCCCACTTTGCTCAGTTCATAATGGAGCTTCCTTCCTATGAATCAGGCAGGGCAGACACTTGAACCAGAGCCCAGCTCTGAACTCTCTTCTTAATCCTATTGCCATCTTTCATAGATTCATAGATGTTTGGGTCAGAAGGGACCTTAGCAGATCATTGAGTCCGACCCCCTGCCCTGGGTAGGGAAGAGCGCTGGAGTCAGATAACCCCAGCCAGGTGCATTTATAGCCTCCTCTTGAAGACCCCCAAGGTATGGGAGAGCACCACCTCCCTTGGAAGCCCATTCCAGATTCTGGCAACCCTAACTGTAAAGAAGTTCTTCCTGATGTTTAACCTAAATCTGCTGTCTGTCAATTTGTAGCCATTGTTCCTGCTTATTCCAGGGGGTGCCCTACTATATAGAGCATCTCCTATTTCCTGCTGACCCTGATGAATTTATAGGCAGCCACAAGATCACCTCTCAGCCTTCTCTTGCGAAGGCTGAAGATATCTAGGTCCCTCAGTCTTTCCTCATAGGGCCTTGTCTGCAGGCCTCTGATCGTACAAGTGGCCCTCAAAACTAGACACAGAAATGCGGTGCCCAAAACTAGACACAGTACTCCAACTACAGCCTGACCAATGCCGCATAAAAGGAAGGTATCACCTCCTTGGACCTGTTTGTCATACACCTGCTAATGCATGATAAAGTGCAGTTAGCTTTACTGATCACATTGTCACATTGACGACTCATGTTCATCTTGGAGTCAACAGTGACTCCAAGATCCCTTTCCACTGCTGTGCTGCTGAGAAGGTCCTCCCCCAGCCTGTAAGCGAGCTGGTGATTCCTTCTCCCTAGGTGCAGCACCTTGCATTTGTCCTCACTGAATTGCATCCTATTCTGTTCTGCCCACTTTTCCAACCTGTCCAGATCCACTTGGATTTGTTCTCTACCCTCTGGTGTGTTAACCCACATCACCCCATAACTTGGTATCATCTGCAAATTTGGACAGAGTGCTCTCCACGCCCTCATCCAAGTCACTGATGAAGACATTGAACAGCACCGGTCCAAGGACTGAGCCTTGTGGGACTCCACTGCCCACATCTTTCCAGGTCAATACTGACCCATCCACCATCACTTTCTGGGTGTGACCCCTAAGCCAATTTGCCACCCACCTGACTGGGTAATCATCTACATCACAGCTGCTCAGTTTATCTATGAGAATATAATGAGATACCATGTCAAAGGCTTTCTTAAAATCCAAGTAGATGACATCCACCTCAATTCCTGCATCTAAGCATTTTGTAACCTGGTCATAAAAGGAAACAAGGTTAGCTGGGCAGGATCTACCTGCTGTGAACCCATGCTGGCTGCCCTTTAGCATTGCTTTCCTGAACACATTAAAGTTAGCCTTTCTGATGTCTAGCACTCCTGCCCTGGTTATCTTTCCCACCCTATACCAGCTACTGAATTGAATCAAGTGATGATCACTGTTCCCTAGGTTACCTTGTGTCAGTGATCCCACACTAAATCATCCCCTGTAGCCAAGGCCAAGTCCAGCAAGGCATTGCCCATGGTGGGACCGTATACCTCCTGTATTAGGTGAAGATCCTGCACGCAGGTTAAGAACATTTGTGAACGGTTGAATCTAGCTGACTGCTTCTCCCAGCAGATGTCTGGGTAGTTTAGGTCACCCACGACAACCATGTCCCTTGAACATATGGCCTCTGAGAGCTGTTTGGAGAATTCCAGGTCCAGCTCATCCTCAATGTTTACTGCCCAATCATGGGTAGGGTCCCACAAAGTTTCAGTTAGCCAAACTAGATCAAAGTTTTTGTTTGCAAGCAGGAGTGAGAGTTCCTCCTGCTTGTTCCCCATGCTCCTAGCATTAGTATAGAGACATTTGAGCCCCCCCAGTGGGTGACCTTGGTGCCCGCCCTGTCCTGATGCCCATTGGGCCCCACAGAAACTGTGCCTGATCCTCTGTTTTGCACGTGGCATATGACCCTGTTCCAGCCTGTGATAAATTTAAATCCCACTGGATCCTCCTGCATGGTGGACAAAAGTTTTAAGTATGCACACAAAAGCTGTACCCACAGATGCCCAATTATTTCCCCCCTTACCTAATCCTAGTCCTGCAAAGGGGTTTTTCACGCCCCAGCCAGCAGGCTGGAGGATTCTGGTGATATCCCACAGCCGATGCAGAGCTGTAACTTTGAACCTGGAGTCTCCACATCCCAGGGAAGTGCCCTAATAATTGGTTATTTGCTCTCTTTCTGAGTTTTGTGGGAGCAAAAAGCAGACAAAAAAAACAAAAACTCCTACAGCAAATTTTGTTTTCATTCCACACCAACAGGTACCAGATTTTTTAACTCTTAAGATTTTTCCACAAAAGGGAAACATCATTTTCCAGCCAGCTCCACTGGAATCCCCAGATGATGCTGTGGTTTCTGTAAGCTGTGAGGGCCTCAAACTGCAATCAGGTCAGTGTCAAGGGGCATGTCCCTGGTGCTCTCAAACATGTGCCACCAACCCTGCATGTACCAAACCCAGATATGCAGCAGCGCCACTTCGGCGGTCCCTCCGAAGGCTGCTCTTAGGCATGGTGGAGGTCAAGATCTGAAGAACAGGTGCAAGGAGAACACTCCCAGAGCATCATGACTGCCACATTTCTGAGCTTGGCATGCATGAGAGGAAATAGGTGGGCAGGGCTTGCTCAAGGATGTCCCTCCCTGAGAGCTGTGGGGAGAGGGTGTAGACAGAGCCTGGCTTCCCGAAACCTGCAGCTTGGCCTACTTCCCTCTTGCTCTTGAAGCTCACAAGGACTAGGTGCAAAGAACATCCTTGGGCCTTAAGAAAGAGGAAAACCCAAGCCTGTGTTTGAAACATTTCATAAATACTTAAAATTCCCTATTTGTTGGTTAATGTTATCCACTTCAATAAGAGGTGCTACGCTCCTAGGTTTTGTCGCTTCTGTGTTGTAGGATGTAATTTCAGAGAGCTGTTGGAGGGTGGAGGGGTAAAGTACAGGGCTGCATATAAATTATTCTGGTTAGTTAAGGGAATAAAGGGGGATTATATTGCTTTGGGGAGTTATGGTTCTACTAAAAATTAGGTGAATCCATAGAGTTTTCATTTGCTGATCTTTTTCCTTGCCATGTTGCCAGTTCTTGCCATTTTGTTTCAGTCTTGCTCAGTTCGGTGCTGTGCTTAAAGTCTCAGCTCCTGGAGTCAGGTGATTCTGTGAGATTCTCTACTCTCAGGTTCCAAAGGTGTGTTTCCAGCATTCAAAAATGTAGAAAAGAGCTTGACAATATGAGCTGCAAAGGCTCAAAAACCAGAAGAGAAATGAAAAGAGCCCTAGCATTAATATCTCATTAATAATTTCATTACTTAAAAAAATCTGCTGATTTTTGTGAGGCTTGAGTATCTGATTTTTTAAAACCATATAGAACTCAGCAGTAATTTTTATATTCTGGGTGCCTATCACAGCATACATCTCAAGGCAGCATACAGGACAAACATTGCACAGGCAGACAAAGCATAAATCATCTATTTTGACAATCTGTCAACAATACTAAAAGGATCTCTGCCACTTTAACCATTCCACTAGGGAAGGCTTGAGTGAATGGAAAGCTTTCACCCAACCTAGAAGCTGATTCTCCTCTTATGGACTTAGGTTTTACTGCAGTGTAGCCCTTGTGATTTTGCTGGCATTGGACATGATTTACCCCAGTGCAATTAAGAGCAGAATGAGGTCCATGTTAGAGATTGCCCAAAACAGAAATTTTCTTGGGGCATCTCAGAAACATTACAACAGATACTGGCATTAGCTGCAACATTCCAAACTGAATCTGGATTTGTGGGAACAGGGTGGTTTCAGATTTGATGTTTGGATCCAGACCAGAAATCAGACACATAATACTGCTCTGAATTTGGACTGCAAACTGCTGCCACAGAAAGGACCAGTCTGGGTGGCTTAGGAGCAATGCTGCACTCAGACCTAAATTATCCACTGAGAGGCAAGCCCCAAGGTCTGCTTCTGCTTAAATTGTAGTCAGACAAGTTTGCCTGGCTTTGCCTTATCCTATACATTAAGATAGGCATGAGAATCTGGAAGATCTAAAGGGTGTGTATAGAAATTACATTTTTCACGTAATGAAATTCCCTAAGCACTCTGTAGCTGTTGTATAACAAACATTCACTGTTGCAGAACACTTTGAAAATGGCTCATCATGTGAAAACGTAACCCTTGCCTGATGAACAGGAATCCTGGTTTTCTCTGATAAAAATTGTGAATTCTCTGATTTAAAACCCCCAAATCTGCATTTTTCTATTATTAAAATGAAACAACACTATATATATAGGTATCAGTTGAACACAATGTTTTATTGATATATTTACAATTTTAAAGGAATTTGGAAGCCTACTGGTGCCACAATCACTATCCTCTATAATAATTTGTTTTGTTTGTGTCTTTGTCATTCTGTCTGTCATGCTCAAAAAACCATATTTGCGCTCACTTTTCTGGACTTTTAGTGATTGATTTCAGTTAGTTATGGTGTACTCTCGGTATCCGAGCAAAAATTGTCCCATTAACACCCTTACTTTAACTTTATGGTTAAACATTTTATGGGTATAACACCCTTACCAAGGTGAAACAGAGAATAGATGGCAGCTGAATGCAGAAAGAATGGCAAGAGTCAGGCAAAATGAAACAAATGAGCAAAGAGGACATTGCAGAAGAAATGCAATGGAAAGACAAAGGGTTCACAGAGACAATGGGCGAAGCAGAGAATAAATGACAATTGAATGCAGAAAGAATGGCGTAAGAAAGACAAAATGAAATAGATGAACAAAGAGGATGTCGTCAAAGAGATGCAATGGAAAGGCAAAGGGTTCGCCGAAGCAACAGAAGACAGGCTGAAAGAGTAGACAACAATAGATTCACTGAAGATGAGACTGAGGAACATAGCTGTAGATTAATGAACATGGTGTGCCAATTTTGTAACTCTTTAAACTTCCAAGCTGAAAGACCGTCAAATGGCCAATTCCAGAGTTGTTGTCATAAGGGTAAGTGATTCTGCCTTCAAGAAGACCATTTCCAGAGTATTTGAAGGATTTGATGATGAATTGGAACAATAAGCATTACCAGAACTTTAAAACAAACATTCGGTACAGCAGTGCATTGCCTGTTGAGCAAAGATCATTGTGGCGAGATGTATGATTCATGGACTGTGTGGAAGATTGAATCCAAATGCACTGTGCACAGAAAATCATCCATCTCTGAAGAAATATGGGAAGGAGTTTAGAGAGGAGACACTTGGAAATGTTGAAGGATACCCATTGTTTAGAAGAAGATCAGGAAGAACAGCTCAAGTTGGTAATGACACAGTGGATAACAGAAATTTGGTACCCTGTAACAAGTAGCCTATTTTTGCCCGTCCTTTTTTACAGGCCTTTACCCTAATAATGAAATAAATTCTAAATGCCTATACATTTTGGCATTTGATTTTGGTTTTTTACCATGGAAAATCAGAGCTCCCTGTTCCCCCTTCACTCACCAGGATGCAGGTTCAGCTGCAGCTGCCCACCCCCTCACTGCTTTGTGGCACTGAGCAGCCCTGATATGCTGGTGCCCTGCCCATGCCATTGCCCCTCACTCTCTACTTACTGCCCTCCCACCCTGTTGGTGCCCCTCATTCCCCACCCTCAGCCCCCCATTCTCAACCCTGCCAGAGGGGCCCCCCAGCTGCCAGGGCTATGGGCCAGGGACCCAAGTTCACAGCCCCCTGCCCTCTGCAGCAGCACCTGAGCCCCACCTGCCACGTGTGAGAGGCAGCACCTGCTGTAGCAGAGCAGTGCACGGAGCCCAGTTTGCCCTCCCCTTCAGGTGGTACAGCCAGAGTGGAGCCCATTGTAGGGGAGGGAAGCAGATCCAGGCTGCCTGCTGCAGGCTTGAGCTCCCTGCTCTGCTGTCCTCCCACTGGGGCCTCCACAACCTAGCAGGTGAGACCCAGCACAGCAGGGCAGACAGGCTGGGCAGGGAAGCTTCGTGCTGCCACTGTGAGCCCCGTGCCACCATGGTGAGGTGCCCCCTGCCTGCCCAGCAGCAGCAAGGGGCACAACTCTGTGCTGCCACCTCTGTTGCTGCTGGGTAGGCATGGGGTGCCTTGCCTTGGCAGTGCAGGGTTTGTGGTAGCAGCACGAAGCTTTCCTACCCTGCTCTGCCATGCCGCTTCTTGCCTGCTGGGCTGTGGAAGACCCAAGGGGAGGGCAGCAGGGTGGGGAACCTCAAGCCCACATGGGCAGCCCCCACCCTGTGCACAAATTTGGTGGGCACATCCATGTTCCCCCCCATCCCCCAAAGTGTGCGCAGTGATGGGGAGCCAGCCCCCTAACAAGCCCTAGATAAGCTGTCGGTAGCTCCATCCTGCTCCCTGTCCAGGCCCCAAGCCCCACAGCCCCACACATTGCCCCAGGTGGGCAGCAGCTTCAGCCCTGTCCAACTCCCTCCCTCCTTAACTATGGGGGCCTCAATCCCCACCCCCTGCCAGACTTACCTGCAGGAAGCTGCTCTCCAAGCTGCCTGTCAGTACATGTGCATATGCACATGGCACCCCCTTCCTGACTGCTCCTCCCGGCCCCTTGCAGGCTGGAGTTCTTCCAGCCTGCAAGGGGAAACCCACAGTTTCCTGTGGTTTTCTTCTTTAAAGGAGAAAATCTGGGTTTTACTGCATTTTTCCATGGCGAATGGAAAACCTGGCCACACATCCCTGATGATGAAGTTTCAGATAGGGGTGCTCTAAGGCAGAGTGCCTTAGGAAGCCTGTGTAGAGGTTCCCTGTTAGGGTTAATTTTGGGCAATTCCATTTGCACCCCATGTGGCTTTGCGGGCTGGATTGGTGTTCTTGCGGGTGAGCATCAGCCTAGCCCAGCCCCACTCCCGAGGCTGTCACAGAGAGGAGGCAGAAAACCTCAGAACAGCCCAGCCTGACTCCCCACAAGACTCCAGCAGGGGTAGTTGGGGGTGGGGGTGCACAGTCCAGGGGCTCTGTTCCTCTACACTTCCTCCCCAGCCACTGCTGACAGTTGCCAGATTGGGGGGAGGGGCTGAGGGAAGGGACAGTCTGGCAGCCTCTTAGGAGGTTGCTGGAGCACCTCTGCCTGGTGGCCTGGGCCAGTGCAGTGCTCTGAGCCCCACCCCCCAACAGTCTAATGCCTGTTGGTTCAATGGTTCTGTAACTCATGGTGCTTTGTGTAAAGGTCCACGAGTTAGAGCATCTTCCTGACAGGCTGCCTAAACTTTTGTACACACTCAAAGTATTCAGCCAGGGATGGAGATAACACAATTTTAGTAGATCAGCAGTCTTCTGGCTGGGCAAGCTGAGTTTTCATTGATTGGGCCTAGGAGTTTTCCAAGAGTTGTTATGGACACCATAGGGCTTTAGCTTCCATTTTATTCTCCTAAGGCAGCGGCAGGCTATGTGTCTGGGAAGAACAGTTTCTTGGGCCTTGTAAATGAATATATTCCCAATGGATGCACTCAGGTCCTTTGTGACACACTAGTTTTGGATCACCTGCAGCCAGGACAGGCAGGAGCTGCTGCTCAGGCTATGGAGCCAGGACCACTGAAGTCAACAGCACAACAGCTATTGCTGTCAGGAAGGGCAAGGTTTTTTACAAGACCTTTCAAGACCTTTAACTTGTTGTCAAGACCCTTAATCCTCTGTCAAAGCCCAACCTGTACAGCAGCTGAGCCTCCCCTCATCTCATGTGCAGATCTGGGGGCACATGCCCCCCCGGAAAGAGCCCAGTGCAGCCCTCCAGCCCACAGCCCATCCAGAGTATGTGTAGCAGTAAGAGCCACACCCCTCCATCCCACACCTGCAACCACTGACAGTTCCCTTTGCTTTGCTCCTTGCTACAGCCCTGGGAAGAGCTGCCACCACCTGTCTGCAGATTCTCAACTGCGCCATGCCCCTCCCCTTGCCCCTTCCCCTACAGACTTTCCTTGTCTATAACAAATTTTGAGTGTAAAAAGTGTCATCACAAGAGCAAATTCTCACATACAGAACCTGCATAAAACAAGGGAAAGCTGTACCTGTTTGCCATTGCTTGCTCTTAGAATTAGCTTACTTTCCTGATACTAGCACTAGGCCTGGGCATGTGAGCCCACAGCCAGGGAATATAACATGTTGGCTCCTAAAAACAACCACTTTCAGAAATGTGTGGCCATTAACCTGTAGGTCCAATCTGTGAGTAATTGTAACAGTTAAGCATCACTTCTACATGACCAGTGTGGTCTCCTATTAGTAATACTGTGTCATCACATACACAATTGCGCAGTATCACTGTCAGCTGAGGCCTCCTGAAAACTACCGTAATATTAAGTAATAATCATTAAAGAGCCTCCTAAGTTTGCGGAACTTCAGGCACTTGTTTATTAGGCATATCACTTTATCTCTTTTCCTGAAATTACTCTATTTGTAAGCTAGAGTAATAATACTTAATTCCTTCTTTGGGTGCTGGGAAATGCAGTTAGTATTTTTACCCAACTTTATTATTATTATTCTCTCTTACTCATCTGGTTCTGAGGTTCATCCCTGGACATTCATGGGTACATCTGTGATGGTCCACTGCACCGGGATCAGCCATTTATGATTTTGAATTAACCTAAGGAGACTGAGCTTTTATCCCTCCATTTGTTTGGTATCTTTTCTCTGAAGAAGTGGTGCTTTTGGAAAAGGCAGAGGTAAGCATCATTGTTTGCTGTTAGCCTTGGCCACTCAGCTAGGACAGATCGCCTAGTGATACATTACTTAAAGCTGGCCTCAGCCATTTTGATGGATCAGCACTTTGGGGCTACTGTTGAAAAGAAAATATTGCTTAATGTGTGTACAACTTTAGGAGATGAAGGAATTTCCACCCAACCTGACATTCCAGTGGGTATACACAGGGCTTTATAGTTAACAACTGGAAATAACTGTTATCATGTTAAAAGGGTTTTTCTTGTCAGACAGCAGGGAATATTCCATCAATCTATAACTGAGGGTGTAGACAGATGTTCAAGAGGTTAGACTGGGTTAAAAATGGCTTCCCAATCTACCTTACTTCACTCAGGTGCAGACCTTACACTTAGATTCCTAGTTAGGCCGATCTAAAGGCCAAACTGTACAAATGCTCTCTGCAGGTTAGACTAGTTAGCCCAATCTAATTTTAGTTCACCTAAGAGGTGCACTAACTTAGATCAGTTAGCATGATTAGGCTGATCTAACCCAACGACTGTACACATTCTGAGCACAGCTTCAGGGCTGGGAAAGCCCAGTTATGCTCCAGACCCACCCAGGGCTGTACTTTTCCTACCCCACTTCCACCACTGGGTTATTTTTAATGTTACCTCCAACCCTTCCCCCAACCCCAAATCAACTACCATCCCACACCCACACACCCTGGGACCAGCTAGCTACCCTCAAGACCTCCAACAACCCTGCCAAGCCTGCAAATTGTACCCAGTTATACCCAAATTGTACTCACCTTGATGCTGGGAGCCCGATCAAGGTAAATTTGGGGTAGGGAGAGACTGGGCAGGGAAGATGGGTCCACAGGGAGAGTGGTTTTTTTTGGGGGATGAGGGGTGGTCAGGCAGGCTAAAAATAGCCCCTCATCAGGCAGGGAGGTGTAAAGAGCCTCTTTGATCCCACCAACCTCTCCCAGACCTTACCAATCCCTCTGTGGAGCTGCTAGCCCCCACAATTCCCCTAACCTTCCTCTCCCAAAGAACTGATACCCCCCAATCCCCCCCCCCACAAATTACTGTGATTAGGGCACTGGTGAACACCTGTGAAATCAGCACCAGGAGTGGTTTGTGGGATCAGGGGCAGTTCAGCAGGATCACAGGGGGCTCTTCAATCTTGCCCTCCCTGCCTCCCCCCCCAGACTTACCTTAGATATGGCTCCCAGCACTATCTAATCATTGAGTTATATTGGGCAGCCATTTTAACCTGATCTTCTGAAATTCTCAGTCTAACGTCTGTACACACCCTAAGGTTAATGCCAATTTAGCAGTGCTTTGTATAACCTTCGTGTTGTTGCTTATTTATCATATTTTGTCTTTTTATTCTGAGCTCTAATCTCAGGGCAGACAGAGCTGGGATCCAGTACACATTCAGTTGTGTGCAAGATCTCTGATGGGGTGGAAAGGGGCTGAAAACTTCCTTCCCAGGGAGTGTCTCCAAGGGGTTGTCAAGAAACCCTGGGATATGGTTAGATCCTAGCTAGGCATTTTCTACCCAGCAAGCCTGTTTCACCCAGTGTGAGCACAAGTTTTCATTGGGTCTCTCAGAATTTATTTTATATTGTACACAGGACCTATAGGTAAAGATCCCTGCTGCAAATAACTTTCCCATTACCATAAGACTGGTACAATGACACAGGAGTGTACTGATCCCCGAATTATGGACAGCTGAGCCGAATCCAGTCATCTCCCTCTACAACACTGGTATTTTTTGCTAAAGGCCCACACAATGTGTCCCCCATGTGTCCCCCCCAGTTTCTTTCATGCTGCACCAAAAGAGAGCTCTCTCTACTTTAGGAAACATTGCCATAGACCAGCAATTCTCACCTCAGTGCTTCTCAACCAGGTGCTGCTGCCTCCACATAATACTGCTCTGCATTCCTGCTGCACAGCCAGCTTGCAAAGGGCTGTGGCACATGCATACTCCTGAATAGGGCTCACTGATAACCTTACAGCAAACAGAGCTGGTTCAAGCTGTAGCCCTTCCTGGTCCACCTCCCACACCACACCCTTCCCAGAAACAGAAGTGCGTGCCTATTTCCAGGAGGAACATGGGGTAGCAGGGTAGACCAGAAAGTCCTACAACCCAAGCTGCATATCAGGCTGCTATAGGGTCAGCAGAGAGCCTTAATATGCAAGAGCATGCATACCACAACCCTGAACACAGGACAGTTTCACCTGGCTGCTGTGGTGAGAGCACCTGTGTTGCAACACCGCTAAGAAGGTCTCATGGCACTCCAGTTGAGAACCACTAGTATAAAACTTCAGAGTGTAAGTGAATTGTTGTACCAGAGAGTCTCAGCTGGATCTGGCCTACCTCTAGGAAAAAATGATCTTGCTGCAAAACACCTCTCCAGCTACACAGGACAATTGGATTAGCAGAGTCAATAGCAACAGCAGCTAATGAGTGCTGTCATTTGAGTGCATACTGCATCCACACTGCATTATTAGCTCTAGCATCAGCAGCACTGGAGCTTCTTCCCCTTTGCTTCCCAGTGGGCTAGTTAATGAGAATTCAATGAGAGTTTGGAATTTAAGTAAGTTTGTTACACTGCAAACTAAGCCACATCCCATAGTTTAGTTTGCAATGTAGCTACTTGTAATGTTGCAGCTTTTAATTTGACAGCTTCCTTCCCCAGCCCTGGGAGAGGCAGGCTGAAGGCAGAAGCAGTGAGGGGCTCAATCCTTTATTATTATTATTTTTCTCTGAGCCTACCCATGAGGGCTGTGCGAAGCTTTGCACCGCTCTTCAGATCTGGATGCTTCAGTGTCTGAAGTAGCATGTTTGGATCTAAGCTCTGGCTTCTTTAGGCTTTCCAAACTGCTTCAGAAAAGCTTTGGAGCTGCTTCAGAGATCCAGCCATAGAGTATAATGGGGAATCAATGAAATATCTATAACTTTGTTGGTTTTTGTCTGATTTGGATGAAACTTGCAGGGATGGTAGCCTCTGCCGAGAGCATGAAGCTTGCCACGTTTCAAGGAGATAGGTTCATGGGTTTGGGGGGAACTGCACCCCAAATTCTTGAAAGCAAAACTCATGTCACATGTACGTATTACACCACACGGGGGTAAAAACTGCAGGGATGGTGGCCCCTGCTGAGGCCACAAAGCCTGCCAAGTTTCAAGAAGATAAGTGCAGGGGTTTGGGGGAAACTGCACCTCAAGCTGCAGACAAGCAAAACTCGTGACATGGGTGACACTGTGTGTGTTACGGTGCAGCAGGGTGAAAGCTGCAGGGATGGTAGCCCCTGCTGCGGCCACAAAGCCTACCAGCTGTCAAGGAGAGAGGTGCCGGTCTTCTGTGTTCTGGAGCCCTGCACCTCTAGCTGCTGACAAGCAAAACTCATGTCATGAGTGCTTGTGCAA
This sequence comes from Crocodylus siamensis, assembly GCF_052110815.1. Lineage (NCBI taxonomy): Eukaryota > Metazoa > Chordata > Crocodylia > Crocodylidae > Crocodylus > Crocodylus siamensis. Next base: position 182,737,094 of record NC_143395.1, read on the forward strand.
CTGTGTCTGTTATGGAGCTGCACAGTCCTCTAGGTATTCCACACCTCTCCTCTCCCCCGACCCATGCACTGCTGCAACTGGCCAGTCTGGTATACAGTCAGAATACTGTATACTGCTCCTTTATTCCCTTTTATTGTCACTTTTTATTGATGAGCTCCACTGCACTGCTTCTTCAGTAAAAGCTATCTTTCTAACACCCAGGTGTGTCCTTGCTCCCTGACTCAGCCACAGCTCCATCATGCCCCAGAATCCAAAAGCATGGGTCCAAGCACTCCCCAGCCCTCCTGCCCACCCCAAATCAGGCAAGCATGCTGCAGAATCTGGTTAAGTGAAGGCTACTGAAGTTTACTGAACCTAGGTTTAGGAAAACAGAAAAGTGAAAACAACCACAGCCACAAGTCACCCACCCCTTGGGCCTTGAAAGCATGAGGGCAAACATCTGCTCTCTCACCCAGTAGGAGGCATGCTTGACTGGGTGCTCACTTTTGCCCCCTGGTGTCAGAGCCACAGTGCTTCAGTGCCTAAAAGGAGACTGTTCTACCTGGCAGGCTTGGGTACTGTCATGGGGACACCTTTGCCTCATGACAGTTGTGAACTGGTTGCAAATCAGTGACATGTGGGAGCTGTTCAGTTGTTATGTGTGCCTGCCCCACCCCCCACCATTGTTGCCTTCATCTCCTCTGCTTCACAGGCCCAACCTGACTCCTCCTCAGGGCACCACCAGGGGTAGCCAGGCTGGTTCCATGTGGTGAGGGGGCTTGGATTCCCCCTCCTCCCAGCTCCTGGCACAAGTGTGTCGCCAGGGGTACCTTCCGCCATCTCCCCCTCCGTTCCCAAAATGCACAGGAAGGAGACTCTGTGGCAGCCCCAAGGGTGAGTCTAGGTTGGTTCTCCCCATTAAAGCACCAGCCCAGCCCTGCAAAGGCACATGGGATGCAGGCAGAATTGTCCAAAATTAATACCCACAGGTAACCTGTACACAAGTTCCCTAAGGTGCTCTGCCTTAGAGCACTTTAAGCTAGTAGCTTATTAAACAAGAGTTAATTTTTCATGTGACTGGCCATTTTAAAATTGCTTTGCAGCTATGAACATTTGTTATGTTATGGCTGTAGAGAGCTTTCAGGGCGCTTATCATGGGAAAAAAATGTAACTTCTGTACAGTGGCGATGCATAGAGGGTGCATGGGGGTGCATGTGCACCCCCTGACAGCCAGTGTTCCTGGGCAGGGAGGGCAAGCAAGAGTGCTGGTGCTCCCACTAAGAATGCTGGTCGGGGAATGGGGGCACCCAGAAAAGCACTCCCCCTTTTCCCCCACACCGCGCGGCTGATCACTCTGACCTAGAAGTGCAGTACAATACCCTCTCTGCTTCTGAGCTGCATCTTGTTCAGAAATTTAGGAAATGGACTGAGACTTTGTTAATATTGTTGATATCAGAACAATGTGATTTGGATATAAAATAGATGTTTCCCTCTTTTAAAAAAGCTAATAAATGGTTTAATTATTGAAATTGCATTCAAGTTTGGCTTTTCTCATGGCCATTTGTTTTAAATTGCATCTTTAATTAGTTCTAGGTAATTTAAAATTGAATTTTTAAAAAGCACTGGAGGCCTTGGGATGTGAATACTTTGAATGTGCCAACAGCAGCAGTCCTTGTTGGTTGAAGATTCTAGCTCTGCTTGTATCCACTCATCCAAGCATCTTTAAAAAGTAGCGCTTGTCTTTTATTCATTCACAGCTCATTTTTGTATTAGATCTCATTTGGGAAGCAGTGCAAAGGTGTGGGTGGCACTTGTTTGGGGATGTGTCTGAGCTGAGACCCAGAGCTGACTGTGGCACTTTTTAGTATGTAAAATAACATTTAGCCTGTTTCCTCTCTTCACTGTCTGTCTTATCATGGTCATGTCACTATGCACGAGGGTGGTCTTGGCACTTTAAAGAAAGTCAGTAAGATTGCTCTGTGGGGGTGCCAAACCTGATGAACAGAAGTAAGTTTTTCTAGAGATTATCTGACCATCCTGGAAGTGCCTCTGACATCCTGGAAATGGATTATATTTTTTCTTTAGTGTTCCCTCCAATGGAGCTGCCTCTCTGAGAGCATGTGTGCCAGAAGTGGCTAAAACTCTTCTGGAGGAACAGGGCCTTTATATAGGCATCCTTGGCTTCACCATTCTTTCAGTATCTATTGAGCTGGGCCCCACAGGCCACTCAGATGGGGACTAACTGCCTGAGTCCTATGGTGGGAGTCTGAAAGGGGATTCTCAAAGAAGTGTCTTCCCTCTCTGCCTTCTGGTTTGGTTTAAACTCAAGAAGGCATGATCCAGATTCCTGAAAAGCTGCATTTTCTAGTGAAAAGGCAACAACTGCATTGTGCATCACTGTTAGGAATATTACCAAGTCATCCTAATTTTGAATGCCTGCAGGAGAAAACTTGATGTGTATGATATTATTTCAGGCATAATGGCTTGTTACATAGGAGCAGCCAGCCTTAACACTTTATTAGTAAATGTTAAAAATCAGTGGTATTTACATGGCTTTGTAGAGTTGGAACAGAATATAAGGACCACATATATGGTTGCTACATTAATATATATAGCGGTGCCTGTGATGGCAATCTAGACCATGCAGCCTACAGTAGCTCACAGCACAGGTGACTAAGAAGTTCCAGTGGCATGATATGATACCCCACCCCCCAAATACAGTTCAGGTTAAGAGAAGCACATGAGTTAACAATCCCAAGATGTAAGATAGCCAGGGACTGCTCACAGGGTGTTCTTTATGGAAGGTCTTTGACCTGGGACTTGGCTTCCTCCATTTTGCTGGGCAGTGTGGGAAACAGTCCAGGCTGAGTGTTTGGTGTGACATCTTGGGATTGTTAGCTCATTTGCCTCTATTAAACTGAACTGTAACAGCTGAACTGTACTAAGCTGCAGCCTGCTTTGGCCAGTCAGAATTGAAGCAGTATAAGGTTTCCTCTGAAGATGAGTATCAACACTTTGAATTGTACCTGGTATGCTCAAAGAGACTGGGAGGCCAGTGCAGGCTTTATCACCTGGATAAGATTACTGCAACATATTCCACGTACATTCACAGGCTGAGGCTTTCAGGAAGATGAGGCCAGTGCGCTGTGCCCGTGCCGGCATCCACTCTGGAGCAGAATGTCATTAGAAAGCACATTACACCTCTGCTTTATATTGTGCCCCTTTGGGTGCAGTTCAAAGTGTGAGTTTAAGCCAACAGAGCAGAGTTGGTCAGAAAATGCCAACTTCTTTACAGGGGAAATTTGGAAATTTTTTGTTAGAATTTCCTCAAAGAAATACTGACACTAAAAACTAAAAAAGAAATGTTTGGTTTTGAAAACTTCTAATGTTCAGATTCAGATTTCATCAAAAATATCCAGCTGCTTGTCCATACTATATTTCGGCCCATCTGCCCCTTGTGAACTCCTTGATCATCTGGAAGTTATCACTGGAGAAATAGCTTCTTTCCTTTCTGGTACTGCCATGGGTGAGGTCAGCAGAAATGCCAAGCAGGTACCCCTTGGGATCAAGCAGAAGGGGATCGCTGGGAGAGGATATAAAGTCTGAAAAGTACTTTCACCTTTAGCCTGCCATAATTTGGACTGTTAATTACAGGCATAATGTAAAGTCTCCGTTTTGTAAGCAGTGGTGAGGGCAAGAGATGGTGAGGGCAAAAGCTGGAAGTATAGGTTGATTTGCTGTTTTTGGCAGGAGAGTTGTTACTATATTTTTTGATTCACAATAACAATGCTCAGTCCTATAAAGCACCCAGCTGCTGAAGCGCAGCATTGTAAATCAATTAAAATAAGCAACGGGAACTAATGCAATCCCTGGAAGCTTGAAACAAAGACTCTGCCCGTGCCTGTCTGGCTTGTCTCTGTCAGGGCAGTGGAAGCACAAGTGACTGCTCCATATCACAGAATGCATGGTGTCCACACATAACACTGAACCAGTGCACTGTGAAGCAGTTCAAGGGAGTACCTGATCTTTCCCATATACTTTTGAACTGTTCCAGGTAGCTTTAAACCTGTTCACAGTCTTATATGTTTCTCCTTTTTCAGCTAGGTTCAGACATTCAAAAAGGCCAAGTTGGATTCAATCTAAGTTATTCAGTTTTCTATACGCAATGTAGTTTAGAGAGGTAGCAAAGAGTACATACATTTGCCCTTAGGGTGAGGGAGAATATTTTAGACTGGGTTCCACCATTTTTAAACCAGGCTGTGTGCACTAAACTTCTGTTCTGGTATGGGTATACATGGGTTTTGTGCACCAAACTTCTGTTCTGTTATGGGTATAGAATGGTTTCTGATCATTTACACCGGTAAAAATTTTGTGTCTGTACCTGGCCTTTGGGTTTAAATCACATTTCAACCGAGCTGTTATGTGTGTTCATAGTATTTACCTTTCTCACACATACACCTTATAGAGGAGCACTAAATAGCTCTTCTGAAAAATAACTCTTGCTGTCCTGTTCACTGGAAGTCAGAAATACTGCAACACCACAGGTTGGATATGGAGCTATGACAGGCTGCAGCTAGCTGAGCACATGAATAGAGCTCCAAAAGTTGCTCATGCTTTCTCTGTCTCTCTTGGACTGGGGATGGTAAAGGAACAGGGCATGGTGAGCAGAATGCAACCAAACTAAAGCCTATTGCTTGGATAAACGCACTCATCCAAGATGTTCCTTGCAAAGAGCTGGCTGGTCAGAAGCAACGTCAACAGCCCAGGGCTATAAGCAGCCAATCCAATTAAGGTGCATTAGTAAAAGTCAGGGACTTACCAGGTGGCAGCTGACATGTGGTAGCTGTTCTTGGCCCACAGTTACTGAGGTCAATGAAAGCTGAACTGGGAGAACTCAGCCTTCTTTCATCCAGCTGCCTTCTTTTACCTTTCACTTGCTACAGGGAAGTTGTGGGTGTGTGAGCAACTGTTATGTGACAACTTCCCTGCAGGAAGTCCCCACTCTTTAATATGCTTGTTTATCCCTACCCTAGGAGGCTAGATGGTTTTGAAAGCAGTTTCCACTGAACCTCTAGCATGTGTACTTCAGCTATAATGTTTCCACTCCCATCCATTTCACAGGTCAGGAAGGGTGAGGCACCCTTGCTGCCACAGGGAGTCTCCACACAGCCTGCTGACCAAAATAGCTTTTCTTTCTCTTAAAATGGAAATAACTACAGCCTTGATAACAGCTTGGAGCTGAGATAGATATAAATAATATTGGAGGAACTCCCGAATATAACCACTATACATAGCTGATTCATCAGGCTTGGATGTTCCTCCCATTGCAGCCAGTAATCTCTGCTCAGAGTCCTTGATTTCAAAATCCCCCAGATTGCTGTTTATCTATTCCTCAGTGGTTTGGGAAAGTCTCTCTGGCTCAGCCCTAAGGCTCAGATTCACAGAGGGATTTAAGTGCTTAAGTCCTATGAGACGCTTAGTTCCAATGGATTTTAAAGGGCATTAGGTATCTAAATAGGAGACAGGTGCTTAAATAATTTGGGAGTCTGGGCCATTGCATCTCAAGGGCTGGCAGACATTAGCAGTGATCTTGGAGGGCTGGGCAGTGCCTTTAAGGTACAGACCTGTACTGTAGATGATGCTCAGACTCACATGGCCAGGGGTTTCCAAGAGGTGGAGCGTGCCTTAAGGGGATCAGTTCCTGCCTGAGATCTTGGCTCACAGCAGGAGCTCACAAGCAGCACCATCATTAGAAGGCTGTATTTCATTCTTTCCTCTGGAGACAGCCAGGATGGCTGTAGTTCCTCTTCTTTTCTTACTTCCTCGGGGTAACTTGTGTGCACCAAGCAAGCAGTCCCAGTGCTGTCAGCATGAGCAGGCATTTTAATTGACTCTGGTTGGTAGGTAGGACACAATAGAACAGATGAGAGCAGAAGGCTCCTACAAGCCTCTCTACCTACCCCATAAAGATTGCCCTAGGTTAAGGATAGGACATAGGCACTGAATGAGCTGTGCTTTGAGCCACACATCTCTCTTGGGTGCCTACTTTTAAGCAACAGGACTAGCCCCTTACTCCTCACTCTAGGCAGAGTCCTGTGTCCAGCCATCCTTATTCTGGACCTCTGGGCATCAGTCCTCTACCTCCCATCCATGTTTTCATGACTACCAGGAAGGTAGTGACAGCAACTCAATAGCCACATCATCAGAACAAAGCCTTCCTTCAGTGTGAAGGGAATATCCTTCAGTGTGAAGGGGATTCATTCAAAAAGGTGGATCTCACCTACATTTTAATCTTTCCTCGCTAGATTTTTTTAAGTGCTTCTGCAGCTCTGAGAGCCCCCTCTCCTTGTCTGCCTAAGCAAAGCAAGCTGCCCTGCTTGGGCTGGTTCTCTGTGAATGCTGACAGACATACAGCTCCCTGCTGTAACTCATGGGGCTTCACAGGAAGTGCCATGAGTTACAGTATTCCCCCACCAACTCAACCGATGTTTGCCGTTGGGTCCGGGGGTTGGGGAATTGAGCTCCAGTTTGGAGCAGCTGTGTGTCTGCAGCCCCCCTCCTAGTTTGGTGGGGTCTTCAGGATGGGAAGGGAGAGGAGGGAGCTTCAACTGGGGTTTGCCAGGAGGGAAGGTGGGGTGCATGGATTGGAGCCCTCCCGTTTCTCCTTGCCAGACTGTCTGCTGACATTCTCTGAGAAGTCTCTCATTCTTCACTCATTCCCCCACTCTTCTCTGGGCCTGGGAGTATGTTAAATGGCTTAGTGTTCCCTCTCCTCAGCCTTGACAAAACAATCACATTAGCAGGGTTAAAGCTGTGAGTTAGCTTAACAACCCTTTTTAATCTAAGTCCATAGCATTTAATCTATCATGTAGAGACACACAAAGACATCCATCATGTTTGTGACCTGTGTTATTACTCAGGTGCTTCCCAGTTCATCACAGGACTTTATGGCCCAAAGAATGGAAATAACTTTCATTAACCAAGCACCATCCATTCCTAAGAGTCAGGAGTGAAAAAAACTGTAGATCCTGGAGGGGAAGAGAGCTTTCTCTTTCTGTGCACCCGCCTTATCTCTAGTAGAAGTAACTTTTGTCACAGGTCAGCTAAGTTAAATCCTTTCTAGTATTGTTCAACACTTTCTAGTCTCAACTTTTTATTTAAGAACTATGGTAACAAGACAAATGGATACAAGCACACACAATGTAACTATCCCCTCTAATACCTTGTTGGTTGCAGTTCCATTATATACCATGCAGAATTAAAAATATTATTTCTCAGTGAACAATGTACTGCATTTTGAGGATATTCCCATAGAAGGATCCATCTTGAAAAAAACATTCCTTTGGGAAGAAAGCGCAGACAGATACGCATTTGCTATTCCAGTCATTAAGACATCAAGTCTTGCAGACCCCAAAGGCCATGAATTTGTACCAGACCTTTTATCCTGTGTTAACTGCTGGAGGTTATTCCATTGACTCCCTTGGGAACCATGTCAGGCCCTTAGTTTATTTCAACATTTTTTCCCATATGTTCATGTTGTTGCATGAGTCATACTCATAACTGATCCTTTGGCTCTTTGCAGAAATGTCTTTAATAGGGTAAATTATGCTAGTCAGCCAAGAAATGGATGCCCTTGCCTCACAGTAATACACCAAAAAGCATCTAACAGTTTTCAAAGAGAAGAAGCCAACTGCAGCCTAAATTTGCAGGTGAGTGCGGACGCTTAACCCGAACAACATAGAAATGAGTACTGCCTCATCATGGCCATTGTAATGAAGTTATTTGCAAATACTGACTCGTTTGCCATCCAGGTTAGAAAAGAACACATTCAGGTCCAGGGTAGAAGGATCATGATGCCCTGGTGGCCAGGCTACTCCTCCCTCACCTCTACTCCTCAGGGTACGTTCCTTTTTTGTCTCATCTGCTATGTCTTGATGGATATTTTAGTCTTAGGGAGACTGCCACAGGGCTCTGAAGTAAGCGTCAGCTCACCTCTACTACTTGCCATGCCTGGCTGGTACCAGTCTTGCCCCTCAGGCACTAAATTGCCTTAGGAACATTAATAGTGGCCTCTAGCCTCCTCCATAGCCATGCCTAAGCCTCACAGGTCTTACTCTTTACCAGCCTGCATAGACTTCAGCTCTCTTAGCTTACTGGTTACTTTAGCTGTAGACTTCTAGCCTAGGTCCACTTGCTCTGGCCTGGCTTCTGAGCACCTTATCCCCTGCCACCCTCTCAGGGACAAGTTCTGGCCCTCTTGACCTCAGCCCACCTTTGCCCACCTTCTCACTTTCTGTTGTACCCCAGCCCTGGCAGGGCCAAACCCGGAATACCTCTCAGGCACCACTGCATGGCCCCCTACAGCCACAACCCAGCCCTCCAATATAAACAGAAATGCCAGCACCCTGCTTCAAGCAAAAACATTCTCAAATCCCTTCTGGGTCATCATACAGATGCAGAAGCCTTCTCCCCACTCACTGGCTTTCTCCTGATCCCTGCAGTACCTGCCAGCCTACAGTTTTCACTCCCTGACAGCTTAGGCCAGCATAGGTCTTCTCTCTGCAGAGTTCAGGCCAGCAGTGGTCTCTCTGACTCAAGGATCCAGGCTTATATTCCCTGAGCTTCTCCTCCAGTCAGGCATTCCCCTGACCAGTCACAGGTATGCTCCCTAGGCCTAATGAGCAGATTGCTGCTGTTCTCCCAGCTGAGCTGCAGTTGTTTCTCTCCTGCCTACCTGGAACACTGTCCTATTGGTTTATCACTCTGCAGCCAGCTACCAAATACAGTCAATCCCTACTTAGTGCTCTTAATCGGTTCCTGAAAACCGAGCATTAAGTGAAACCAAAAGTATTTGACAACCCAAGATGGTGACTGTGAGCATAGTAATGATGCATAAAGCGGTTCGTTTCTCTGGAGGCCCGCAAAAAAATCACAGACACACATACATTAGATGGCACAAAAGGTGTATTTGCAAATAGGGTCAGAGCAGAGTCAAGAACTCAGATTACTCCGAACCAACACAGGAATTTTGCAGGGAATATTTACCTTCTCCCTCTTGGGCACGTGTGCAGAAACAGGAACTCTTACAGCTCACTTCCGTTTCATACAAGCATACATGTGGTTACATCACTACATACATCGCCTGTATAGTATAATTAACTACTTAAGTATGCAGGGCAGAGAGGTAAATATGCATCAGCTAATTAAGCATGCTCAGAAACTACAATAGGTCACCAAGAGTTTACTCCCCGCCCCCCCCCCCCCCTGCTTTTCAAGGACACAGATAATTGAATTCTGGGTCCTGCAATCTGTATGAGAAAGACTAGGGAGAGGATGGGGGAGAAACTGCAATTAGCATGAGAAAGGCTGTAGCAAGGCTGGGAGAGGAAAAAAAGTCCTTGGCAGTATCTCTTTCTTATCAGGTGCAAGATGCAAGCTGTGCATTTCTAACAATATTCCATTTCTAACAGTAACAAAACTTGCTAAGCACTAAGTGAAATCAGGTATTCATTTAAAATGAGCATATAGCTAAATAACACTACACAAAACAGTGTTAAGCGGGGTTGCCTGTAGCTATTTTCCCCCTATTCTTGTACAGCTAGCCCAGGTTCAGCCAACTACTCCTGTCTGTGGGCCTTATCTGTTGCAGTTTCTACCTTAAAGTAACAGAGGCTTTCTCTTACAGACCTACATAACAATGTGTGTGTAATTCCCATGCCAGGGCACACAGTGCCATCCCTCAACTAAGGAGGTGTGAAGAGGTTGCAGCTTGTAAAGCAGCCACAATTTCTGACTCACGGGATACATGAAGAGGCGTCAGGCATGAGCCAGGATCTCACAGCAAGATACACATGTCCTGAACAGTACCTGCATTAGAACAAAGAATTACACGTGTTAGTTATGCAGGCCTACATTGTTGTCACAGACCAAATAAAACAAAAGCTGGTACAGGCAGAAGATGGAAGACATGGGAAAGGAATTGTGACCAAATGTATTAGTAAGTGACTTGTGTTTGTCAGACCAAAAAAAGGAAGTTGCTGCCCAATCCTAAATTGGAAAATACTACAGTGGAAATGACTACAGCATCCTACAAGAGCAAAGTTGTCCAAATATAGGTAAATCTTTGTGCGAGTCACTGCAACCTGACAAGGTCTGCCCAGTTTTGAAGCAGATGATTGTCAGCTGATTATGTCCAAACCATTGGACACAGAATATTAAAAAGGAGAAGTTTTTACATTCCCCCTACAGTATTTTTCAGTTAGAATTTTTTCTTGCTGCAGTGTAAAGGAATTGCTCTGAGGAACAGACTTTGCTATTCTGCATCTTCTGCATGGAAGGAGGCATCTAGAGACAGCAAAGCTCATCAACTACAAGCTACCAAAATGAGGACATTGTCCTGAGTGAGATGTATCTCCCCTGCCATACCTTGGATGTTAGTGCTACTATACTGAGAAGATGGTCCCTGGAGGCTAGGACTAGCTTCTGTGGTGCCTCTCCCTTTTGGCTCAATCCCTGATTTTCTCTGCCCAAACTCAGTCCTAAAGATTTCTATGCTTCCCTCAGGAGTGCTTCCCTTTGAAGGCCACCCCCTTCCCTACAGGCCTCAGAGCTCTTGTTAGGGCTTCAGCCACCCCAGCTTTAGCCCCTCCCTTTTTGCTGGCCAAGCCCTTAGACCAGGTCCACTACCTCAAACTTTGGGTCCCAAGCCTTGACCCTTTGCATCCCTGCCTACAACAGGCCTCATCAAGCACAGCACATCTGGCACCTTGTCTTGTGGCCTCCAAACCTTCCCCACAACCGTTACCCAAACCTCCAGTTAATTTGAACACAAAACACCAATCCAAACCCACTTCCAGCACCCAGGTGCTGCTGGTTCCCTGGTCAGCCTCCTGGCCCTCTCTGGTCAGTGGCTTAATTCACAAGGATGGCTCACACCTGCTGCTCCTTGCTGTGAGGCTTTCTTCCATCTGCCATGGCTATGCCCCCCTTACTAGTAACAAGGGTAGGGGGTTCCCTAATACAAAATCAACTATAAGAAGTTGAAGAGCTGTCATTCCCAAGGCCAAACTCTAATCTGTGTCCCATTTAGAGGCCAAAGCCTTGAGACCTAGTAAGGCATCTTCAGGCGATACTCATTTGTGCTGCCTACTGAGTATAGTAAAAAATGGAGTTCTAAAACTCTTATTGCATGGACGATTCTGGAACAAAGGCTATTCTGTTATATGGTGCTAGTGTTGGTGCTGCTGACTTGTATGTAATTTAATTTTAATTCTCTGCAGCAGCCATGACTTCTTCACTTGACATTTTAACATGGTTTCATTAGCACCAAGGGTAGCATCAAGTCAAGTATGAATTAGATCACAGTGCAATGTTTCCACATCCTCATCCTTGGCTGTAAGAGTCTATTTTCGGAAGTCTGTCAGAAGATATTCATGAATGCAGTCATTCTTCCAGCCCAGATTACTGACCTATAAAACAATTTATAGGAGTGAAAAAACCCAGTGGTAGCATTAGAGTGATAGTCTAGCTTGCGCCAAGCTGCAGCCAGAGATTGGGCTCAGTTGGGCATTGATGATTGTGTGTTTCTACTAGTACATAGTATCTGAGAGAGAGCTGCCATCAGTCTAAACTCATGGTAACTCATGCCTCAGGATGGTTCAGTCTTACCTGTCTAGGCATTTTTAGGATGCTTGTAGATATCTGTGTGTCATCACTGTGCTGCCAACACCAGGCGGTGATTTTCCTGTCATGGACACTCCATTCATGCGGATTTGGCATTTACAGATATTTACAGGGATGGGCACCTGAAAACATGCATATTATTAATTGGTGTAGACTGATGCATAACAGAAATGGGTTTCCCTTCCAGAAGGCTTCCAGGGAAAGCCTAGGACTTATTTACAACCACATGCTATTTGGACAAGAAGGGAAACCATCCCATACAGGGCATGTCAAGGAACCTCTGTGAACATGTCTTCTTTCTCTGGGGCAGCCAGTGATTTCTTGGCATTCTTCGAACTGGCTTTTTTATAAACATAGGTTTTGATTTCCCACAGAAAGCTTGGTACTGCCTCAATCTGTCACTCAGATAGAAATGTGTTTTGCCCTCTGCCAGTGGCAGCTTTGGCACTGATCTTCTTGCACATGGAATGAACTCAGACTCTTTTAAATCTTGACTCATCGAAGCCAAGACATGAAAGAGCTGGCAAACCACATGAATATGCCAAGTATTTGAGTTTTGTTCCCCATGAACACACACGATCAGGAGCTGGGAAAGGGTTTTCAGGCTGCAGGAAGTGATGCTTTCTTCCACTGCCAGCAGGACTTCCAAGCAAACCAGCAGGAGCAGGTTCTTTGCAAATACAGCCTGCAGGATTAGGTTCACATTAACCCAGACAATCTCTAATGAGGTGACCATGGGCTCCGGGATGCCACTGCTGGGACTGCCATCAGCCTCCTGTCCCACCAGCCTCTCTGTCTCTTGGCCCGCTGCACCAGCCAGCACTGGTGGCAGCGCACTGTGCTGCAGGAATGGGACAACGACCAGTGGGTTGACATGTTCTAGATGACCCAGGACACCTTTGAAGAGCTGCTGCACCAGCTCTGGTCCCACCTGGAGCACCAGGCCATGGAGGAGTACCTGGCCATCCCTGTCAACACCCACTTGCCCCACAGCCCACCCACCCACTACCCCCTGCCTGCCCCCCCAGCATCACTCCAGGACACACGTTTGTAATGAAAACCTTTATGTCCCTCACAACCCACCACCTCCCCCCTCAACCAAAAGAGCCCCTTCCCTCCCCAGTACACAGAACCCCTCCACCACCCTCCCCGCCCACCAACAATAAAAATCCCTCCTCCCAAACTGAAAACTATGTATATCAGTCTCAGTCCTTCTCTGAGTCTCGGAGTTGGGGGCTGTGTGGTGGGTGGCAGGCGGCCAGCACCCTGGCTGCAGGCCATTCCCTGTGGGTCCAGTGGCCACAGCGAATGGCAGAGGCTCCTGCAGGTGAGAGGCAGCAGAGGTCCTCCTCTGAGGCCCAGGTGGAGACCTGCTATGGGGTGGTGGGTGGGACCCAGGGGCCCTGGGTGGCCAGTTGCTGCTGGAAGGCCTCCACACAGTGCTGCTCCAGGGCCTCCAGCTGGGTCCAGTATGCCTGCTGCACCCAGTCCCCTGCCTCCTCCTGGGCGGTCTCCTAGGTGATGTCTTCATCCCACCACGCCAGCTCCTGTGTCTCCCATGCCCGCTGCTGTGCCTGCTCCCACACTGCCCAATTCTCAACTGCTGCCAGCAGGCACTGGGGCAGGAGGGTCCAGTCCCTGCTGCACCCTGGCTCCAGCAGTGAGTGGCAGTGACCCTGCTGCAGCACTCCCACAGAGCCCTGCAGACACCAGAGGTGTCAGGGTAGGGTACGTGTAAGGGCAGGCCACCCCTGCTGGTAGCACTCGAATGGCTGTGGCCTGTCTCCCGGGGTGCCAAAATGCAGGGGAGCAGCTCTCACAGGAAGGGCATAGTCTTCTGGGCATGACTGGACCAGTGATTGAAGCTGGTCACGGCCACCCACTGTGCCTGCAAGACCCTGGCCTTCACGCAGCACTGCCACAACATGCAGGAGTGGTGTTGCACACGCATCCCAGCTGAACCAGCCTCATAAATGTGTTCGATTGCCCGCCCCATGTGAACTGCGTCTGGATGTTGGCCCTGCCCCAGAGCACCACAATGTCACGGGTCTCCTCCCAGGTCCACCAGGGGCCCTGGGCACTTGAGATGGGTGTGGGCACATGCACGGGGCCAGGGCTTAATGGGGACGATATGCTGGACATGCTCCCCATGCTGGCTCTCCAGGCCCCACGCAGCTGGCCCCGGAGGGCTGCCAGCAGCCCCCAGGATGGGTCACTATCCTGAGCTAGCACAGACACCACTTCAGGGACTGGTAGGCACCTCTAGTGCACTTGGGGTCCTAGGGACAGATAAGGCCAGGGTACAGTTTAGAACAGTTTTGAGAGGTGCCCTGAATCACACCACTGTGCCAGTGGCCTCCAGAGGCTCCTCTCCTGGGCCCTCTACAGTGCCCCTGGCCCAGACAGAATCCCCCTGAGCTGGGGGTTGTGCTGAGCTTTGCTATGGTGCCTCCTTGAGCAAGGGGGTATTTCTCCGTGGGAAATTTCCCTGCATTATGGTCCCTTTCCCCCAGCCCAGCCAGGTGTCAACACTCTTCCTTCCCTCACAGCTGCCCCTTCTCTGCTCCTAGGAGAAGTGAGAGACTGTCACCCCAGTGCGAGTGTGGTGAAGTGGAAGAACAGTGTCCGCAGGCAGCAGGAGGGATTTTCTGTCCACAAAATAAGCTTTGCTCTGACAGATCAAACACCCCTGTGTGGCTGCTGACTAAGAATTTTAGGCCTGGTCCTCCCCATGTGCACAGGTCTGCCAGCAGCGGGTGTACCTTGACTTCCCTGGAGTTGTTCCTCCTTGGTGCTCATGGGAATGAGACCCACTGTGTTTTCCTTGGTCATTGCCACAGGGTTCATGATTGAGTTCACTCAGAGGCCTGCTGACATGGCTCCTTTGTGGCCATCTCTCACATCTCTTCCTTCCCTGGTACTGCAGTCAGTGGGCTCCTGCCATTTCAGGGGCCTAGGTCTTTGAAAAGCAGTGTCTCATTGGTTCCTCTCCTGTGGCACACGGTAGGGCTCAGCTCAGGGTTTCTTTTTCTCATAGCATCCTTTGTGGCTGTGGTGTTCAAGAGAGGCCTGAGTGTGTGACCTGGTAGATTCCCTGTCCTATGTTGCTAGATCCCTAGCAAAACACAGATGCTAAATGAGAAATATAAATATCCTCTCCCCTAAAAGAATAAACCACTACTGCTGCCTGATTTGCCTTTGCCTTGGACTCCATGGCCAGTAGCATACTCTTCCCAATTCTATTTTATGTCTCTATTGCTTGTCCCCACTGTTGCTTTTTTATGCAGTTTTCTCACTCCCTCTTTGCTTAATGCTTTCCTGCCTAATCTGCAGTAACTACAAGCCATCCCCATGAAATAAGAAGCCTGTTTTCCACTCACACACACTTAATTATCCCTCATAATTCACAAAATGAGACATGTTTTCCTCAGGGAACTCTGCCTGCTAAATGCAAGCTTGATCCTGGTGCTTTCATGTTTTTGAACTCGATTCTTTAAATTCCTTTGGAATTAACATCTTTGAACTGCTGTTTCAAATGCATATTTCTCCTGACCCAGAACCAGTTCAATTAGGCAGTATTCCAGATCAGATTGGCCTAGGAATTTACACTATAAACTATCACATTTGATGCTTCTCTGTGCCAAAGAGACAAGCAAGAGACAATTTAGCTTCTCACTGCTCCAGTGCTAGCAAGATTTTAGCACAATGCATCTATTAGACCTCTCCAAAAAAACCAGCTGCAATGCTGATGAACCTTTGCTCTATTTTCCCTTGACTGCGTTACTGCAGACACTAATAGCTGTGGCTAAGGGATGAAAGCCCTCCATGACTGGCCTGTCTGAGCATCTCATGCTCACTATCATTTTCTCACCCCATGAGGTAGGGAAGAACAAGAAAAGTAGGGTCTTTTCCTCCTTTAAGCGCTGTAACAGATTGGTGTTGGGGCCCAAGCCTAGAGGATGCAAATACTGAAGGGAGAGTCAACATGCCAGTAATTGTGTCTGCGACGGCCCAAAGTAGAAGAAACAAACCTTTCCCAGAGCTGGTGTGCAGACTCTGTATCTAGGACACACCATTTCTGCAGGATCCTGGCTTCCTCCTGTGCAGCAGGTCATGTTGTTAGTGTAACTGGGATGGTCCAATGAAAGATCTCGCCAAACACATCTTTCTTATGGCAGATGAAGTGTAACTGTAGCCTGCTGCTGGACTGCCTCTGGCTGGTGGATCTGCCTCTATAAACATCTCCTGCAAAGCTATTTTTGTCTCTTACAGGTGGAGAGGTAGTTAAGCCCGCTCCCAGTTCTGAGGAAGGGAGCAGCACACAGCTTGGCCTCTGGGAACAACTCAAGGTGTCAGAGATGGGAAGAAGTAGGCACACTGGGAGAGCTACTAAACATTAAGCGGCACTACAATGCCACATCAGCAGCAGCCACTCGCTAGGTTCTGAGTGATTCCTTGGAGCTCATGTGAAGGTCCCTTTAGTCTGCCCCTTCTTTGGGACCTAGGCTACTCCAGAGCAAATGAACTGAGACTTGGTTCAGGCTGCCAAATATGCTGTGGAAGTGGAAGTCTGAGTTGTCAACTATTTTAACCCTTATGCTGTGGTTGCACACACACCAAGATGCTCTTATTAGATGTGACCAGAAACGGGGGGGGGCAAATCTTGGACTGGTACACTCTTGCCTCTTCATGATAAAACTAGCCAACATGAAATGTTTAGAGACAACAAGAACACTGACACAACAGGGTCGTTTTTTATAGTGGCATAACTAGGCTGGAGTGACTAGGGTAACTGCCCTGAGCACTGACTTGGGAGGGTGCAGATAAAAGGCAGGCAGCCACAAGACCATGTGGGCAGTGAGGCAGCAAATGAAATCACTGCTGCCTGATACCTGGCCACTCCCTTATACCACTGACCTTTCTATCTGCCCTGAGTCAGGGCAGCCTGTAGATGTGTTGCCCCAGGCACAGCTGTGGGAGCAGACTGAGAGTTTGTAGAGCTTGTTTCCCCATGCTATAACCTAGAGTGCATATAGCCTGCACAAGGAAGCAAGGACTAAAGACAGTCTAGCCCAAATCTGGTTTCAGAGGAGTCTGGTTTTGCAAAAACTGGATGCTACCTATCTGTGGTACTGTTCACCAGGAAGAGTCTGCTCTACCTGAACCTCCTGAATATATTTTAAAGGTGTAGCTGCTTCTTGCAGATTACACCCACACAAGCCAAATGTCACACAGAGCCAAAACATTAGAGTCTCTATGGCAGCTGGAGAACCCATGCAAGCATACCACCCCACCGCACCAGGCATGCGCTGTATGTACAGCAAAGACTACCATAATTTAGCATTAAAAGAACAAAATTAAAGATGGTTACCTTGCCCTATCACATGTCCTTCTATTTATACTATCAGGCCCATGGCCACCTTTCATTCTTGATCAGATTCCATGTTGCCTTCTGTTATTTTAAATTGCCACCACATCATTTTCTTGTAAGAAATGCACTCTGAGGTCTCAACATTGGAAGTAGTTAGGATACACCTATGTGGTGTCAGGCAGTATCACACAAAGATACTCAAGCCAGCTCTGTAGATGCTAGGTTTGGAAACAAAAGCAGTTAAACTGCATTAGTGCAAGGCTGCACCCAGGCTAACTAGTGTTGCTTATGCAGTTAACTTCACTGTGTAGACATCTCAAGCATGTACACTGCAGTTTGATGCGAGATGCTAGCATGTGTGGACGTACCTGAACCAACCCTAATCTAGCAAGCTCAGATAACATGCACAGCGTAACCACAGTGGCAGAGTTTTGAAGGGGTTAACCCTCTGAGTGCTTACACAGGGGCCTGTGCTGCCAGAGATGCTTCGCTATTCTTACTTGAGCTAGCCCAGGCTAGCTATTAACATATGACTACATGGGCTAAAGTCACACCTCTGATTAGAGTGCAGACTCACTCAGACTGCAAGCTCTGTCTTTTTGTTCTGAGTCTGTGCAGCACCTAGTACAGTGGAAGCCTGATCCATAACCAGAGCATTATTGCCGTATCTTTAATAATGAATTACAGCAGAAGTGTAAGTAGATACGTCACTTCCTGCACACATGTGTTAGAAATATTATTAAAAATGCATTATCAATAGCTGTTAGCTCCCATCAATAGTTGTCCTTTGATTAAGTACGGCTGCCAGCCTTCCTTGTCTCCCTAATGAGAGAGGGAAGGGGGGGGGTTGGGAACTGAAGGAAAACTCTAAGAGCTCTCTTTGTTCTGCAAATTTACTATCTCTTTGTTAGAGTAAAGCATATACTCCTTAGCGTTCTCATGTAGATAAGAGTAAATTGCAATTTTTAATGGTCCTGTCCTTGGGGCAGAGAAGGTTTGAACTTTTGGTAACCTAAAATACGTTCTGAGCAGGCGCAATCAGCTAATACATATTAAGCCTATCCGCCCCGCATACTTAAGTAGTTAATTATAATACACATGGGATGCATGATCTGACGTATTCTCATGCATGTTTGTATGAACCGGAAATGAGTTGTAAGAGTTCCTGCTTCTGTACACGTGCCAGAAGAGAGGGGATAAAAGCCTGCTAATGATGGTACTCAGGGGCAGAGGGTTTTGATCTTTTGTCTTCTCCCTCTGACCCTATTTGCAAATATATACCTTTTGTCTCACCAACAATGTGTGCCTAAGAATTTGTTATTCAATGAGCCTCCAAAGAAAACGAACCGAGAGAGAGTTTTTTTTACCTCAATTTGGCGCCCAACGTGGGGCATTCTTTGGATAACTCCGGAGTTCGTCGGCACATCGTCTCTGCCCCCCTGGGGGGTTTGCGCGCCGAGCCTTTCTTTTTGGCTCGCCCTGAGGGGGGGCTTGAGGTGTGAGCCGGAACATCCGGAACACTAAGAGCTCCTATGCAAATTTTGTTTTTTTTTGGAGTCTCCAGGTACACATTTTTGGCTTTGGATCGAGATCTCTGGGGTATCTGAGTGAGTATACGAACTCCCTTTGCCCAATTTGGTTCTGGGTCCGGAGCAGGAGGTGTGCATGTTCTCATGGTAAATCATCTGCTGTAAGGGACTTTTTGGTATTTGGTGTGCCTTGGGTGCACTTTTGTGGGCAAAATGGGTACGGTTAGCTCCCGTGTAGAAAACACGGATACCCCTCTAAGGTGCTTATTACGTCATTTTAATAAATTTGCAAGGCCGGCCGATTACGGAATAAAAATGAAAAAAGATGATTTAATTAAGTTCTGTCAACTCGAGTGGCCAACATTTGGGGTCCACTGGACCCCGAAAGGATCCTTTGTGCTAAAAGAAGTGATAGCTATCCATGAAATTGTTATGCAAAATGGGTATTGGAATCAGTTTCCTTATATTGATTGTTGGTTGTGGGTGGTTCAAAATCAGCCACCTTGGATTAAGAATTACTTAGTAAAGTCTCATGTGATGCTTGTTAAGAAAAAGACTCGGGGGGGGGCGCCTGTACTTCCTGAGTCTAATGAGGGGGGGAATTCTGAATTGGCTGAGTACCGGACCCGTGCTCCGGTTGCCCTGTCGGGTAGCGAAGATGAGTCAGACGCCTCCTCGGCATCCAGTCCTTCTGCACCACCGCCCCCTCCCTTAGAGAGACCACCACCGACGTACCAAGGCATATCTAATGAGTTAGAGCGTGAGCCTCAGCCAAGTGCCTCATCTGAATCAGGAAATAAGGGTTATTATTTGCGCAAGCCTGTAGAGTCACAGCCGGTGCTGAACTGTCCGATGCGAGAGGTTATTGGGGAAGGAGGCACTGCAACTTTTGTCTACACCCCATTTAGCACTTCAGATTTATTTAACTGGAAGAATCAGAGCCCCTCTTTTCGTGAAGACCCTGAAAAGATGAGGGATTTGTTTCGATCCATTGGGCAGACTCATCGACCCACTTGGGCTGATGTCCAGATGATGCTCCAGACCCTCCTAACCCCGGAGGAGAGGAGATTAGTGTTGGGGACAGCAGAGCGTATTGCGGCAGCCAGAGTTGAGTTAGAGGGTGCTGCTGGTCGTACTCTGCGTGATACCTTCCCTGTAGAAGAGCCGAGATGGGATAATCACACTGCCGAAGGCAGAGAGCTAAGTGCACGGTATCTGGGAATTATAGTGGAAGCAATGGGAAAGGCAGTGCCTCGGGTTACCAATCTGTCTAAGTTGTATGAAGTGAGACAGGGAAAAGAGGAGGATCCC
This sequence comes from Crocodylus siamensis, assembly GCF_052110815.1. Taxonomy (NCBI): domain Eukaryota; kingdom Metazoa; phylum Chordata; order Crocodylia; family Crocodylidae; genus Crocodylus; species Crocodylus siamensis. The sequence continues at coordinate 182,756,966 of NC_143395.1, forward strand.
TCAGCTTTCCTTGGGAGGCTGTATGAGGCATTTCGCAGGTTTTCGGATCTGGATCCAGAAGCCCCAGATAACCAGCGCATGGTAAATCTTATGTTTATTGGTCAATCTGCTGCTGATATCCGTAAGAAGTTACAGAAAACTGAGGGAGGTGCTGGGAAACCGATTTCAGAGCTGGTGGAAATTGCATATAAGGTGTATGGGAATCGTGAGCAAGTGCAGGAGCGCAAGGAGGATAAAAAGGCTCAGCGACAGATGGCAGCACTAGCAGCTGCTATAACTGGAGGGAACTCTGAAAAGGCTGGGATGCAGAAGGGGAAAGGAGAAAGAGTGGGAGCAGACGTTTGTGCTTATTGCAAAGAGAAAGGACACTGGAAAAGGGAATGCCCGAAGTTGAAGGAGAAGAGAGAGGGGGAACCGAGAGGTCACCTCATGCGGGCAGAAGACAAGGGTGAGGATTCAGAATGAAGGGGACAGGGATCTAAGACCACTACCCTTCGGGTTGGAGCCCGAGAAGATCCCATGGTAACCATTAGGGTTGGTGGCAAAAACTTTGAAGCCTTGGTGGATACTGGGGCTACATTTTCAATGATTCCAGAAAAACCCCCCTGTGCAGGAACTAGTGAACAGCATGTACTTGTAGAAGGGATTGAGGGAGTGCAAACCCGACTCCCTGTTTGTAAACCACTCCTCACCAAAGTGGGAGATCATTTGCTTGAGCACTCCTTTGTGTATTCTCCAAGTTGCCCGGTTGCACTCCTTGGGCGGGACTTACTCACAAAATTGCAAGCTGAGATCTTTTTCAGAGACGATCAGATGGTGGTCCAGCTACCTGTCAAGCAGAGCTCGAACTATCAGATGGCTCTCCTGGAGGACCGACGCCCTGCAGTAAGTCCAGAAGATCACATGACTGGAGTAGACCCCTCAGTATGGGCTGATGGAACCCCTGCGCGAGCTAAGTCCGTCTCCCCGGTAAGGATCGTACTCAAGGATGGGGAGGGGCCTGTTCGGGTAAAGCAGTACCCACTCAGCCGAGCGGCCAGAGCTGGACTCAAGCCGTTAATAGAGAAATACAAGAGGTACGGATGGCTAGTGGAAGGGTCTTCACCCTATAACACCCCCATCCTTGGAGTGCCGAAGGCAGATGGGGTCTCATACAGACTGGTCCAAGACTTACGGGCAGTAAATAAGAAGGTCCTTTCAGACCATCCTGTAGTCCCGAACCCTCACACGATTTTGACACAAGTACCGGGGGAAGCTGAAATATTTTCAGTGCTAGATTTGAAAGATGCTTTCTTCTCTATTCCCCTTCACCGAGACAGTCAAAAATTGTTTGCTTTTGAATGGGAGGATCCAGACACCTTCCATAAAGCCCAACTCATGTGGACAGTTCTCCCACAAGGATTCGTAGCAGCCCCTCATATTTTCGGACTTGCCCTTCAGAAGGACTTGGAGGAGTGGAAGGGATCACACCCCGCAGTGACTCTCCTCCAGTATGTGGATGACCTGCTAGTTGCAAGCCCAAACTTGCAGCTCTGTGAGGAAGCCACCAGGTCACTCCTAAACACTCTGGGAAAAAAAGGATATAAAGTTTCTAGAGAGAAAGCCCAGATATGTCAGCCTGAAGTCACATTTTTGGGATATAAGCTCTCAAAAGGAGTCAGAGCCCTAAGTGCAGATCGCATACAGGCAATCCAAGGTCTAACCCCACCTAAGTCACCCAA